>NC_083289.1:34454621-34802059 GCF_963506605.1 Zootoca vivipara | reverse complement strand
GGTCCTGGTGAAGACAAGGCAAAATGTTGATGCACCAGGGAAGAGATGATCAAGGCAGACAATGGGATATGGACAAAGCTGTGCTGGCCAAAAGCAGAGGGGCAGGGCCATAGCTCAGTGTGATGCGCAGCTGCAGTCCACTCTCACACTCAATACTTGCCTCCAGCTCCCTCAGCAAAGATTCAATCTGGTATCGATCCTTGAAATCCGGGCTGTATTTCTGGTCCAGGTCTGTGTCCACTTTCCTGAGAAGGTCCTGGGCATCCTTAGCATCTTTTTGGAACTGTTTGGGGTGGGAAGCAACTCAAAAAAGTCAAAGGATCCCCCTTTGAGACAGAAAAACAATGCACTGCACCCTCACAACATGACTGTCACAAAGGGGTGTGGGTACTTTCCCCTCCCCCTCTCCCTGCAAGGCAAAAACTCACTTGTTGGTAGAGTGGAGGAGAAGGAGAAGCTCCAGCTACAGGCCCTGGGATGGGGGGTTCTAGAAAAATGAAATACTATTCTCTCTTCCACATCAGGGATGGGAGCCTGTGGTCCTCCAGATATTGCTGGATTACACCTCATGTCTTCCCTGACCATTCACCATGCTAGCTGGGGCTTATGGGAGTTGGTTCCAAACCCTATCTTAAACAAGATAGATTCAGGGATGGCTCAATCTATCAATTTTGGTCCTCTATCTCTTTTTTCCAACCTTAAATTTAGTGCTCTGGATTTCTGCAACTATTTGTGATTTTTTTAAAAAAACACCTTTGAGAATTTGTGAGCATTTTAGTGGGAAATTTTCCTAATCAACACATTTCCATATGTAATTTTGGCAAATGTACATATTTTTGCAAGGCAATTTCTCCAATATAATGCATTTCTGCATTTGTTATTTCTCTAACAGATGCAGTTTTATGCACACCTTTCCGTAATCTATGCATTTTTGAGCACACTGGTCGGTAGGAACCACACTGCAGAATTCAGAGAACTGCAACATTGAAGGAAATTCAGTTTGTGTATTCAGGAACTGTGAATTAAAATGCAAACTATGTGCTATGTTTCTTTTAGGGTTTGGGGATTTATGTATTTTAAAAAAACAGGAAGTGGGTTACAACCTGCAAAAGAGGACAAGCTTTTCTCCCACCTCTGTGAAAAGCATCATCTTCTATCCCAATCCCCCCTTCAGTGCAACTATTAAAAGAGACTGTTGTCCCTTTCATCTGGTCAGATAGGAACATAAGAGAAAGGAAGCTGTCTTGTCTGGCTCAGTATTGCCTACACTGACCTGCAGCAGCTCTCCAGGATTTTGGGCAGAGTTCTATCCCACCCCTACCTGCAGAAGGTGGGGATTAAACCTGGGACCTTTTTCCTGCTCTGCCACTATGCTATACTGTAGTCTCTCACACCCTAAAGACAAAAGCGGGAGCCTGTATAGGGCCTCTTGCCTAAAATGTGTGTGGGCCTCTTGCCTAAAATTCAAGTAGTCAAAAAGTACTACTACTATCTACAGTCGAAAAGAGAAGAATGAAGGAGGGCAGCAAAATATTACAGTACCTGCTAACTAGGGAATTCTCCAAGCAAAGAGACATGCCTGCCTTTGCCCCGAGGACAATCAGAGCACAGAATCTGGGAGCCTCTGCTTTTCTGAGCCACCTGCAGAAGGCAGATGCCTGCTTGATCGGTAACACCTGACAGCAAAGAGGTTCAGGAAAGAGTGACGAGGGGGGGGCGGGTAAAACAGGTCGGGCAAGATTGTTTTCTCACCAACTCCTTTGGCTGTTTCCCATACAAGCAAGCATTGCAGCACCCAACTTGGGTACCTGCTTGCTTAACACGAAGCCGTGCTAGACAAACTGTCTGGCAGGACAGCTTGCTGTTTGATTATCAGAAAAGCCACCTCCCTGCTGTCCTTCTCTGCAAATGGCAACATCTGACTCACTTGCTCAGAACAAATCCCTGGGCTCAGAAGTGTGTGCCCTTTGCACCAGGCCCTGGGCGGTGGATCTCAGGGTTGAAAACGAAGTAGATCCTTCAAGGCTGAAATCTGCCCACAGCTGCTCTATGGGACAACCAGGCCTCTGGGCCTCCAACACTGCCACTAATTGTTCCATTTACGGCCGCCCATCTCATCGCTCCCTTAGTGCTGCCATGCTGGTGGAAACAGACACAATGGAGCATGCTTGGGGAAATCTCAAGGAATGTAGAAATACCCTCCCCCCTCCCAAAAAGTAAGGTGGGGGAAATCCCTCCCTCCTCTTAAAAAAAAACAACCCAAACACCCGAGGACTGAGCATGCTCAGTGATCACCAGGGGTTATGGAATGTTGAATATCAGCTGGAAAAGAAAAACAGAAAACTGAGCAAGGGGACAGTTCACAGAAGCGGTGCCCAACCTTTTTGGAGGAGCAGTGGTCACATCTAGAAATATGAGCAAATTTCAGGAGACAACCACAATCACCCTTCACCCCCCCCCCCCCCTTGGCATTTTTTTCCTTCCTGGTTTAAATCATTTAAGTCAACCGG
Organism: Zootoca vivipara; assembly: GCF_963506605.1. NCBI lineage: Eukaryota > Metazoa > Chordata > Lepidosauria > Squamata > Lacertidae > Zootoca > Zootoca vivipara. The sequence goes on along the minus strand of NC_083289.1, from coordinate 34,799,549 downwards.
ACTCAAGCCAGCCACTGCCAAAAGGTAAAAGAAAAGACAACTGGGCCCCTCAAAATGGGGTCTTCGCAGGTACCAGGTAAAGCACAAGGGGGCACAACAGTAGGGATTCTGTCTGGAGTAGATCCACTGTGTTGGATTCAATGCAAGTTCCACTCCGCAATCCCACTGAAATTAATGGGCATGACTGACTCGGGTCCTTCCATGGGTCTACTCCAAGTAAAACTTAGCTGCGTATAAGCCCACTGAAATGAATGGACCTAAAGTAGTCATAAATTCTAATAGGGCTTCTCTGAGTATGACCAACTCCAGTTGAGGTATACAGTATCCTGAAGGAAGTTGGATTGGTTGAGATCCCAAATGGGAGCAATCTTGCTAGAGGGCAAAGATACACTGCGGCATTTTCTGACAGCCCCTCCTTCTAAGTGTCCTCAATGGCAAGGTACCTGGTGATAGTCCTCCATGAACTTGAGGTGGCTCTCCTCGCAGATAAGCAGGTTGAGGTACTCCTTCCAGTCAGCGTGGACTGCCTCGATGTGAGCCTGCAAGCAAGAGGATAGCAGGTAATGATTAGTAGGTCACAGAAGGGCAGGGGGGGGAGGCACCTCTCGGGAGGCACCTCTCGGGGACCAAGAGAGCCTCTGATAGGGTACCAGCTGGGGGTGGAGAAAGGACCTCATGTGCATGGCAGCAGCCAAACTCGCCTCAATGGGGATCTTCCCAGGGTGAGTTTCGGCCAGTAGCTTATTGCCGTCCTCGTGCAGCTTGTTGATCGCTCCCTCTTTTTCTTCCAAATTCCGGTTGATGAAATTCTAAAGGGAGAAGCAAGCAAGCAGAGACTTTACCATCTTAAGTCTGGGCGGTCCACAACCCGGTGGCAGAGTGGTCCAGGGGGATCCAGCACCCATTACTATTTCCGCAGCAGGGCCCCTGTCCCTAGCATGCTTAGAACCACCCAGCATGAAAGCGGAGCTTTTCAGCTGCTAAATGCTCCAGCACTAAGCTCTTGGAGGAACACTGAAGACACAAGGGGCTTCAGTTTCAAGAGACTGGTGTGCAAGTTCTCTTGTGTACAATGGAACTTCAAGGAAAACACAGATATTGGAGCAGTCCAAATCATTTCCCCATGTACAGGCACAGGGAATTATTAGATGCAGGTGAAAGGCAACACATGGAGATCTGCACCGATGGTTGCAATGCATCCTTGGTTGTTATTATTGCATAGTCTTAGAAGGGGTGTGGCTGTGACTATCATGAAGGGAACAACACTTCTGAATTTTCTACTAACACTATTGCCGTGACTCACAGCAGGTGAAGGAAACATTGGTTTCAACCACATTCCACACAGGGCATTTGGTTGGATCGAGGTCGTTGGAGTTTACAAAGTTTCTCTTCACAGGTTACCTCTTCTGTCTCCTTGCCAGGTTTATTTTCCTTAATTGAATGTATAAATAAATATAGGCTGTCAGGGGGTTGTTGCGGCTACTCTCGAGTAACGACACTCCAGTCCGCTCTGTCTTTAAGAGTTTTATTGTGCATACTATTTACAGTGCAGAGATAGCAGAAAACATGACCACCTTGTCCGATTCAGAACCCGGCAATGGCTTCTGTCTGCTTTTTGGCCAGCATAAAAGCCTGGGCACCCCGAAACGCCACCCCTTCGCCCTACCGGAAAGAAAGTTCTCCCCTCTTGCTGGCTAGGGTGGTGCCTGGGCTCCGACGTCTCGCTGAGCCTCTCCTCCGCTGACCCCCGACCAGAGTGGTGCCAAGGCTCTGACACATCTCTGAGCCCCTCCTCCACGCTCTGTTCCCCATAGCGTTGCCAGGGCTCAGATGCCTCACTGAGCCCTCTCTCCATTCCGCTCCATTCCTCATTCCCTCCTCTTAACTTGCTGCTCGTGCTGTCGCTGGGCGAAGTGCTGGTCAGGATGACCAGGGGGGGAGGCTCCCTCTAGAGAGTCCCCCTGACATGGGGGATAGCCGATGTTCGTCATATTGAGAAGAGACCCATTGAAATTTATGGATCTGCTCTGAGGACGGCTTAGTTGGCTATCACCCAGTGTATGTAACACTTAAAGAGGGTTGTATCTAACAGTCATAGCCAGAGTAGACCCACTGAAGGAAATGGCTCTAGTCTGAAAATCACGTAGTTGGATACATACCAGAGTAGCAAAGGCAGGTCTCAATCCTGAGCAGTTTACAGTCTAAAATTATGCAGTGTAATTAGCAACAAGAATATCACCACCTGTGTACACACTACCTCTAAAACATATGCGAAACACATTCTTTCTCAAAGGATTCTGAGTACTGAGTTTACCCTTCACATATTTACAATTCTCAGCAACCCTTAACAAACTACAGGGCCGAGACTTCTGTGAGGGGGGGAAATGGGCTTCGGATGTGCTTTGAAAGTATAGTGCATACAAAGGGCCTGTGATGTCTTAAGATGTACAGATCAGATTAGTTCACACTGGAATTCACGATGATTACCACCTCCTTTAATATATTTCTGCCCTTCAGCTTCGATTCAGGCTGAATAATTCAGATCCAAATTCCAGAATGCATTTTCCACACAGATCTCAAAGTCAAACTGCCTCCTGAGGGGGGGTAAGCTCTGGGGAGAAAATGTACCTCGTACTGGCGCCGGCGGCTTGGGTAGTCGAGGTTACGGTCGCTCCAGTCAAACTGCATCCTGTCTTTAGCCTGCTGATCTAGCCAGTAGAGCTTGTTGGTGCAGCGCTGCATGTAATCCTGGAGTGAGTTCAAATCCTGCTGCCTCTGTTGGGATCCTGACTGCAAGCAGAGAGGGAGTTTTGCCAACCGTCAAGGCTTGGAGATTGGAAGTCACAGAGAGCAACTCGAGAGAGGGCTAAGTCTACTGTGAAATACATAACTTGTGCACTCCTGTCTCCTGGTGTCAAGATTCTAGACCAGGCATGTCAAACCTGCGGCCCTCCAGATGTTTTGGCCTACAACTCCCATGATCCCTAGCTAGCAGGACCAGTGGTTGGGGAAGATGGGAATTGTAGTCCAAAACATCTGGAGGGCCGCAGGTTTGACATGCCTGTTCTAGACCACATTGAGTTGGGAACGGGAGGGGCAAGGAAGGAATAGCAGTGTAAAGTATCTTTTTGCACTTTGACCAAGCTCTGGTCAAAGTAAGGAACAACAGAGAGCACACTCAGGGTATGACTCAAAGGGCCCTTAAATACTTATTGGCACTGATCAAGGCTTCATGCTCTGGGACACAGTTTAGGGGGGTCTTGTTGGGTGGATTGTTATTGATATTATTTTGTGCATCTTTATTTCTTTATCTTATTATGATTTATGTGGACATTTTTAATTTGGTTGTGTACTTTTCGATGTTTTATTATTTATGAGTACTTTTGTTATGTTTATAATCATGTAATTTTTTCCCCATGTTGTAAGTCACCTTGAGTACGTTTTGAACTATGGAAAGACTATGCAGCTATCCTCCTCAGCGCTGTCTTAATTCAGACGGGGCATACATAGCATGCCAACCAAGGTCTCAGTCACACCATACATGCAACAGACATGTAAATCATATGGCTTCCTCCAAAAAGTCCCAGGAACTGTAGTTTGCACCCCTCACAGAGCTACAGTTCCCAGCACTCTTAACAAACCAAAGTTCTCATGATTCTCTGGGGGAAGCTGTGTACACTAAATACACATTGTATATGGTATGAACGGGACCCAAGAGTCTCCTCACATCACCTCTGAACTGCTTGGGTGTACCAGTTAGTCCCTGATCTTTTGAGGACGGGAAATAAAAAGAACAAGGTCTTACCAGCAGTTTCTGATATTTCACCTGGAGCCCACTCATATATTCCTGGAAACAAACAAAGAGATGATGAACAAAAGACAAGGCCCCCAACAGAGGGTGGTACCACACTTCCCACAGGAAACACACTTGCTGTGTGCATGCTACTTTTAATCAAATGAATCGATCACTGGGGAGGAGGTGATTTGCATCCCCCAAGAGGGTACTGGGTTCTGTCTAATTCATTTCTTTTCCTTTTTGCCAAAATCAGTGAGTCTTTGGGAAGGGCAGGGGTGGAAAACGATGGAGGGGAGCAGATGAAGCTTTTGTGCTGGGGGTTACCTACCCCGATTTGTGTATTAGATTTTTATACTATCCTTCCTCCAGTGATCCTATACCAAGGGAATCCTCTCCTCTCTCGTCTGGTTCTCTAACCACTACAACACATGGTCTTGGTGTGTTTATCTGTTTTGTTGCGTATTTATTTATTGGATTTGTATCCACCCTTCCTCCCGAAAGAGCCCAGAGCAGCCAGCGCATAAGCTTTTTCTTAAGCATTCTAAAATAGTTAAAACATTATAAAAAATAGATTCAGTAAACAGTAAATTCAAATGTTTTCAAATACCTCCTGAAAATTAATAATAGTGAGATAGACACACCTCACTAGGGAAGGCATTCCATAAATGGGGAACCACCACTGAAAAGCCCCAAATGGACAGCCCCTCGCGGTGGCAGCCCCAACAAATAACCTCTCTCATTCAAAGAGTAAAGCTTACAGAGTCTCTCATTTAAAGACTATGTAGGGCTGTGGAGGAGAAAGGAGAGGAGCTAGAGTTAGGTAGGACAAAGTAACATCTGCAACACTTACTCAAACCCGCTACACAAGGTGGTGTTGGCCCTTGAACTGTGTTTGAATCACTTTTTGAGAGATCCCTGAAGCTCCTGAACCTTTAGCTGGGGTACATCAGGCAGAAATCCAACAGATTCAGCTTTCCTCATCATCGGAGCCCCTGTGACGGGGGGGGGGGGAAGCTACACCAGTTGGATTTCTCCTGTCCCTGGTTAAAGGCACAGGAACTGCACAAAACCAATTCTGTCCCCTTCCCTCCTCCTCCCGCCTGCCAAAGAACTGCAAAGCAGGCATTAGAAGCACATGGTACCTTGTCACCTTCCTTGCTGATGTGCGGTCCTATAGCCATCACTTCATTATGGAAGATGTTGTGCTCCTCCACCTGACCGTTGACTGATGGCAAGTCAGTGCCGAAGCCCTTGCTGTTCAATATTTCCTAGTGGTAAAAGAAAAGTGGGAGGTTCCAGTCTTTCCTCCAAACTCCTGGCAAACAAAGGAGGCCAAGAGCATAGAAGCACAGGAGGCTGCCTTATATAGAGTCAACCCATCAGCCTGTTTAGCCCAATGTCCTGCAGCCTTGGATCTCCAGATGTTGTTGCACTACACCTCCCATCATCCCTGACCATTGGCTAAGCTGGCTGGGGCTGATGGAAGTTGTAGTCCACCAAGCCTGGGAAATGAAGGCTGGACACTCATCTACACCAGCATGCAGACAGTTCTGCACCAAAAATTCCCTCTGCATTTTTTTTAACATTCCTCATCAGAAATTGCACTTGAAAATTATCAGAGTACAGGGAAATCAAGGGAAATCCTTATGGGTGGGACGTAGGGATTTTGTGGCATTTGCCTTATTTTTGAGATGGCAGGTGGATGCTGTTGAGCGTCCTTTCTGTCATTCTACAAACCACGTCTCTAGCAATCTGCATTCTGCAGCCTTCCTGGGTGCCCACATTTCAATAAAAGTCATTTAATTAAACCATGTTCAATTAAAGGGAAAACAGGTAACTCTTCCCATAGGTTGTTTTTTCTTATTCTTCTTTTTCAAATCAGCAAGCACGGGCAGCCAGAGAGTTTGCAGTGCACTGGAGAAATGTTTATGGGGAAGGAAACAGAGACACCACCCTTGGCTACCTTGCAAATGAAAAGGCGAGAGTCTTGGGAACGAGGCAACAAATCACCAACCCCTTTTGGCGAGGCCAGAAAGAAAAGATTTCAATGCAGCGCTACCTCCAGGTGTCCCAGTGGTGGCTGGGCCTGATGCACTGCAAAATTCAGCACTGCAAAATTCAGCAAAGTGCAGCTTCCAAAAAATGGCTGCATTTTAGCTTGCATCTTGTTTTGGAAAGAACCTTTTAATGCAAACTGAACTGAATGTGTCTCCCGTCCCTAGATGCAAGTATCTAGATTGTTGTTGCTGCTGTCTTTCCCTTCCTCCAAAACAAAACTGCCCTGTTTCAAGCCCACTTGTTGCAATTTTGCACAGGATGGCGCTCAGCCAAGATGCAGAAGGCTCCCTCCTGTGATGCTGGATAGCCGTGCCCTGCCCCTGGCAAAGGGAGGGAAGCTCCCGCCAGGCAGCCCAGAGACAGAACTGCAAAGCTAGCAGAACCTGGGCTGCTGCACAAAGCCTCTCATTAAGCCAAAAGCTGGGGGGCATCTCCAGCCAGCAGCCAGGGAGGATTTGGGGGGGATTTGCAACTGGAAGCTGACAAAGCAACTGGAAGAGGAGCAAAAATCAACAGCGGGAAAGAGATCTGGCAGCCTAAAGCTTTTATCTCTCTACCCCGTTTTGTGAGCTGATTAACAGTGCCCAGGCACCTGATGAGTGGGGCAGGGGCAGGACTTTCATTCACAACAACTGACACTGTGTGAGCTTTGCAGTAAATTCATTGCTAGACTAGGGGCTGATGGAGACAGGTCCATCCATGCGAAAGTCGGGCTTTCCCACCAACCTCAGTCTGCCCTCAGCCAGCTCCCAGCTATTTACCTACCTCCTTACTTACTTACCAGTCCAGGTGACAACACATCCTCCTCCTTAGTTTTAGTGTTAACCCTTGCAGAATTCAGCAGCGAGGAGGAGGAGGAGGAGGAGGAGGAGGAGGAGGAGGAGGAGGAGGAGGAGGAGAGGCCCTGCCTGTCATTGCCTCCACCTGTTATTTCTTCTGGCTCCACCTACTCTTGGGCTACATGCCAGCCTACAGGTGGGAGGTACCATTTCTGAATGCCCACCCCATACAAATAAGGGAGCTTCATCCCAGGGATAGAAGCACTGTAACTATTTTTAACTTTAATATATGGAATTGTTTTAAATTGGTTTATATATAGGGAGCTGTTCTTAATAGGGGTTTCCCCCCCACTTTTATTGTTTTCTGATTGTAACCGTTGTATTTGTTTTATAATTGTGTATTTTACTGTTGTAGCCCATTCTGGGACATTGTGGTTGAGATAGGAAATCTAAATTATATATAAAGAAACTAGGTAGGCAACGCTTATAGTGCATGGATTATGTTAATGTGCACTTTTTAAAATGTGCAATTAGAAGAGAGAAGAGAGAGAAGAGTTTTGGATTTGATATCCTGCTTTATTACTACCTGAAGGAGTCTCAAAGCGGCTAACATTCTCCTTTCCCTTCCTCACCCACAACAAACACTCTGCGAGGTGAGTGGGGCTGAGAGACTTCAAAGAAGTGTGACTAGCCCAAGGTGGACTAGCCCAGCAGCTGCATGTGGAGGAGCGGAGACGTGAACCCAGTTCCCCAGATTACGAGTCTACCGCTCTTAACCACTACACCACACTGGCTCTCTGTTAAAGGGAAGTCTGAGGCGTACTGGGGTTGCAGAGGGTGGGGATGGAGCAAATGGAAGGTTTGCAAACAACTGTTTGGGGTGAGGGGGTGGTCTTTTGGAGGGTATGCTGGAGGATGAGCTAAATTCTCCCTCTCCCCACCACTGGTCCAAAATGCTGCTCTGGCTTCAACTTACCCCCCCCAAAAAAAAACATACATACCAAAACAAACAAATATCTCCCATGCAAGTTACCAGGATTCAGGCAATTAACGTCATGTTGAGTTAAGGCCCAGAATGGGTTTTTAAAGGCTCTTTGGCAAACAGAAATCTACCACAACAGGGAGAAAGGTTCAAGCCCAGCTTTCTCTCTCTACTGCACTACACCTCTAGTTCCAGGGAGATGTGCAGGAGAACTCCACTTGGTGCTGCGCTGGATGCCCCCAAAGCCCACATTTTGGAAGAAATGGCTCAAATCTAAAGAAAAAAACAGATCAGGTGTTCACTAACTGGATGCAAAGCACCTACTCACCTGCTTCTCTTCAATCACCGTGGTCCAGTTGACTTGAGGTTCAATTTCCTGTGGGGTGAAGTTGTAGATCTGCTCATGTTTCACACGCAAGTTGCCCACTCTCTCCTTTAGTTGCCGGATGCTGAAGGAAGGAGAGAGAATACAAGCAATTACTGGTTTCTCCGAACAACGTGTGGACGAATGAGTCCCCCCCCCTCCCCTAATTGCAATACTACTTTCCTCAAAGTGAAACATTTTGGATCACCCCCCCCCAAAAAAGTCATATCATTTAATTCTGTTTTCCAAGTGTGGATTTTTAAAGGGTCTACACTAATTACTCAGTAACACGCTCTCTCAGCCTAACCTACCTCACAGGGCTGTTGTGAAGATAAATGGGGGGGGTGGTAGAAGACCTGACCTGAACTAGCTTAATGCATTGGTTTGAATATATATATATATATATTATATATATTATATATATATATATATATATATATATATATATATATATATATATATATATACACACATGTAATGTGCGTTTACATATATAGAAATGCATTTTTTTTGTGGGGGGAGAATGTGCTTTAAATCAAAATACAGTGGTGCCTCCCTTAACAAATGCCCTGCTTAACAAAATTTTCGCTTAACGAAAGGTTTTTTTCTAGTGGAGGTTGCCTCGCTAGACGAATTCATTTTACGAAAAATTCATCTAGCGAATCGCGGTTTCCCATAGGAATGCATTGAAATTCAATTAATGCGTTCCTATGGGCAAAAAATAATAATTCAATGCATTCCTATGGGATTCCTAGACAAATTTTTCGTTATAAGAAAAGACCCGTGGAACGAATTAAATTCGTCTAGCGAGGCACCACTGTATGTATTTTGGTGCTCAAACCGGGACTTATGGTTGAGGGCGTGCTAAAGTGGCATCGACTGGTAACAGACAGATTTGCTGCCCCCTAGATGAAAGTTAGGGGTAGTCTGGGTGGCGGGGGGCGCCAGGGTCTGGTAGGGGGGAGCTGCGCGGAAACCATGCTGCGTGCTGCACCCGCCCACCAGACGCAGCAAGCAACGGAGCGGGGCCACCGGAGTGATCTCCGCACCACGGCGCCCGGGCGCCCGACGTGCTTGAGACGGCCCTGTCAAGCACCACCCCATATTGCAGTGGGGGGGTGGACCTCTGGCCCATGGGCTTAATTGAGTACATTAGGCCTCTAAATTTGGCCTTCAAGGCCATTGGGGCAAACTAGACCCACCTGTCAGTCAACTGATGTAATATGATATTAGGTGTGGAGATCTGTTATCTCCAACCTAGGTGTTAGCTAAGCTTATATTTCATCTTAGTGCTGTGGTGCTTAGCACCGAGACTGGAGGTGAGCCTCTGCCTGGTCTTTACAAGGCGGCAGGCAGTAGCTTATCTCTGATCTTAGCACTGTAGGAGTACAACTTTACTATCAAGCTAAGCCTCTGTTGCTGCCTTTTACAGTCATAGAGCAGGCAGAGGCTTATTTCTGATATTAGCACTGTAGCTCTGCCTGCTCCCTTGGCTTGAACTTTTAATCACCTGCCAGTGGGTGGGTGGCCCCACCCATTTGTCAAAATAGTGCACAAAAGGAGGGCCCAACTCTGGATCTAGCACTCTGCCCAGATCCGTTCCCCCACCCCTGCCCTACTGGCTTCCCCAGACTCACTCTTCCGTGATCATATCTCCCTGTGGGTGTTTCATATGACGAGCGATGGCAGCATCCCCATCCAGGACATAGAGGAGCTTATCGGATTCTATTAGCTTATCTGCCGTGAGGTCTTGGTACTCAGCAGGTTGACCGGCCTTAAGCTTGTGCAGGTCCTGAGAGAGCGTTTGGAAAGGGAGAGCAGGCTTATATAAACAGCAGAATCAACACAGCGCAAAAAGAAGCATCTCGGGTCCTCTTCCCAACCCCCAAACCTACAGGGAAGAAGAACTGATCCAGGGATCACTCTCTAAACAGATCCATCCCACTTCTGTTCTTCACTCACAGCTCTGGCCTGATTTTCATTGTGTTAAAATAGAAACAGAATCAATAGAGCTGTAGGGTTAGAACGTTAGGAGAGTGGGACTCCTAACGAAGCAGTAGAGTTGTCCCAAGACATTTTGTTGTCTACAGCAAAAGACAAAATGGCACCTCCCTCCTTCTAGGTACAGAGGCTGACCAGACTGGCAATTGAATGTTTCTTCAACACGTAGGACCCGAACCAGTGGCTTCAAGTTACAAGAAAGGAGATTCCAACTAAACGTCAGGAAGAACTTTCTGACGGCAAGAGCTGTTCAACAATGGAAGGGGCTCCCTTTGAAGGCAGTGGACTCTCTTTCTTTGGAGGTTTTTAAGCAGAGGTTGGGTGGCCATCTTTCAGGGGTGCTTTAGTTGAGATTCCTGCATTGCAGTGGGTTGGACTAGATGGTCCCTGGGGTCCCTTCTAACTCTACGATTATATGACATCATTCTTCACCATACATCAGGCCAGGAGACTATTACAGCAGAGCTCTGGCAGAGGAGAATGGCTATTGACTCAAAAGGAGTAGCCAGGTGAGGTGAGGAGCTGCCACCACACAACACAGATCAGCCGCCAGAGGCTGCTGGCTCATGGCTGGTGCCCATTGGGACCCGTAGGATGGAAAGCAGGAAGTCCAATGGTCTGTGGAGCCAGAGCCAATGGCAGGCAGAGCCAACTCATTCTAGTTTTGTCCCCCAACCTCTTCCTCCCTGCTTAGTTCTACTAGGGAACACTGAGACTGAAGAGGAGGAGGGAGCTGATAGCCAATGCCAAGTCCCAACTCCAAACTGTTTGGATGTAAGAAGGCAGGCAGATGGGGCTGGCTGAAGGCAGACAAAGGTCGATGGGGCAGCGCTAAGGGACAAATGCCTCCACTGCCTAATGGTAGGTCGAGTCCTGCAAAACAATAACTGTTGCTAGGTTAGAAAGCAGGAACTAAGCCTATGTTGCAATCTGAATTGTATAATTAGAGATGGACATTTGTCACCTTAGGCTGTATTTACATTTAAACTGGTCTGAATTGATGTTTCACCCAAAAGGAAGCCTAGAAAACATAGTTTTGTACAGGTTTTGAGAACGCTGTGTTAGAGAATTCCCAGTATCCTTAACAAACTACAGATTCTCTGGTGGACACCATTTGCTTTAGATGTGTTTTAAATATAAGGTGTGGATATCACCTTATTTGGTCCCCCCAAATGTTCAGAAGCCACATTTTGTTTGTTACTTTTTTCAGCTCTGGTTCTGTGTTTTATTGCTAGTTTTTAATTGTATTTTTATCTAAGTTTTCTTGTGTTTGATTCATAGAATCTTAAGAGTTGGAAGGGATCCTGAAGGTCATCTAGTCCAGGAATCTCAACACTCAGCCCCAACCTATTTGAAACCACACCAGACCCTGCTTAGCTTTGCAAATGTGCTAGCAATTTTATTGCTGCACCATTATTAATATGGTTCATTTCTATGTAAAAACCATGTTAAGGTCATTTTTTTAAAAAAAAATGAAAAGTGTATACAGTATAAGAATGCTGAAATAAAATAAACTCACATTTTGCATCTTAGAGTCTGCTTCCACAATGTTCTTTTCCACCTGGTCAGCATTTTTCTGCAACTTCTCAATCAGCTCAGACAACTCCTTGCTGGATATGCTGCGAAGAGGGAAAGAGAGATTTCAAGAAGGATAAAACAGCAGATCACAGCCAGCCAGGAGCTCACTCAGGGATATAAGATACAAGGAGCACGAGTTCCCCAGTGCATATGCAAAGTGCTTTTAATTCACCACCAAATAACTGCAGCCAGTTGGCCACAATTTTTGGAATAAGAGGAGGAGGGGATTCCAGGAAGCACTCAGCCCCTAACACAGGCACCCCCAAACTTCGGCCCTCCAGATGTCTTGGACTACAATTCCCATCTTCCCCAATCACTGGTCCTGTTAACTAGGGATAATGGGAGTTGTAGGCCAAAACATCTGGAGGGCCACAGTTTGGGGATGCCTGCCCTAACATCTTACAAAATAAACACTACAAAAACAGCAGTTGACTGAACTAGTCAGTAAAATCAAAAGAACAGTAGACTACTTCAGTGTAGTGTTTGAAGGATTTTTTTCTGGTGAAGATAAATGTTTATAAAGCACTTTGCTTTCATAGCTAGTCTAATTTTTAATTTGCAAAATGCTTTGACAACCTTTATCTTCACCCAAACCTGTGAGGTCGCACCATTTTAATGCTTTGGGGGGGGGGAATCAAGGCTAGTAGATCGTGACTTGCCCAAAGCTAAAGATCAAAGCCATGTCAGTGTAAGGTAAAGGTAAAGGGACCCCTGACCATTAGGTCCAGTCGTGACCGACTCTGGGGTTGCGCGCTCATCTCGCATTATTGGCCGAGGGAGCTGACGTATAGCTTCCAGGTCATGTGGCGAACCAGAGCAGCACATGAAAACGCCGTTTACCTTCCCGCTGTAGCGGTTCCTATTTATCTACTTGCATTTTGACGTGCTTTAGAACTGCTAGGTTGGCAGGAGCTGGGACCAAGCAACGGGAGCTCACCCCGTCACAGGGATTCAAACCGCCGACCTTCTGATCAGCAAGCCCTAGGCTCAGTGGTTTAACCCACAGTGCCACCTGGGTCCCTCCATGTCAGTGTAACACTTGCCAATTTCTTTTTACCAGTCCTATTTCTGTGCTTTTAAACAGCAACTGGACAGGCTGTGAAACATATCCCTAGTGGGAAATTAAGTGTTGGCGAAAGTTTAATTCATTCATGTCATGCTGCTGTAAGAGCCACAGGAGCTGCCCATAGACAAAAGTTGGCAACTGGCCATCGATGATGCTTTGTACAAGAGAGGAAGCATTTGGCAATTCAGATGGGTGTCTCTGCAGTCTAGCAGGTTGTGGTTGATTGCTCCACCCATGAAGGCCTCTGGGCACCCAGGAGAGATTACTGTCTTCAACCCAATGCCACTCAACCTTGAACATTCCCCATCAAGTTTCCTACATTGAAACCTAGTCATGCAATCTTTGCTTGAGAGCAGTGGAGTCGGAACATCCCCCTTTTGCGCGAAGTGATACTGGCTCCGGTTTGGCAGAGTTGGGGCAAAATAGCAAACTGTTGAGGCAAATCCAAGATGGTGTCAAGCCACAGAGCCAACTGCTGTTGCCTTCAGGAAGCAGCCTTTATAGGGGTGCCAACTAGAAATATGGGGGGGGGCTGGTAAGCCCCACCCCACATATAATCAATCACATGACACAATGCATGCACACCATTTGAACGGCAATGCCCATCAACTTTGGAGAGGGCCTGAACCATTCAAATATTTTATTGGGGGGCCGAAGGGAACCTCAGCCGCTAGGAGTTGGCGCCTATGGAGTTAGACCACTAGCCCATCTAGCTCTGTACTGCCTAAACTGACTGCCAGAGGCTCTCACAGGCTATATATGTCCTTATTTATGAGTGTACACTTCCTTCTGGCAACTCCTGCTGCCAAGCTGGTGCCAAACGTATTGCTCTGTTTTCCTTTGGACCACATCAGCAAGGCTGAGAGGAGGGTCTTGTTATATGGGCAGTGCAGGACTTCCATACAGACTGCCCAGACCTGAGCCCCGGAGAGGTCACTTTGGTGCTGCAAACACAGCAAAAACAACATGGGAGGCAGCAGTTACAAGTTACAAGTCTCTGCAGCCACAGCAGGCACTGTGATTCTCCAGCAGTTTATCATCAATTCTTATTTATTGTGATGATTATATGTAGAGCTGATCTGGCCAAACTTCAGGCTTACAGAAACTACCTTTTTGGGTCCACCAAGTAGAGGAAAGTTCAAAACAGTGGTTCGTGTGAAGACAGAACCAAAATGGAGCAGAGCCAATGACCTTTTGAACCCCATGAACCATACTCTGAGATGGTCAGTAAATCAGCATGGGAGTTACTACAGATCAGAGATCCTAACAGGGTTAGACAGAGGCGAGGCTAAGCCACCTATCATCCCTAATTTGCCTCCTTCAGGAAGCAGAAGCTCTTCCCTCTCTCACTTGTCTCAAATTTCAGTCCATTGAGGCTTCCCCCATAGAACTCAGTGGGATTCTTCTGAAAACTAAGTCACCCTTGTTTGCAAAGTCTTCTGGATTAGAGTACTGTTTCTTATAGTTCTGAAACTTGAGGCGCATTCATTCCTGCCTGCCTACCCAGCCACCCCCAAATCCAAATTAGAAGTAGTATCCCTGCTGACATTGCAAAGGGTTAAAATATGCAAAAGCGGGACTAGCCCTCTGCATGACTCCCTGATAAGAGCATACAGGGACATAACAGGCAACCACCTCTGCAGACAGTGAATGAGTGATTTGGACTCATGGAAATCTTTGGTTATTTCATTTATTTCTCATAACATAATAGCTGTTCCCTCGTGGCAGATAGTTTGGGAATCACTGTGCTGGAGTGATGAAAGCCTGGCACTTGACAGAACCCTTTGGTGAAACCTCCCTCCTGCTTATACAGCACTGTTCCTACTAAGCAATTGCCTCTTGACTTGCCAAGCTTGTTCTCTCTCATAGCCAAGCATCCTCTTGAAGGGTGACTCACGGCTGCTCTGACTGACAGTTTTGGACAGGAAACAAGAGAGCAGCGCAGCATCCGGACAGGAACAACCAGAGATCCTGAACAAGGAGCAATGTCTAATGAGAGGCTTGTGCACTGGAAGAACTATGCCAGCAGCATTCCTAGGCTTGTAAAAACTGAAGCACACAACCACAACCAACCCCCTCCCTCCCCCATTTTCCTAAATGATTCCTTAAGAAACAGAATGCAGCCTTTGCTTGCATATGATAGGAATGGGTAAATTCGTCAATTTCGATTTCTCTCATTTTCTCCCAACCTTCTTCCATTCAGTTCCCCACGTTTCCACTTCAGTTTGCAAAATTAGGGTGAAAATGACCCCACGAAAATTCATCAGCATTCATTGTCCTCCAATTGTCAAGGCATGGTCAAAATCAGCACCACCACTATTTCCCAAATATTCTCCCCCTGTGAAAGTGGGGACCGGGGGGTGGTTGTTTTGGTCTTCCCACCTCCCTGTTTGAGGGCTCTTTTTACTGCCACCCAATTGTGCATGGATGGTGATATTTGAGGTACACAGTCATACCTTGGACCCCAAACACGTTGGCTCCCAAACAAGTCGTCTCCCAAATGATCAAAACCCAGAAGTGAATGTTCTGGTTTTCAAATGCTTTTCGGAAGCCGAACGTCCAGCGTGGCTTCCGCGGCTTCCGATTGGCTGCAGGATGCTCCTGCAGCCAATCGGAAGCCGCGTCTTGGTTTTTGAATGGTTCCGGGAGTTGAACGGACTCCCAGAATGCATTCTGTTTGAGAACCAAGGTATGACGGTATAAGGTTTTGCACTCAAAGGATGGGTTTGCTACTAGTAATTGGCTACTGCAGAAAACTATCATGTGCTACGATCAACTGATCTTGCGCTCACAACAGAGCCATCACAACGAACACATTTTGTGAATCGCATGAGCTGAACCTAAGAACTGGGAAAATCCCAGTTCAATTCTCACCTTGGCCACAAACTCACAAGGTAGCTCTAGGCAAGCTATTGTCTCTCAGACCCACATCTGAGAAATGTGGCTACCGTAATAATAAAGTCATCAAGATTATGAATGTTTGAATTGCTTTGAAACCCACCCACCCCATATATAGAAAGATAGGATAAGGGCCTTTCCAGATTAGTTTGTTTGGCATTTTTTATTTCGTTTTTGCAGGTGCATTCTGCAACATGTTATTGATGCAAAAATAGTACATTAGCAGTGGATTTATTCTGAGCTGTCCATTCATCATCCTGCTTGATTCATTGATCTGTGATGCCTCCCCAGTGTTACTGGAAGGAAACACTTGCACTATAGTGCAAGAAAATAAACAAGAACATTTTCGGTGCAAGAAGCTACAGGATTTCAGCAGGGAGTTACTGGGACAGGCACTGACTGAAAACAAAGCAGTGTGTCTGCCCTAAAACTTTTGCAGGGGTAAACAGCATTTGAAAGCAGAAGCACATATAACTACCCCAATAACATCATGAGCGCAAATCATCATGAATACATAGTAAAAAGCCCTTCTGGAGGGGCCCTGAGTATTATCATCAGCACCAGAAACTCATCCAGTACTATAAGGTGTTACAGACTCAGGAAAAATGCTACTACATTGGGTCACAAGAAATCAATTCACACAAGCTTACAAGTGGGGGCAAATGCACTTTTTCTGGTTAGTTTTGGCCTACCGCAGGCTTCACATTCATTCCGATTGTATTAAACTTCAAGCTTGGTGTCTGTCACTGTAGCTCTGCTCGACCAACTAAGGCCCGCCATTCCTGCCAGGCTTCATATACCAACAGAAAATGAACAGTATTGTGGAAGGGACAATAACCATTCAGTTTGCTTTTCAGACCCTGCCAGGCAGGCAAAATGATACCACTGGACGCTGGTCAGCAGAAGGCTGGAGAAACAAAACGCTTCATGGCAGCTCCGCTGAGAAGCTGCACGTGCCAAACTGATTTACACAAGTGGGTCTTGCAGCTAAATGTTGCAGTGTGACATGACATGCTCTTGTCCAGGGCTCCAGTCAGCCATGCATGTTTTTTCAGAGTACTCCATTCCCCTTCCGGTTTCCCATCACATCACCATCCATCGCACCAAAGCAAGTTTGGCACCGATTCTCTCACGTGATTTATTCCATGCATGAATGCTGTCGTGCTGTGGGGGGAAGGTGCCTTAAAATCAACTCTGCACCACAACCAATGTAGCTTTTATTTTTATTTTTATTGTTATTCTTACATTTGCTAGGGAGATACTTTTTTCTTTTCCTTTTTAAGCTGGCATGCTTTTTCTGTTTCTCTCAGTTTCTCATTTTTCCAATCTTAAATTCAGTTCTCTACATTTCTTTACATTTACAGTTCTTTACATTTTTGTAAAGAATTCTATGAATTCTATGCATTCATAATAAAACATTTTTGCAAGCAGCTTTCCCTAATATAATGCATTTTTCCATGTTCCTTTCATGAATGCATACACTTTTATGGACATTCTTCCCTAATATGTGCATTTTGGATACGTTCTTGCTTGGAGGACTGCATTACAAAATTCAGAGGTGTGTGAATTTCAAAATAGCACTGTGTTTTGCATAATGGTTCAAGAAGTGCAAATTAGTTAGTTTCTAATTTAAATGGAAGCAAAGCTGAATTTCCACCATTACCACACCATACTCTGCAAGAACTCTGGAGATTGCAGCTTTTGTTGCGGGTGTGAGAGCCTTAGACTCTGCACATAATTATTGTTCCTGCAATTACTTGGCTATGATGAAAGTTAAACCGGTTTGATAATAGTAGTTCAAAGTTGCAGTGGGGAAACACCCAGGACCTCATCCACTATGGAATGATATTGTAGATGTAAAATATGAGGGTTTTTTTAAAAAAATATCTTACCTCATTACAAATAGGGCATTATTGTTCCTGGTTATTCCTATTTCCTGAACCTAACTTGTTATCACACCCATTAAAAATATGCAGCCATTCATGCTAACAACCAGAAAATGACTACCACAATCTTATTGTTCACCCCACTTCTACTTGACATTTAAGCCTATGGTATTAGTGGATTTTATTTCTAAGGAGCTGGAAGAACTCCCCTACATTTGGGGATTTTTTAAAATTCTTTATTGAGATTAAAATCAGAGGGGGGAAAAGAAAAATCAACAAATCATAATAATAAAAACAGGGCCTTTTCAATGGTGGTTCCCTGGTTGTGGAACACCCTCCTTGGTGTGGTGTGCCTGTCTCCACCTTTATTAACTTTCAAGAGGAATATGAAAACATTCCAGTTGACCGAGGCATTTGGTGGCTGAAGAATACTGCTCCTGGCAACCTCAAGATCACTGGATGGAAGTGTGTTTTTAATTGTAATTGCTTTTAGAATGTTTTTGACTGTAAAACAGTCCTAGTCTGGCACTATAACCACTACACTGCCATGAGCTTCTGGGAGGAAAGGCAGGATATATATGTAAAGGGTGAGCACACACACTCTCTCTCTCTGCACTTGGTCAGAGGCACTGGTGAATGCGAGCCCACATTAAACTCTGAGTAAGGACATCAACATGAACTACTAATGGAAGGCAGATGTAGTGTGGAGCCATTCAAGAGAACAGATGGTACTAGTATCCATTTGGCCGAGATTGGTTTTCTTTTTCATTAAACACTGTGGCTTAGCCATTCTTGGATGGGGTCAAATGACCTGTTTATTTACTGGAAGGACACCCTGGGCCTCCCTCTGTTGTGCCAGGGCATGGGTGGAGCAGCAAGCAGGTTCTTTTGCCAAAGAATCCTGGAGGCTCTTCGAGACAAATTACTCACCCTTCTGCACTAGAAACTGCTTACCAGCACTATTATTATTATTATTATTATTATTATTATTATTATTAATTGAATTTTTATACCACCCTATACCCGGAGGTCTCATGTACAAGCACTTTGCAAAAGACTTTGCCATCTTTGCTCTTTTGTTTTGTGTATACCTCACTGAAGTTTAGTGAAGATTTGACAACCCTAAAAAGTATCTATTTTACAAACATGGAACATTAAGGCTGTGGGTTAGTGACTCTAGCAAGATATGCATATATAAAAAATGAGAGCATGTGATGTTAAAAGCACACATTCTCATTGCAGTAGACACCCCCTTTTTCTTTAATTGGTGCCATACACACACACACACACACACACACACACACACACACACAGTATATACTCTCTCTCTCTCTCTCTCTCTTTTCTTGCACCCTTAAAAATTGTGACTGCCTGCCCAGGTTCCCCTCAGGTGCACCCAGGGGCAGACAAATCTGTCAATGTTGGTTTCTCTCTGTTTTTTGCTCTTCCAATCTTCAGCTCAGTTCAGATGAATTTTCATGGGGAATTAAAAAAAAAAAACGCAAACATGCTGTGGAAATGTGGCGATCTGAACTTAAGGTTGGAAAAACAAGAAACCGAGAGAAACCCCAAATGACAGATTCGCTCAATTATACTTGCAACTCTATGGACAATTTCATCTGCAGTCCTCAGCTGACACAAAGTAGTGTAGCTGAACAGAAGAAACAGTTGGACAATTTCCGCCCGTTGTGGATTTCATTCATCAAGAAAGCTCCGCAGAATCCCTTCACTTGTTTGCTCTGTGGGAGATCTTGGCCTTCTGAACTTAGCATGGCCATCTTCTCCCCCTCCCTCCCTCCTCCTCCACTCTCTCACACATACAATGTGCAGAACAATGAATGAAATTCAGGGGAATCCCCACTTATGTGGGGTTTCTGTTCTCAGCTGCTGCACTGGAACCCACCCCACCCCATTCCGTCCCTGCCCCACCCCGTTTTGGTGCCGAAAACATTGTGCACATCAGAAGGAGTGTGCATGCTGATCACCCGTAGGTGGGGAGATACCTGTACAATAACATCGATCGCACTTCCATTCTGTTTTCAAGCTTCATATCCAAGAATTTTTGTCTTATTCTGTTGACACCAGTTTGCCTGCAATCTTGTGTGAGTAAGCCCGACTGAATTCAATGGGGCTGACTTCTGACTCTGAGTAGACACACATAGGATTTTGCAATGTCAGTCAACCTACCTAGTCCAGGTAGAAAAGCATTCACAAAGACAATCTGGTTAATAATTGACTGCTTCTAGATATCTCCGTCCCATTTGAGAACAAAAACATGACAACAGAAAGCCTTTGTGGGGAAAGGCCCAGCTTATCAGCATCTTCAGATGTCAGCAAGCACATGCCAAGATTAGCTCCAAAGAAACAGGAGAAAATGGATTTCCCATTGAGTGCTTGATTCACTAACAACGAACAGCTGTAGAGACAGTTGCCAGAATTTTCTACCATGAGAGTTTTAAAGAAACCCCCATTTCAGTACTGCAGCTCTTGGTGATACCCCGCCTGCTCCTTGATGAAATAAGAAAGTGGGTGAGAAAAATGCAAAAGTCCTTGCAGGTATGTCTTAGCACCTAGGACCAGGTAGGAATGGCATCAGAAGAACGAAGTGGAATTGAGGGGGTGTCAACTCAAGGCACATTCCAAGCATAGCAAACCTTCAGGCTGCAGGCATTTGCCTGCCAAAACACAAACACACACACACACACACACACACACACACACAAACACACGACTAAAACAGGAAACCTGAACACATGAGCATCAAATTGCAAAAGGATTCTTAGCAACTGGAAAGCCAAAAGCAAACCAGCTACTTTTTCTCTCCGTTTCTCGTTTTTCCAATATTAAGTTAAGGTCTCCCCATTTCCCCATTGTTGCTGACTGCTTGAAGTGGTCCGAACAAGGCATAAGCTTCCTACAGGTGGCCTGGGAAAGGGGGATGTGTGCAACCCAGAGAGAGATTGTCAGCCCTGGTTCCCCTGCCCACTTGCCCTTTGCCTTCAGGGCCAGATCAACAGACACAGGTCCCTCTTCTCTGATCTCATTATTCACCTCCATTCCTCACCCACACAGAGAAACAGAAATATTGAGGCAGAAAAAACCAATGGCCCCACACTTCTCACTTAACTCATTTATCTGCATTGATATTTCACGCAGCTCTTGGTTAATCTATGGGACACACTGCCACAGGAGGCAGTGATGGGCAGCAATTGGATGGCTTTGAAACAGAATTGGACAAGTTAATGGCGGAGAGGGCTATCAGTGGCTACTAGTCATGACGACTATACCACCAGGTTCAGAAGCAGAAATACTTCTGAATACCAGTTGCTGGAAACCACAGGAAGGAAAAGTGTTAAAGACTTAAAAAGCAAGGCTAGTCAGAGGAAAAATAAACAGTGTCCTGCAGTGTCATATTAAAAAAGCACACAAGCCGCCATCTTTTCTGGCAGCTACAGTAGATCCCTATGACGATAGGTCTTGTCATATTGGCTAATGAAATTTTATTTTATAATAAAATTGGGGGGCATGTAATACTAAGTTCCAAGTTGGCCATCAGCAACCAAGCCCTAGCTAAGAGAGCCTTTGAGGAAAAGTGTTTTTGTGATCAAATCCTGCTTGCGGGTTTCCCACAGGAATCTGGTTGGCCACTGTGAGAACAGTGGACCAGGTGAGCCATTGGCCTGATCCAGCAAGCTCCTCTTATGTTCTTTGAGTCTACTCTTCACCATGCAGTCCCAGGATGGGTTACAGAGAATTCCGTCAAAAATGGGAAAGGAAGCAGAAATTGCTACGGTTCTTTTGTTCACTGTGGTCAGGAACAGAAACTAGTCAAGCGAAAGCAATCGGTATCTGTTCACTTTGTAGTTGCTTGTTTCAGTCAGCAAATGAGAAGTACTGTAATTAATGACTTTTTTATATATTGGTTTGACATTTCCATTACAAGTTATGTAAGTAACATAACTTACATTAAATAGCAGGGAGTGAGACAAATAACATACTATTTGGCAGAAACTGAAGTGTAGCAGAACAGAACCAGCACTGATTCTGGTGAAAACTAGTCAGAATGGCGATCTCTGCCTTCTCACATGCCTACATCTAGCTCAGTACAAGTAGTTTAACTCATTATAGGCATTACTGCTTCTTGGGAGAAAAGCAATGGCAAACCTAGACAGCATCTTAAAAAGCAGAGACATCACCTTGG
This sequence comes from Zootoca vivipara, assembly GCF_963506605.1. NCBI lineage: Eukaryota > Metazoa > Chordata > Lepidosauria > Squamata > Lacertidae > Zootoca > Zootoca vivipara. The sequence continues at coordinate 34,777,940 of NC_083289.1, read as the reverse complement.
CGACAAAGGTCCGTATAGTTAAAGCTATGGTTTTCCCAGTAGTGATGTATGGAAGTGAGAGCTGGACCATAAAGAAGAATTGATGCTTTTGAATTATGGTGCTGGAGGAGACTCTTGAGAGTCCCATGGACTGCAAGAAGATCAAACCTATCCATTCTTAAGGAAATCAGCCCTGAGTGCTCACTGGAAGAACAGATCCTGAAGCTGAGGCTCCAATACTTTGGCCACCTCATGAGAAGAGAAAACTCTCTGGAAAAGACGCTGATGTTGGGAAAGATGGAGGGCACTAGGAGAAGGGGACATCAGAGGACGAGATGGTTGGACAGTGTACTCGAAGCTACGAACATGAGCTTGACCAAACTGCAGGAGGCAGTGGAACACAGGAGTGCCTGGCATGCTATGGTCCATGGGGTCACGAAGAGTCGGACACGACTAAACAACTAAACAACAACAACAATGCATTACTAGACAATAAATTAATTTGAATCAACAACAGCCAAAACCTGCAATAATACTGCAAGGGGAAGGTATTCTGAAATAATAACTTGTTCATCCCACACTTTTCAATACATTTCCCCTTCATTTTCCTAACTGTAGAAAGACTTTTTAAAAGACTTTCTAGGACAACTGAATGTTTTAACCTACTGTAATTATACAAACCTAAAGTTATGGGAGATGCTTGAATTTCCTCATGCAAAATAATCTAAGTCTGGAGGCCCCCTGAATTTGTTGCCTTCTCTTCCTTTCAAGGCATTTCTGAGAGAGGGGATGCAGAGGCAGGGTCTTGGCCTGTACACCTTTAAGATTAGACACTGATCCCCAGGTGTTCAGCTCTCCCCAGACTTTCACTGAAATTCCTTCCTGTCATCACCACCAACCAAATCACCATCATGCTTGTTTTGAAATTTTCACTCAAAACTGCAGTGGGAATAACAGCTCACATTTCACCTGTGCACTGAGTATTAATTACTAGGGTTGTTTTCAAAGCACTAAATGAACTGATGAACATTTCACCCTCTACCTCGGGCAAAGAAATACAATAAAGAGTCAATCAAGAGTGTCAGTGTGGTGCAGTACTGTGGTATCAGAGTGCTGCACTGAGACCTGGGAGACCGGAGTTCAAATCCCCACCTGGCCATGAAGGTCACTGCCTCTCAGCCTGGCCTACCTTACAAGGTTGTTGTGGGGATTAAATGAGGTGGAGGGAGAACCATGTACACTGCCTTAAGCTCCTCGGAGAAAAGGTAGGATACAAATGCAATAAATAAATTATAAACAATAAGAATGGCTGTTCCACAATGCCATGTGAACAGGACTCTGTGGCCAACAGGGAATTTGTGCGATCAGCTAAATAGCCATTTTCATTGTACAGCATAATTTTCTCTAGAAGCTGAGTCTTCATTAAAAGAAATGAAGCGTCTTGCCTCTTGTGGTTGAGAAGATCATCTTCAAGGTGGCCAAATCTCAGAAAGGAGAAGCCAGGATAACAGATTTACTGTGGCTTGTGCCATGAGAAATCTGTCAGGGACACAAGATTCATTGTGTATGCTATATAAGCAAAGAAGCCAATATCTGCCATAAACAGCCAAAAGGTTTGGAATAATTTTTATGCTGCATTTGAGCTCCAAGGAGCTTAAAGCAACATTATAACCTACCCCCACGAGGCTCTTGTGAGGATAGATGAGAGAAAGTGACTTACTCAAGGCTGGCCAGTGAGCCACGCAGCTAGGTAGAATTATGATCTTGGGTTTCCTTGCCATATCCAAGGCCTGGATGCCACCACAACAGCTGCAAGCAACTGAGCATTGCTATTATTAACTCTCTGAAGCCTAAATATGACCTGTGAGCCCTCTAATCAAAATTTCCCATGCCTTGTTATAGGACAGTGTTGGGCTTCCCAGATGTTGTTGGACTTCTATTCCCACCATCCCTGCTCATTGGCTAAGCTGGCTGGGAATGATGGGAGTTGTAGTCCAACAATATCTGGGGAAACAAGATCAAAGATCAATGTCACAGGAGAAGCATGCATAGTACACATCCACCTTTTGTATGCATGTAGGGTAAACCCTACACGAATCCAGAGAGGAGCCCCTAAGACGGTTGGGTGGTGACTTAGATTTCTCCTTCCAGCAACTCCTGCAGCCAAGCTGGTACCAAATGGATTGCTCTGCTTTTCTTTGGACCACATCAGTGGGGCCAAGAAGGGGGTCTTGTTGTCTGGGCAGCCCAGGAGCTCCATTTCACTAGGGCTGGGTAATATATCGACAAAGCCTCACAGGCTGCCACTGCTTCTGCCCCCCGCCCCAATTATTGATTCTGCTGCCACCAGGCTGCTAACAGTCCCAGATTATTTGCACTCACTCTGAATTATCAGCATACTTTGGATTGTCCTGAATAGCACCATTTGGTAGCCAAGCCCAAAACCAATTGTCTCATTTGAATGCATTTTGGCTTGCCTGCTGCTGAAAGTGACCACAAAGTGATTGATAATATCATCATTTATCAGTTTTAGACCCTTAAGTAGTAGCAGTTGTCAGGACATTGTCCTGTTCGCCTCTGTGTAGTTCCTTCCTTATTTAAAATATCATGATATATCGATATATTGCAATGTTTAGCTGCTAATATATCGCAATATCAAAAACCAGTTATCGCCCAGCCCTACACACTGCCCAGGTTTGCGCCCCAAGGAGGTCACTTTGGTGTTGCTAACTCAGCAGTTTGACATCACCCCCCAGAGGCACAGTCCATTGTCACTCAAGACAGATGGATGCCAACAACGACAACTAATCAAATTAGTGTAAGTCAATTGAACCTTCCTGGAGACGCTAAAAAGAGCCTTCCTGCCTCCTCTCCATTATTTCCTAGAAACAGCAACATAGGAAGCTGCCGTATACTAAGTCACACCATTGATCCATCTAACACAGTATTGTTTACACTGACTGGCAGCAGCTCTCCAGGATCTCAGACAGGGTCTCTCCCAGCCCCTCCTGGAGATGCCAGGGTTTGAACCTAGGGCCTTCTTCTTTCAAAGCAGATGTTCTACCATTGACTTAAAACCCTTGCTTAATGTCTTCAGACATTTCTAAGCCCTGACTGGCTCAAAGCAGAGCCCTCTAATTGGCTGAAGGGCAGTGTATAAAATGTCTTACTGCGTTAGGTCTGGCACATTTCTGTGGACTTGCTACTGGCAAAGAATCAGAATCATGTCCTTCAGCCAAGGCAAGAAATTGATGCCTCCTCGGTCTCCATGACCTTGCCTAGCTGCCAGTCAGTGCCCTTGCTCAATTGCTAGCCTGGACTACACCCTTGTGAGTTATCAAAAACTGGTTGGTTTTCCGATAGCAGCATGCATGCTTATCGTTTAAGTTGGGAGCAAAGAAGAGGGCAATAGCAAGATGTATTGGTACTTCACAGTATAGCCCCATGTGACCTTTGAAAAAGGAGTGGGGAACCTCAGGCCCATTGGGGCTGATTGTGCTCCCCCCCCAGACCTCTCTGTCTGGCCCTTAGAACTCTTCCCAACTCTTCCCAATCCACACCCTCTCTCTCAAGCCACACATTCTCACCAGTCCTGCTTCTCAAGCACATTTCCTGGGATGAATGCATCCCTGAACTGCGATAACACCTCTTGCTTGCCTGGACAGATCATAGAATCATAGAGTTGGAAGAGACCACAAGGGTCATCCAGTCCAACCCCCTGCTGAGCAGGAAACACCATCAAAGCATTCTTGACATATGCCTGTCAAGCCTCTGCTTAAAGACCTCCAATGAAGGAGACTCCACCACACTCCTTGGTAGCAAATTCCACTGCTGAACAGCTCTTATTGTCAGGAAGTTCTTCCTAATGTTTAGGTGGAATCTTCTTTCTTGTAGCTTGAATCCATTGCTCCATGTCCGCTTCTCTAGAGCAGCAGAAAACAACCTTTCTCCCTCCTCTATATGACATCCTTTTATATATTTGAACATGGCTATCATATCACCCCTTAACCTTCTCTTCTCCAGGCTAAACATACTCAGCTCCCTAAGCCGTTCCTCATAAGGCATCGTTTCCAGGCCTTTGACCATTTTGGTTGCCCTCTTCTGGACACGTTCCAGCTTGTCAGTATCCTTCTTGAACTGTGGTGCCCAGAAATAATAGTAACACTGTACTCAGCTCTGGTCAGACCTCACCTGGAGTACTGTGTCCAGTTCTGGGCACCACAGTTCTGGGCACCACCTATAGTCCAAATGGGACACCACACAATCCTGAAGGCAGACTGCTTTCCTCCCTTTGCACCATGCACTTATTATTTAGCTGTTTGAAGCTAAAAAAATTACTCTGCTCATTTTACTCTGATATTTACTCTGCTCTTCAGCCGAAAGTAGCTCCCAGGGCAGCTTACAAAGATCAATATGAAGATGGCTCAAGCCCTCAGGCTTACAAAAGGATACAAAAGGGGAAGGGACTGGGAAGGGAGGAGGAATAAAGCAAACACCTGAGACTGGTTCTTAGTTACAAAGGACGAACAGGAATTTAAAGCTGTGCAAGGAGAAGGATGAGCCCATAGTGACTGGTCTCTCAGCAGAGCTGGTGGAGTGACTCTGCTTCCCTTCTCTGTTTCTACTGCAGACTGATGGAAAGGCTGCTGCCAGGTGACAGTTGAGGAAAGGAAGAGACGATGGAGCTGGCCTTTCTGGAAAGCTGAATATAGTCTCCTGTTGGGTTGAGTGGGGTAGCATTGCCAGAGACCATTTCTAGGGACTAAAGCAGGCATCCCCAAACTTCGGCCCTCCAGATGTTTTGGACTACAATTCCCATCTTCCCCGACCACTGGTCCTGTTAGCTAGGGATCATGGGAGTTGTAGGCCAAAACATCTGGAGGGCCGCAGTTTGGGGATGCCTGGACTAAAGTGTCACGCAAAGCCAGTAGAGCCCATAATGCCAATGGCAGGGTGGCCATTTTCAACCCTTTGGAGCAGTCAGTCCTGGGAGAAGCTGCCATTAATGGAGGCATGATGCATAGAACATTTTCTTGGTGTTTCATGCCCCAAAGCTCAACCGCCAGTGACAGTCCAGGAATTCAGAGCCTGGCATGCTGCTCAACAGTCCTGGGCAGGTTTCCCTTCATTTTTTCACTATGAAAAGCGGCGGTTGAAATAATCGACTCTCCTTGCATTCAGAAATACAGTGTGTTTAGCCCAATTAAATTATAGCTTTCTTTGCAATGCGATTATTTGCAACCTACGTTTGAAGAAAATATAGGGTGTGTTAAAATGAGCTTCCTGTCAGCAAAACCCTTATCAGGGACACAGGAGCTGGATAAACAATTGGCAATTACTCCCCCAAATATCCTTCAGCTGAAATCTTTCAGCAACTTAAAAAATGCAAGCTGCCAGAGGCAAAAACAGCAACTGCCTACCTACCAGCACTTCTGTGATGGGGATATGCAAGGGCTCTTCTGGCATCATTGCATCACATTAAGGGACAGCCATGGCTAAGAAGGAAAGCAATACCTGATGTCAGAAGAATCTCAGTCAGCAAGTGATGGGAAAGACTTCTGCTGCAGATGTTGGACAGCAACATCTTGTTGGAACAGACAATTATGGTTCGTCTTACCTTTCTTTCCAACACAGAACGTAAGGGTCCTGAGTGGTCACCCATCCAAACAATAATAACCAGATCTAGACCACTTCTTTTTAGCAAAGTGGTCTTGTGTGCCTTCTGATCATTCCTTTGGTCTAGATGGACCAGTAGTCGGATCTGGTATAAGCAGCTTACGATATGGGTAGGGACTGGCAGGGACATAAGAGGCTGGATCAGGTCAAGGCCCATCTAGTCCAGCATCCAGTTCTCTCAGTGGCCTATGAGATGCCTTTGGGAAGCCTAAAAGCAGGACCTAAGCACAACAGCCCTCTCCCTACCAGCGATCTCCAGCAACCAGTTTTCAGAGGCATACAGACTCAGAGAGGAAGCAGAACCTAGTCATTGCAACTTGAATACACTTGAAGTCAACACAACTGCCAAATTCTCTTTTAAAACCATAGTTTAACTATATGCTGCTTTGAAGGAGTATGTTCTTGCAGGTTTCCGGGGGTCAATTTGAAAGGTGGCCCTGCCCCATACTGGCATGTGGCCTCCAGAAGTTTGCCCTGAGGGAATGCAGCCCCTCAGGCTGAAAAGGATTCCTCACCCCTAGGCTAAGACAAGCAGGTTGTTTTAGCTTCAGATCATCATCTGTCCAATGGGAATGGAAACAACAACAACAACAAAACAGAACAACAGTAATGCAATAATAAACTCCACTGAGTTCAGGGTGCTCTCCCAGTGAGCCCTTCTGCCAAGTGGAGATTTTTAATTCTGATCTCCCTGGCCAAAAAGTCCAATGTTCTCTGACCACTGCATCATAGCTGTTGGACAGAGAATACATTTTAAAGGGCAGTGGGGCCCAGTTTGAAAACCTCCTTGTAGCATTGAAACGAAACACACACTCTTTCTCCAAGATAACCTCAAAAACACACACCGTGACACTGATTTTGTCACTTTGCAACAGAAGCTGGATATGGGCATGATCTTGCAAGTTGTTTTACAAAAAAATGACGGCGTATATCATGTAACCGTGATGGGTTTCCCCGTCCCACAAAAAAACCCCACTTGTTTGTGTCCAATCACAGAGTAGTATTTGCTGCACAGTTTTACAGTATTTTTCTGTAAAACGCATTGGCAATTGCCATTACATACATCTCTCAATGTGCTACTTGCACCCTCTCAGTAGCACCTCCAATACATTGCTTTGTAGATTATCCACCATGCTAAGCACTTCGCAGAATGGCACTACAGCTCAATTTAGACCCCACTTAGATTTATCTGGGAGTTTCACCACCTTGCTCCCAGCCATTCAGAGCAGCTGCCACATTGTGTGATGGGAAGCCCCCCTGCATCAGTTGTCGCTTTCAGATTCTTAGGTAGATCATCCAGTCCCTAGATCTAATTTGTAAATGCTGATTGCGTGGCGGAACTTGGATCTGTTCCAATTTCCCCTTCTTGCTACAATGAGTCATTGAGCAAAATGAATGGCAATTTGCCTGTCTCTGCTCGGAGTTTTAAGTATCTTTTCCATCCCCAGCAGTATTTTGGATGGGCAATGCTGTGCTCCTTTCCAATTCTGACATATTTATGCATGCAAAAACAGTGGAGCAAATCCTTCACGACTAGATAACAATAGAGTTTTCCTTTTAAAAATATTGTGCTTTTAACAGTAGCCAAACACAGAGAAATTAAGCAGATACAATTTTTCTTTACCTCTGTGTTTGGGGATTTATTTATTTTTTACCAATTATATTTCTGAGTGTCTGGCTGGTACAAACTGCACAGGAGCAGGGTCAGAAAAAAGGTGGCAAAATTCAGCCTTTGGTAAGGCCCAAAACAAATATTAATTTTTTTCTAAATATTAATTAGTTAATTAGTTCAATGTAATTATATCCTGCATGCAGGCAACGTTTTACCTAATCGCTCACTAAGCAACATATTTCAGTAAGTTTAAACATGTTGGGCTATCTCTATTTATGTTTTGGCTGTTCTACAATAATTCCTCCTCTCCACAAAATTACTGGCTGTAGGCCAGGGATGGGCAAATCTGTCAATTTCAAATCTCATTTTCTCACTCTTCAGTTCTCCACACTTTGACAACCATTTGCGATTACAAAAACATCCTCAAGGAGGTTCATCACCATTTAAGTGTCAATTTCTCCTAACATGCGGTTTTATATACAATTTTGCATAATTTTTTTACAAAGCAGCCTACTCTAATAGAATGCATTTCTGCTCATACATGCATCTTTGTGCAGTTTACTTGGGTGTAAGTACACATTACTTGGCTGGAGAACTGCACTACAAAATCCAGAGATTTGCAGATTTTGGGAAATGTAAATTAGTTAGCTTTGCCTTTATTTGCAAACTGAATTGATTTTTTCCCTTCATACCTTTAAGCAGAGGCTTGACAGCCATCTGTCAGGAATGCGTTGATGGTGTTTCCTGTTTGGCAGGGGGGGTTGGCAGGGGGTTGGACTGGATGGCCCTTGTGGTCTCTTCCAACACTATGATTCTTTGATTCTACCTACTCTAGGACCACCCTCTCGCCTGCCCACATGCTCTCTGCACACCCCTTTCTTTTAAGCTTGTCTCAGCTCTCTCTCTCTCTCTCTCTCTCTCTCTCTCTCTCTCTCTCTCTCTCTCTCTCTGTGTGTGTGTGTGTGTGTGTGTGTTTCAACATTTAATAACAGCTACCCACATAGCCACCCTATAGCAGAGCTTGACATGGTTTGGAGGTTGATGAAAGTCACAGCAATAACCCACCCTGGTTAAATCTCCTCCAGATTGTTCAGGGTTTGGTTGCTTGGTTGGTGGGTGGGTGTTTTTGGTATGTTGTGTGGTTTTTTGTTTTTGTTTTTGTTTTGAAATGGTGTGGTTGGCACAGTTAATGAAAGAGACCAAATAGCATACAAAGCACATCAGAAAGTATCAGAACTCCAAGTTGCCACCCTCCTTCTGACAGCTTCTCCGAAACAAGCCCTCCAGAACAAGAACGCAACACCCACACAAAATATGCATTGTGCCTCATCATAACAGGATTCCCCAGACAATATTTGTTGGGGGTGGGAGAGAGATCCTTAAAGTTCCAAGAAATGTCACAAGCTCGTGTCCAAAGTTTAATACGGAAAGTTTCCACATGGCCGCTTCAAGGAATGAGGCCAAACGGACTTGCGGCTTCTCTAGGGGCTTGTTAGGACCAGGGAAGAACACTTCCCCCCCCCCTGCTTATATGGAAATTTGAAACTTGCCTCCAGAGTGGAAGATTAGAAAGGAGGGTTGTGTAAACAGGGCTGAAGTGCTAAGTTGTTGGGCCTCTGCTCTGCTGGGAAGTTTTTACCCACTGACCTGAAACACATTTCCCCACAATCACAGACTGGGTAAGGGAAAATGGTAACAAACATGGTTGCTTTGCACATTGTGTCTGATTAGGGACTGCTGCTGCTGCTGCAAGTTATGCAAGTCATGGTAGAAAGCTTCACCTGATGGATTTCTGCCTGCTACTTGGCAGCTAATTTTGCACATTGGTCCTAATTAGCCAGACTGAGCTATATCTGGAAGAAGAGCAGGGTAGAAATAAAATTATAATGCTGGCTACGTAGTGTTTAGGAAAGGCATTTTGTACATGCTCAGAGGCAGACCCTATCACATTGAGATTGTGCTCAATGGCAGAGCAGATACGTTATATGCAGAAGTAGTTCCCTGGTTCATTCCCTGGTATCTCCAGCTAAGAGCTAATAAATATAGAGAAACATTGCCAGAGTTACGGTGGTCAGGTACATAAGATATTGGGGTTCGTGCACCTTAAATTAAAACATATACAGTATATGTGCATGAGGCTTTATAACGCTACAGAGAAGCAACAGAGGACTGGGGGAGAATGGAGGCAGGGATAGAGTATGCAGTTATTTCATCTGCAAGCCAATCTCAATAAGATCTTCTATAAAGCTATTAAAGATGCAAGAGCACTTCACCTGGGCTATCCCAATCAGAGTTGGCAATACTGGGCTTGATTTTGTGGTCATTTCCCCCTCTTGATATACAAAATGGTTTGACCTGGTGTAAGGCAGTGAAATATACTCGGAGTCGAGAGTGAATTTCATGCTCTTTATTCAGCTCATAGTCATCAAGGAGGAGAAGAGAAGACGAATGGCTCTTTTCCCAAAACCATCTGCTTATATACATTATTTACACAATGGGCCTTGCGTGATTGGCTACTTCAGGGCTACACCTGTGGGCCAATTATATTGTGGATTGACTTCTGCCTGCAGCCTGATTGGCTGCTCCTACAGGCCAATCAGGTAGCAGATTCACTTCTGCCAGCCGCCTGATTGGCTGCTCCAGCAGGCCAATCAGGTTGCGGATTCACTTCCACCTGGAGTTGGATTGGGTAGCTCCCGCTGATTCTGAATCCTATTGTTCTAGGATTCAGCTCAGTACATAACAGGCAGCTTCTTATGTTCTATTCCTGCTTATTAAATCAATGCAAGTTGTTGCTGTTTTAATTAGGACTCATCGCAACAAGTTATTTGGCTTTGGAAAAGTAACATCAGGTGCATGCCAGCATAAGATGAGAAGAGGAGCAGAGGAAGGAGAAAACAAGAAAGGGTGATGAAGCCACACCCTGCGAGATTAAGTTCAGGAATGTGGCAACAATCTCAAACAAACTATGCTGAAGAGGAAAATTAAAGCTGCAGTCTGTGTGTGCACCCAGTGGGATTGACTCCTGAGTAAATGCACACAGGATCAGGCTGCTCAAACCTGGGGCTTAGCCCTGCATTTTGGTATCAGGGGCTCAGCCCCGGAACATGAGAAATAATGCGTGAGAAAGTACTATTGAGGATACACAGGGTACCTGTCACACGCACGTTAGTAACCATAACTCTTCATATTTAGGAGTAGAATGTCAAGAAGTTAGCTCAGCTGGTTGGAGCAGGGTGCTGATAACACCAAGGTTGCAGGTTCGGTTCCCGTAAGGGACAGCTACATATTCCTGCATTGAAGGGGGTTGGACTAGATGGTCCTCAGGGTCCCTTCCAACTCTATGATTCAAGTTTCTGGACCTTTCTTTCACTTGCCCTCTTCAACAACCACCAAACACGCAGAAATTAACCTGGGAAAGCTTTCTCTGTCATCTGATCTCTGCGCCAGGTAAAGGCAGCTTTCCAAATATCTGCCTTTTCAAGCTGCTGCCACAAGACACAGGAAGACAGACAGCAAACAAAACAAAAGCAAACCTGCTTTCAGTACAAGGGCTCAGTGACACGAGTAATACAACACAGAAATGCTATAGAACATGTTACATGTTGGTCTGCCGTAGTCGAAACAAAATTAAAAAACACCTTCCTTGCTACTGGAAGGAATTTTTTTTATTTTGTATAGAACATGTGCAAAGTCCCTATTGCACACCACTCATTAATCCACCTACCCAGGTATCGGATTTGGGGTGGCGGTAGTGAAGGCAAGCTGGGCACAGCTTAGTGGCAGCCTCGATCCTGCACGTTTCATTTTAAAAGCAGATGCTGTAACCACTAAGATATGGCCCTTCTGTCTCTATTGGTCCATCAAGTTCAATATTGTCTACACTTCCTGGCAGTGGCTCTCCAAGTTTCAGGCAGTGAGAGTTTCCCAGCCCTACCTGGAGATGCCAGGAATTGAACCTGGGACATTCTGCATGCAGATGCTTTGCCACTGAGCTACAGCCCTGGAGAATCTAGGCAACAACTCCAGGACTTCCCTGAAGATCTGAAACTGTACAGGCACAGTTCGCACCTGCTTGTTCCTCCCCACAAGCTGCCTAGTCAGGAGCAGGATCCGTATGTCAAACGGCATGTGTAAACAGAGTTCAACGCTCACCTTTTCTTCTGCACTGTCGGGCTGTACTTCCCTTTGTTTCTTTTCTTGAACAGGGAATGCATAATGTTAACCCCAGGGTCCAGCAAGCGCCGACGGAATCTCGTTCCAGTGGAAGTCCAAAGAAAATAAAATTAAAACGAATGAACCGGCAAAGCTCTGTCACACAGCTCTTGTTGTCCCCCCTGGTGAAAGGCTGCTGCTGTCTGTTTTTGATGCTAGATCCTGCAGTTTTAGAAAAGTTGCTGAACGGAGAGAGGGAGAGAGAAAGAGCAACTCTGCAGCTACCTCAAGTCCTGCTTCTCTGGCACTTCTGCCAAAGGAACAGCAACTCTCCCAGGCCAAGCGAACTGGGAGTTACCTCCACCCCCTGGAGGTGGTGCTTACCTACCACACACATGTCATGGGCCCAGGCGGAGCCAGTCTAGGCCATTATTTCCTCGTCAGCCTCTGCTGGGAGAAGTTGTTGCTATGACTGCCTATGACTAGCACATCTTTCTGTCACTGGCAGTGTACAAGGGTTGCAAGATACTTCCCATTCAGCCCTTTCTCCTTTGACCTTAACAGCAGCTCAGCAGGTATAAATTCACCAGGTGAAGCTTTTTCACCTAACAGGAAAATAAGTGGCTGGGGGGAAACCTCACCAGTTAAATTCATGCACCCAAGGCTGCTGTTAAAGGCCGAGGAACAGGAGGGGAGGGGAGTAGGCTAGTTTTTTTTTAAAAATGGCTGACAGTGTTTAAACCGCCTTAAAGACAATTTGATCAATAGGCATTAGCTGGTGATGATGTTTAGTTCCTTCATGCCTTGAAAAGCTTCTCCTGTTGATTTCAGTGGATCAAGCAGCCTTTCAAGCCACAAAGAACAGATTGGGTTCCCCCCCCCTAATCAGCTGGCAACCCTATCTGTATCGTGGAGGGAATTCCAGCAACAGGATGGCTCAGTTGGTTAGACTAGAGTGTGGTGCTAATAATGCCAAAGTTGCAGGTTCAATCCCTGTATGGGACACCTGCCTATTCCTGCATTGCAGGGGGTTGGACTAGATGATCCTCAGGGTCCCTTCCAATTCTATGCTTCTATGGCTGTAGCTCTTCTCAGTTTTGTATGACAAGCTTCACTGGCAAACATTCCCTGGCTAGGCAACTGTTAAAAGATAAAGGAACCATATCTGCTTTTGAATCTAGTTACCTTAGATAGGGCTTAATTTTAGCCCCAGAGCTTTTTTCTTCTTTTTTTATGCCTGTACTCAGCCATGCATTAAATGGATGCCTCTTATCACATTAATCTTAGTTGGCAAAATACCCTACCATTCTGTCAAGTGTAGAGTACTGTACAAGGCATTACTTGATCTTATCTTCACAACAACCCTGTTAGGTTGGCTGGGTCGAGGAGGTAACGGCTTGCCCAAGGCCATCCAGTGAGATCTGGTGCTGAGCTGGGAACTTTGCCCCAGTCAAAGCTCAAAACTCAAGCCACTGCACACAAGAGCAACTAGAGTGCCTCTGACCACGTGCAGAGCACACATTTCTCCCCGTTTAGTAATGATAGCCATATGTGAACCTGAGCAGGAATAAGGGTGGCCAGGTGATCAGTGAAGGCGGGCTGTAGTATCAGCACCTCACAATTTGGGCTTTGCCTGGGGCAGGCTAGAATGCCCTTGAAGGCTGGGCCAAGCGATGGGAACAGCCCTTGTTTTGAGAGCCTTTTCCTGTCCCTGTAGAGGTCAATCTAGCCCTTTCCTGTTGGGGTGGATACAGGTTGCACCAGGCCTCAGGAGGAAGTTACAGGAGAAGGCCCATTTGGTTGCTAGGCAACATCCCTGTTTAGGCCTAGGTAGTATTTCTGCTCCCTCTCTCTACTCATCAGTGACAGGGCAGGTGTGACTTTGAAAGCACACCTTTGAATAAACTGGTTTGGTGAGCGTGTTCTTTCTCAGCAAGGCGTAACTCCAACCTCGATAGAGCAATAATTAACAGCCCACCCACCAGCTCATCTTTGGTCTTGTGACCAACGTCCCCCAGTTTGGGACCTCAAGAATCAGAGGGCTCGGGTGTCTGAGGTCACACGGTGTAACCGTAGCTGGGGTGGAAAAAGCCCACTTCTGAACCCTTGATTCTGAGCCTGTCCGGGTCCAAATACCTCCTTTTAAAAGGGCACCTGCTGTTCAGGAAACAAATATTTTATTGACTCATTGCGTTTATTTACTGCCTTCCGTCCAAGAAACTCAAAGCAGAATGCATAGTTCTCTTCCCCACCCTCACTTTATCCTCATAACAACCCTGTGAGGTGGGTTAGGCAGAGAGAGTGAGGAAAGCCTGTATCTGGAACTGATACAAGTAGGGCAAATTGCAGTAGCAGTCAGCTGGCCCCGAGAAATTGTGCATTTAACAGCAGCTATTCCTCAACAAAGCTAAGATCATGGCCACTGGTCCCATCACCTCCTGGCAAATAGAAGGAGAAGAAATGGAGGCAGTGAGAGATTTTACTTTCTTGGGTTCCATGATCACTGCAGATGGTGACAGCAGTCATGAAATTAAAAGATGCCTGCTTCTTGGGAGAAAAGCAATGACAAACCTAGACAGCATCTTAAAAAGCAGAGACATCACCTTCCCGACAAAGGTCCGTATAGTTAAAGCTATGGTTTTCCCAGTAGTGATGTATGGAAGTGAGAGCTGGACGATAAAGAAGGCTCATCGCCGAAGAATTGATGCTTTTGAATTATGGTGCTGGAGGAGACTCTTGAGAGTCCCATGATCTGCAAGAAGATCAAACCTATCTATTCTGAAGGAAATCAGCCCTGAGTGCTCACTGGAAGGACAGATCCTGAAGCTGAGGCTCCAATACTTTGGCCACCTCATGAGAAGAGAAGACTCCCTGGAAAAGACCCTGATGCTGGGAAAGATGGAGGGCACTAGGAGAAGGGGACGACAGATGGTTGGACAGTGTTCTCGAAGCTACCAACATGAGTTTGACCAAACTGCGGGAGGCAGTGGAAGACAGGAGTGCCTGGCGTGCTCTGGTCCATGGGGTCATGAAGAGTCGGACACAACTAAACGACTAAACAACAACAACCTAAGCAATACACAGACTTACACATTGTCAAAAAGAAAAAAGAAGAGGAAACACATCACCCAAAGTATATATGTATAACTTTGTGTGTGTGCTAATTGATATGTAAGGATGCAAATTTAGAAAGAATCCAGCCCATCACACCATGAGGAAGACTGCCATTTAGTCTGCTGTCCATATGCTAACTGTGGATGGGTGACTTCAAGCACTCTGTTTAAAGATTCGTTATCTTTAAACGTAGCTTAGACCAGACAGCTTTTCAAACAGAGGACACCTTCAAACATAGGATTGTCTTCTGATATCTGTTCAAATTGTTCTCTTTAAAGCATTGATGTAGCGGTCCAGGGCTGCAGAGGGTCAACTACTGATTACAGTTTCTGCAACGGGGTCCCTGTTTCCAGGGCCTCAGAACTGCCCAATTGGCTTGAAGGGGGGGGGGCTTTTTAGGCACTGAGAAGTCTCCTCACCCTGAAAGGAGGTGAGTCAACCACTGAGAATTGGCTTCAGTTTCAAGAGGAGGTTGTTCAGTTTCACAGAACTGAAGTCAGTCCAAAAGAAGATATTGGAGAACGCCAAATCATTTGCCCATGTATGTGCACAGTAAACTGTAGATGTAGCTGAAGGGCAACACTGAAATCTGCATTGATCATTGCAATGCTTCTGTAATTATTATTATTGTATAATTATAAGCTTACTGTACAATCTTAGAAGGCTGTATAATTTTAGAAGGTTGTTTAATCTTAGAAGGGTGTGTGGCCATAAGGAACCATGGCAATGACTATCATGAAGGAACTCTGCACTTCTGAATTGGCCACTATATGAGTGCTTTAAAGTAGAACACATAGCCACCTCAAGTCCATCAAAAATAAATATCTGAAGGACAACCAGATATGGCAGCATGGGAGATCTATGACTGGCTCGCCTGGTGGTATTTTTTGAAAAAAAATCATTGGGGGTTCCAATGTTGAACCTCAGCACAGAACTGCCCCCCTCCAAGTGAGCTAATGGCACCCTGAAGAGGGCTACATAGATCTGGGAAACAAGAGCAGGAAAGTAGCCTCACCGTTGTTCCTCAGAATTAAGCAAAATGGGGATCACTTGCATGGTGCCAAGAAAGAGGGCGGGGGGGGGGGTGTCTTCCTCTCTCATCATACTAGAACTCGGGAACATTCCATGAAATGGAATGTTGGAAGATTCAGGATAGACAAAAGAAATTAAACTATGGAATTTGCTCCCACAAGACCTACGGATGGGTAGTGATGGCCACCAACTTAGATAGCTTTTACAAGAGCTGTGCACATACAGGTGAAACTCGGAAAATTAGAATATCGTTGAAAAGTGCATTTATTTCAGTAATGCAACTTTATTATTTTTTTACAAATGGTTTGTTTTGGAAATTCCACAGTAATAAAACAAATAGTTACAATAATACAAAAATAAATATTGCTATTACATTTCATTAATTAATTACATTCCATTTATAATTGACAAATAATTACAATTACAACAAATAAAGGCTTGACATATCTTGCTTTGCATGTCATGCATCTATCTCATAAATTGGTTTCACCTTTTAAGTTGTGTTACTGAAATAAATGCACTTTTCGATGATATTCTAATTTTCCGAGTTTCACCTGTACTACTAACTTAAAATGTAGCTAGGTTGTTCTATTTCTCAATTCAGATCGAAGGTGGTTTGGCAGGGGTGCATCAAAACCCAGTATTACATAAGAAATAACAGGATAGATAAAGGATGGATATGAACTATGGCTAATGCCATGTGCAGTGTGCATACCACTTCCCAAACCAGTGTTGGGAGCACAATGGATGCAGAGGAAAAAGGAGCATGTGGACAAATTCATGAAGGGTAAGTCTGTAATGTCTGCACCTGTACCCACCCTAAGATTGCTCACCTGGATATCATTCATCATCACCATTTTAGACCCTCAACCTAGTCTTACAGAGGACCCCCGTTAAGCAGCCATAGGTATTACTTCCATTGTGAAGTACCCATTCAATATTTCTCTTCTCCCCATTATAATTCCATCCGCTAACTCCCAGCATTCTGCTTCTAAACTCCAGCATTTGGTATGTTATAGTTTAGTGAAAAGGCAAGTAGGAGGTGGCATGATAGAAGTTTAAAAAACTGTGAGTTGCATGGAGAAAGTGGAAAGTTTTTTTCTCTCTCTCACACAAGACTGGAACTTACGGACATCCATCGAAGGTGAATGTTGGAAGGTTCAGGACAGATAAAGTACTTCTTCGTGCAGTGCACAGATAAACTTTGGAACTTACTCCCACAGGAGGAAGCATGCCTCTGAATACCAGTTGCTAGGAATCACAAGTGTGTAGAGCACTGTTGCGCTCAGGTCTCATCTAGCTGCCCTCTTTGAGGCCAGGATGCTGGACTAGATAGGCCTCTGGCCTGATCTAGCAGGGCTATTCTTGTGTTCTCTTGAGGCTGACGGAATATTCATGCCCTGTGAGCTGCCTGCCAAAGGATATAATGTTGAGAAAACCTACAACCCCCTCTCTCTTTTTAAAATATTCATGCCCAAGCTCAGCCTGTTGATTTTAACTTCTCTCTGGAGCTTTTAGGAGAGACCTGTGAATTCTCTCCAGCCTATGTTGAGTGCTGGCTGCTGATCCTGCACTCTAATTATGTCATCTTGTTTATCGCTCCTACCGGTATCAATTCATCATTTTAAAAACCACCTTGGCCCAACGCCCAAAGCTGGTCTTTCATCCAGCTCTGTGGTGAAATTCAGTGTGCAATTTCACGACAACAGGGTTGATCAAAATAAGAGCTGATGTGCAAATACGCTCCTTCCCAGCCACGCCACTCCATAGCTGTCAACTTTCCCCTTTTTTAAAGGGAATTTCCCTTATTCCGAATAGGATTCCTTGCGAGAAAAGGGAAAAAGTTGACAGCTATGCATGACTCCTATTTATATTTTAAAGAAAGGGCCTGTACCACGGCTACCCTTCCATGCACCCTGCTATTTATGTGCATTTGCGATAATGAATATAGTCAACAAACAACAAACAATAGCTCCCAGCATTATTTGGGAGAGGTTGTGAGTGGTTGAAGCTTCAATGTGACCAATGGAAATATTTTATAATGAAAATACAGGGTACATATACATTTTGGATAACATCATGTGTGAACTGTGGTTTTTAAAAAGGCAGCATGGGAAATGCAGTGTGTGCTTTGTAACTGGGAATGTGAATATGGTCTAGGACTCCATAGTTGTCGGAGAGTCTTGTTTGAAGCCAACAAGTGGCATCAGTTATACAGTGTGTGGGGAGACACACAAACAAACAAAAGGCCTGTTGGGAAGCAGGGGAGGAGATGGGAACAAGATGGAACAAGCCTAAAGAGAATTCTAACAAAGCAGGAAGGCAATAGGCAGTGCCAAGATTTCCAAGGCCCTCCAGTTAATCTTCCGAGTTGTCCTGACTTGCCAGATTTCACACCTGCATTTCACTGCACTGATTTCTCCGTCATATTCAAGAGATCAAGTAAATAATGAAAGTGGCTTATTCTCATTTGCAATCTTGGTGCATCAAGCCCCATTTTGTCTATTACTGAGTACAGATGGAGGGAGAAATTCAATTCAGTTCACGTTTAAAGGCAAATCTATCAAATTCACACTTTTTGAAGCAATATGACAAGTGAAACACAGCCACCCTTCGAAATTGGCAAGTATATGAATTTTGCACTGTAGTTCTCCAAACAAACAGCTATTTGCAAAAAAAAAAAATGCATATATTAGGAGGAAAGTGCGCAAAAATATACAAAAATGCATTGTATTAGGAGAAGCTGTATGGAAAAATGCTTACATTAGTTAAATGCACACAGAAATTTGTTTATTAAGAGGAAGTCATGTTAAAATGCTGATGAATTTTCACAAGGATTCGGAATGAAATGGGAACTGCTGCAGAAATGGGGAGAACTGAATTTAAGATTGGGGGGTGTAGAAACTGAGAGAAAACAACATTTAAAACATTAGGAGAATTTTCTTGCCAAAAAATGTGTGTGAATTTGAGTTTTTTGTTTGTTTTTTGTTTACAATTAAACAGTGTCTAAGAGGTTTTGCCAAACAAACAAACAAATAAATTTGTTGTGGTTACATTAAAATCAAAAAGCAAAAACCCCACCACCCTCTTGATGTGTTCAGTGGCTTTTCCAAACCTGAATAGTGAGTTGGTGGCTTAACAACATAAAGCCTTTTCTGGCTTGACCAGTGTGAAGTTGGCAGCCACACTGACAGTCTCCTCCTGTAGCATCTCTGTGAGCAGATTCTTTGCAGGTGACTCCAGCAGTGCGGCACTTGTTGATCTAAAAGTGGTTTTCTGCCATAACTTGTGGGAGTAGCAGGAGGCTGGGAGGGGCCAGGCGGAGAGAAAGCATCTTATGCAATTAATTTTCTTGGCACCCTCTGCCTCTTTCTTTCTCTCTTTCTCTCTCTCTCTCTCTTTTGAAAGGCATCTCACACCCTTCTCCTGCCCAGCCCCTAATTCTGTTCTCTCTACTATCTGTAAATATTGTCTGAAATAGCTGCTTCCCAGGAGGGGAGGTGGGGGTGGGGAGGAGGAGGCTTTTTGTGTTGAAAGCGTTCTCAAGAGAGGCACTGTTCTGAGAGGCTGCATCTTGGGGGCATAGCTCAGTGGTAGAGCACCTGCTTTGCATGCAGAAGGTCCCGGGTTCAAGCCCTGCAGGTAGGGGCTTTAGGAGCCGCCACTAGGTAGCATAGAAAATATTGAGCTATTGACTCAGTATAAGGCAGCTTGCTATGTTGCACTGCACCATGGCTTTGTAGTCTTTAATGCTTCCTGGTCCAGGAAAATGGGAAGGCACGCCCAGCAGCAATGCCTATGCAGCTTCCTATGATCTTATGTTCCCTTCTCCTTTGCACCTACTCAATAGCAGCTTCTGCTTGCCACTGCTTCCCCTGAAGCACATGGATAATGCCCTCTGGCAAAAGCAGAGGTGCAGAACCACTCTCCCCACCACCGCCTGGCTGTAAATTCAAACTGTAAATCCAGAAACACAACATGGTTTGCTCATACATAGTATCATCTCTCTCTCTCTCTCTCTCTCTCTCTCTCTCTCTCTCTCTCCCTCCCCCACCCCTTTTCTCAGGCCTCTCCCTCTCTGTTCTAATCTTGAGAGGTGAACGGAAAATTCTTTCAATGCATTGACATTTGCAGCCAAAAAGAATTCAGGCCTCTCCAAAGACTGGCTTCGCCAACTGGGTGCTGCCCAGATGTTTTGCATTACAGCTCCCAGCCTGCATGACCAGACCCAGAGCCACTTAGCTTCAGCAAGGTGGTAGACCATACCCTGGAATTATTTCGTGGACTTTTAGAACATGAGGACGTAAGATGAGCCCACTGGATCAGGCCAATGGCAGCATCCTTTTCTCACAGTGATTGACCAGATACCCCAATGGGAAGCCTGGAATCTGGACATGAGCACAACAGCACTCCATCCACCTGCAATTCCCCAAAAAACCTGAAATAATTTGTGGGCTGGAGTCTGATTTATAAAATGGACAACATATCTATCTTAGACAGACAGACAGACAGACAGACAGACAGACAGACAGACAGACAGACAGACAGACAGACAGACAGTGTATCCCGTATTGGCCTGAATATAAACTTCACTTTCCCCCCAAATTCTGACTGTGAAAAGTAAGTGTGGCTTATATTCATGACCTTACGGTATGCAGCCAGGAGCGTGGGGCAAACAGCGCCAGGAGCGCAGCAAAGTGGCACCCGCCCCACGCATAGTCCCCAGTCCTCTCCCCCCAACGCAGGGAAGGGAGAGAGCGATGAAGGGGGAAGGCCACTGGCAACAGAGCGCGGCTCCCCCCCCCCCCCAGCACGCAGCCAGGAGCAGCAAGGAATGGAGCGGCTTATATTCGGGTGCAGCTTCTATTCGGGCCAATACGGTATCAAGACATGGAAGGAAAATTTATTAGACAGAAATCTTTATATACTGTAAAGATTTTAAAAGTTGCTGTTATTATTATTATTATTATTATTATTATTATTATTATTATTACCCACCCTTCACCCCAAGGTCCTGGGGCACGTTGCAGCAATATAAAAAGATATATGTTTCTCTTTTTCATCATTGTTTATCATCATTG
Source organism: Zootoca vivipara (assembly GCF_963506605.1). Classification (NCBI taxonomy): domain Eukaryota; kingdom Metazoa; phylum Chordata; class Lepidosauria; order Squamata; family Lacertidae; genus Zootoca; species Zootoca vivipara. The sequence goes on along the minus strand of NC_083289.1, from coordinate 34,757,291 downwards.
TTTTCATCAATGTTTCATCACTGTTTAATGCAGATTATTGTTTTGTTACTTCACATTGTTGAAAGCCTCCCTGAGTGGTGCACAGGCAGTTAAAAGGGTGGTATGAAATATTTTGTGTGCAAATCAAAGAAAATATTAATTAATTGAAGCCAGTTAGCCATAAAGTGCACCTGTGAAAATTCAGTTAAAGCAGGGGTAGGGTACCCTGTTTAGCATGGAGGCAGGGGTGCTAACTTGAGGTAAGCCCTGCATAATCAATCACATGGTGTGGCACCCACCCACCATTTGAATAGCAATGCCCATCAACTTGGGGGGTGGGGGGGTGAGTGAGTGGGTCTTGCCTTCTCCAAAAAAATTATTGCAAGGGTGGGGGCAAAGGGACCTCAGCCCCTAGGAGCTGGCTGCATGCATGAGAGCCACATTCCATTCTGAACAACCTTCTGGGGCTCACATGCCAGTGGCAGTGGTGGGGGAACAATAGGCTCGTTTCTTTCTGCACATGGTCATGCACCCCTCTTCACCCTCAATCCAATGAAACAAGAGTCGTGAGCCAAGGACACGTTTCGGCCAGGTCAGAAAATTCAAGCCGGTGCAAAGGAGGGTCGGTTGGGATGTACAGTGGTACCTCTACTTACGAATTTAATGCGTTCCGAACGCACATTCGTAAGTCGAAAAAAATTGTAAGTCGAATCCCATAGGAATGCATTGGGAGAAAAGCAACCCTATCTAAAAATTGGGTAGAAGCAACCCTATCTAAAAATTCGTAAGTAGAAAAAATCCTATCTAAACCGCATCCAAGATGGCGGACGGAGCTCCATTCGTAAGTAGAAACATTCGTAAGTAGAGTTATTCGTAAGTAGAGGTACCATTGTAGCTGGGAAGTTTTGAAGCCAGAGGACCAGACAGGGTTTCAGACAGAGGGTATTCCTCATGGTGAACATGCTTCTGAAAACGATAACACATTTAACATTAGGGAAGCTTTTAATGTTTCATTGAAGATATTTTAATGTTCTGTTGGAAGCCACCCAGAGTGGCTGGGGAAACCCAGCCAGATGGGCAGAGTATAAATAATAAATTATTATTATTATTATTATTATTATTATTATTATTATTATTATTATTATTATTATTATGAGAGGGCCAGAGGATCCCCACCCCTGAATTAAAGCTAAACTGTTTGCTCAAATCAGCACAAAGACCATTCACAATTCTAGTAATTGGTGATAAAACACAATTATCTTAACTTCGCTATGTTAATCATCACCTCTAGTGTTTTATGTTCTTCTTCTTTTTCTACGCATGTGAGAAAACTAGGTAATCCAAATTTAAATGATGGGTGTATTTCATGCTCCCTCAAATGCTTAAAAGACACAAACATGTCAAGCTTCCACATCCCAGTGTGGGAGGTCTGTTCTAAGACTCTTGACACCCAGCAGCCTTCCGCATCCCTCTGGGCTATTTGGATCCATGAATTGACACGGAACTTCTCATGCATCAAACGGATTGCGTATAGCCCTGGAGACAATATTACACAGCCTCCCTCTCCTCCTCCCTCTCTTGAACAACTAGATGCCCAGGGACTGCACTGTAGGGTTATGGCAAGGAGAGAGAGCAAAACGGATGTAATTTTTTTTTTAAAAAAAAACACCCTCCAGTTTGGGTGTCCCAGCGATAAGTGGCAGCAATTACACTAATTAAGTCCTATAGGTTCATGGGATGCTTGAAGGGAAGGATCCTGTTGCCTTGAAAATAGGGTGGCCAACTGATGGGGGTGGGAATCAGGCTGGCTCGCTCCTGTGCAGTTTTAATCAGCAGTTTTATCTGCAGAGATCGACAAGTGGAGCTTTCAGGGCAGGGAGATGAATGCGACCACCTGCTAACATCTGCAGGTGAAGCTGCTGCTAAAGGTGGAGGAGCACGGGCTAGTAAAACTGTTGGCAACCCCACTCAGATATAAAAGTCATAGATTGCTTTCATTGAACTGGCTCCCAAGTAAGTATTATTTCCTGCCTCTGGCCTTCTCTCCTCCAGCCCTACCACCCTCAGCCACCCATGTCCCCATGTCCCTTAAAGGGCTCCATCCTTTGTTAGTCTGTATGCCTGGAATGTCCTTCCAGAATGCCCACCTGATGGGGCCACCTCTCTTTCTTCTTTCAAAACGCCCCCTCCCAAGGCTCAAAATACATCTTGCCTCATGGAGGTTCTAGTCCTCATTGCCAACAAAGCTGAAGACTACACTTGCCCATACAGTACTGTATTTATCCCTGATTTATCCCAGCTTCTCCCTGTTGGAAGTACAACACCAGGGATCATTCAGTTAATAACCAATGGGTTAATTCTGTTTACAGTTAGCCAACCAAGAAGTGGTTCCCAACAGCCAGCCAGATTGGCCCCACTGAGGTAATTCATGTTCTGAGTGGCTGGTTAGTTCTGAGGGAGTTTTCCTCTGTATGTTAGCTGCATCTCTTCCTGCTATGGACTAGCCCTGAACCTTGTAAGAGAGACAACTCCTCTCTGTTTATTTCTCCTCTTATTATGTGCTGCTTTTGTTCAGCTTACCTAGTAAAGTATTGCCAGTTTCTTTTCTCTCAGGACTCCCTCAGCATGATTTAAGTGCCTCTGCCAACACTTCCTTCCTTCTCTTTGTTGTTCCCCTTGCTATGGAAATGTAGGGTCATCAGGGCAGAGACCTGTCCTGTTTTGTTTCGGCATAAGTGACTTTATAAAGTACGTCAAAGGTGCTATGTTAAATAAGTTCGTTATAAATGACCCAAATATCCTGAGGATCATGGCTCCCCTCTGAGCAACTATGACATCAGCTGGGGTGTGAAATTTGAGGAAGCCCTCCTTAGCTGCAAACTGCCCAGTGTGAGAGGAGCCAGAGTCAGGCTCTTTGCCAACATCACTGAGTAGATGGGCACAACTCGTTGGGCAGGAAGGCGCATCATTGGATGAGCTGGAATTAGTTCGTTGGATGTTGGAAATGTAAAAAAGCTGAAGGAGATCACTATCATATGTGGTGGCGGTGCGATATAGTCAAGGGATTTTGGGAACAAATTTATAATGAATAAAAAAAAGTATTACAGTACACGTTCCCCAAGAGGCCGGAGGCTTTTTTATTACGTATGGTGGGCCAAGAGATAAACAAAAAGGATCAAAGATTTTTAAAATATATATATGCTACCACAGCAGCTAGAATAATGTTAGCGCAGAAATGGAAAACAACAGAAGTTCCAACGGTCGAGGAATGGAGTATAAAATTAATAGAATATATGGAGTTAGCAAAATTGACCACAAGGATAAGAGATCAAAAAGATCAAAGGTTTTGGATGGGTTGGAGTAAATTTATTGAATATATAAAAAAGTATTGTAAAGATTTGAAAATACTGACAGGTTTTACATAATGCCGGCAATCATTAATATAAAAAATCTCTGACCATAATAATTATAGGGAGAGTAAAAAGGCAAAAAGGACAGAGGTAAACGTAGGAAAGCAAAATAAAGATGATATGGGGGGAAAAACCAATGTAAAGAAGGAAGGAATTCACAGGCTCGGTAGAGCATCAGTCTAGGTTGACAAATTGTAAAAATATAAACTGTATATATGTATTTTTGTATTTGTTTTTTCTTTATGTATGTCTGTTGTTTTTCTTTCTTTTTCTTTCATCTATTGTTTTTGTTTGTTTCTATATTATTGCAAAATAAAAATATTTTTTTTTTTTAAAAAAAAGGAATTAGTTCGTACGTCGCTTGGATATGCAGTTTGCAGGAGGGCGAACCCCTTGCCTTTTTCAAGGAACGTTTGGGAGCAAGACTTTGTGCACTTATCCCAGGTGTAAGGACATTTTTCAACCCAAGGGCCACATTCCCTTTGGAACAACCTTCCAGGGGCCATGTGCCAGGGATGGGCCGGGCCAGAGAGGAAAGTGGGTGGAGGAACAAATGCAGAAGCTCCCTTTGTACCACAGCTGCCACCAGACTACTTCCGGAAGACATGTGTTCATGGAAAACATGGTGCCTGGCCTCTTGGCATCACAGGCGAACAGGCATTGCTTGTCACGCAACGTAAGCCCTGACGTGCGACAGGAAGCCATAAATAAGCTGTGTGTCACTTACAGGTATTTTCTCCCATCAAGTCAAACTGCTATATATCAGCCGGCTGTTGACAATTTGGGTGTTTCCCCCCTACTTTTTAATACCTTTCCGCCTACATGGAGGAGCCTGCTGAACAACCTGCCCTGTCCTGGGATCTAATTGCACCTTGAATGGTTTTGCCACTAGGAGGAGGAGGAGGGCCACCACTTAACAAATCACCAAAAAAGGGAACCAAAGGAGACGAGTATTTGCATCACATTTGCATATGCCGACTTACGCGTCCTGAATCTGCATGTTTAGGGTTGTTGCCGGTGCTACTCCTATCCAGAGTAAACCTGCTGAAGTTAAAGGGCAAGACTTACTTCGACACATTAATTCTGATGAGTCTACTCTGAGCAGGACTTAGAGAGAACCCTGAGTGTCAAAAGAGGAGGGCCCCCACCCAGCCTTTTTGCCAGACAAGGGCTCTGTGCTTTATCAGACACATATTCATCTGGTTCTACATTCCCCCAGCCTTGCCAACTGGATCGCTGCCCATCACATTTCTGTTAAAGAGACAAGGGCCCTACTAGCAATGATTAGGGGGAAATGGTTTGTTTGCAGGATGGCCCTATGTTAAGTTAGCACCTTATTAATCCAATGCTGAGCTTCTTCCCAAAATAGAAAACTCCTTGGCGGTCAAAAGTACAAGAGGAATCTGTCCTGCCCCACCAAGCCCTGCCCCCCCCTAAAAAAACCCACTTTTGGTTAGCCCAGGGTGTTCCTTCTTCACGTGACACACAGGTATGTGTGGCATTCTCATTTCACCCATCCCTCAAGAGCTACGTGAATCACCTTTCTGGCACTTGGGCTATGTGGGCAGAACCGGTGCCGCATTGTCCGAAGCAAAAGAAATTTAAAGACCTGGTGCAAAGCTCTGATTTTAAATGCCTGCACAAATGGGCTGGCGAGACTCCGGCACATGTTGGCTCCCCTTCTTGTCTTTGTTTGCTTGTTTCATTTTTGTCCCCACCCTTTATTTAAGGAACTCCCACGGGCAGACTGGATGGGGCCTTTGGCCTAATCCGGGAGTCAGGTTCATGCGTACCCTCCAACATTTCTCCAATGAAAATAGGGACGTCTTATTATTATTATTATTATTATTATTATTATTATTATTATTATCTTATAGCTTGCCATCTGACTGGGTTGCTCCAGTCACTCTGGGCGGCTTCCAACATATATAAAAACATAATAAAACATTAAACATTAAAAAAAATGTCCCTATACAGGGCTGCCTTCAGATGTCTTCTAAAGGTTGAATAGTTTCTCATCTCTTTGGTTCAGGGGGCACATAACACCAACATTTCTCCTTAGGGATATCCTAAGGAAAAGTGTGACATTCCAGGATTGGATCAGAAATTGGGACGGCTTCTATAAATCTGGGACTGTCCTTAGAAAATAGGGACACTTGGAGGGTCTGCTCAGGGTTCCTTCCAATGCCTGAGTTCTATGATTCTACGCATTGTTAAACCCAGAGAGGCCTGGAGCAGAGCTGGCTCTGCCATTAGGCAGACTGAGGCTGCTGCCTCAGGCGGCAGAAGCCCCTAAGGCGGCACAGAAGCAGCGCCAGTGTTAGCGCCAATATTGACTGAAATTGCATCCAAAATGGCACGAGATCTTGCAGAGCGTGCAAGATCTCATGCGCTATCAGCAAGATCTGCTCAAATCAGGGGCGACCTTGCCCAAAACTGGGAACGATGGCAGCGCTGCTTTTCCACCAGCAACTGAGGAGGTGGGTGGAGGAGCAGCGCCAGCAGCAGTAGCAGGTAATGGTGGCAGCAATGGAAGCAGCAGAGCAGGACAAGATGTCACTTCCCATTGCACCTCTAGCAGCATATTGCAATATGTTGCCCCTAGCCTGGAGGTCTGCATTTGGCCTCTGGACGTGAGGCTTCTCGCCCCCTGCTCTAACCACTTCCCTGCAATGGGACTGAGCTTTAGACTGATCCTTTCTCCAATGGCATTACTATGCTATGGCAGAGGGAATTGCCGCTGTCTTTCCCTGGGCTTCTGCTCGGTGTACAGGTGCAAGCCCTCCTGACAGGGCAGGTCTGTGTTCGCACACCTGAAACCGCCACCGACCACAGAGCACAGGTTCCCTTTGAGCGTTGACTTGGCAGAGCCTCTCCCTTGACGAACCAGCTCTGGGGTTTCAGGAACAGGTTGGGCCTGCCCTGCGGAGTTGTCTTCACCCCTCCCTCATTCCATCTCTAAAGAAAGTAGAGGGTTACACCCTCCCTTGTGCTGCATATCTCTCTCTCTCTCTCTCTCTCTCTCTCTCTCTCTCTCTCTCTCTCTCTCTCTCTCTCTCTCTCTCTCTCTCTCTCGTCAATGGATTGGAATCTGCAGCCCATCCCTGAGAGCAGAGCTTGAATCTGTGGGTGACAGCAGAAAGCCCCCAAGAGTCTCTTGAAGCCCCCCACCCTTGAAGCTTGTAGAGGCAGCACCCACCTCTGCTGCCCTGTCAGATGCAGTCAGATGTCCTGGTTGTGAGAAGCAGGAGGAAGACTCATGAAGCTGAGTGTGCTCCTTCCAAATACACCGAGTATGGTGGATCAGGCCCAGGAGCAGGTCAGGAGGTCAACTCTGGCTCTCCAAGCCTCTCCTCAGCCCACACCCTTCCCTGGTCTTAATTCACACCCTCCTTGAGAGCTTTAGTCTGGCTGGAATGTGTCCCTTGAACTGGGATGGTGCTTCTTCTCTGCCTGGATGGAGGATGGAGAGGTGGGTTGGGAGACCCCTCTGACTTTTCCCTGGCTAGAATGTAGCCTGCCACACCTACGTAAGGTCCCATATCTGCACTATGCATTTAACGCAGTGCCACACCCTTTAAACCAGGGGTCCTCAAACTTCTTCAGCAGGGGGCCGGTCCATTGTCCATAGCTGCCAAGTCTCCTGTTTCCCCCGGGAAACCCCCGTGTTAAAAGCCGTTTCCCGCTGTCATCCCGAATGGCGAAATATCCCGTAATTTCCCCAGATTTCTTCCGGTGCTGCTCTGCCCATGTTTGGGCACCGGAAATCGGGCAGCGCCGGCAACGAAGTTGCTTCTACGCATGTCTGGACATGCGTAGAAGCGACTTCCGGTGGCGGGGCTGCTGATCCCATATTTTTCTAACCGGGACTTGGCAACTATGCCACTGTCCCTCGGTCCTTGTGGGGGGCCGAACTATATTTTGAAATATAGCTCCCTTGGGAAACTACAGTTCCCAGACATTTTGAGGCCCCTGGATGGTTGCTCATGGTGGCTCGCCATACCTGATCTGGCGTAGAATGCTATGTGTGGGTCTCTGATTAATGAATTGCTACCGGTTTGAATGAACGGCTTCTTCTGCAAAGCGGTGTGGGATCCCTGGAGATGGGATCTTTCCCTGAATCTGACCCTGTGGGTGAGGGGGCTTGAAGTTTCCCATCCACAGACTGAAACAGACAGAGCAGACCCTAGAGGACAGGAAATGAATGTAAGCCCAAGCACCCCTCTCCTTTGAGATCCAGCAACCCTATCAGAAAACAGAGTGATCAGGTGCAAAAGGCAACAGATACTTGAGTCATACCACTTCCTGGAAAACACAGGAGTGGGGAGTGTTCCTGTGTTCAGATCCTGCTTGCCAGTTTCCCACAAGCACCTAGTTGGCCACTGTGAGAAAAGGATCCTGGACTAGATGGGCCATTGGCCTGATGATTCTTATGTTTATAGTGGATTGCTTTTGATATATTTTATTTTTATTGCATCTCATTCTCTTTGCCTCTCAATATTTGCCCATCAAATGTCAAATATTATCATAGCTGGAAATTGCCTTACACTATGAGGTCTGACAAAGAAAGTGCATTTTTGTTTTTTTTAAAAAAATCAATAATAAAAAAGTAAATATAGCCCCTTCACCCCTGCTTAGGGCTGGCCCAACGTGTCCTTGATGTAGTATCACTCTTGGGGTGTTGTGGGTAATTAAAATGGCAGCTAGATTCAGCCAAGCAGTGTCGATTGCAACAATGGCTGCCTAACAGAAACCTTACAGGGCCTCCCTGACAACGGAGGGGATTTTCCAGAGTTCACAGCTTGCTAAATCAGTTCTGTTCTCACACCGGCCACCCAGATGTTTGCAGGAAACCCTCAAGCAGGCCCTGAGCACAAAAGCACTCCCCCCCCAGTGGTTTATAGCAACTGGTTTTTAGAAGCATTACTACCTCCAGATGTGACGGCAGAGCATAGCCATTGTGGCTAGCAGCCACTGACAGCCTCCTCCTCCATGAATTTGTCCAATCTTCTTTTAAAGCCTTCCGAGTTGGTGGCTATCACGGCCTCCTGCAGGGGCGAGTTCCATAGTTTAGCTATGTTCTGCGTGGGCCTCTCTCAAACCTGCAGCTTCCCCTGCCCATCAGTTTTGGGGTTTACCTTTCCTTTCTTTTTACGGGACCAAATGCCCACTTCACCTTCTTGCCTGTGGATTTGCTGCCTTACACTACTGTATTTCTCAAATGAAATGCTTGGCTGAGGAACAACAAAGGCTAAAGGAGGCGAGAGGGAGGCGAGCCTTTAGCTGTGACAGGAGCTGCTGTAACGCCCAATATCTCAGCAGATTTGTTGGGGGAGGGCTGGCTGAGCTCCTCGAACCCAGAGTCACCTGGGGGCCAGGCTGGATCCTGAACAGTTTCGACAAAGCCTCCCCCAAATTCTGAGCCTCTCCACCGCTGAAGGTGGAGCCGGCTTTTGCCAATCGCCTCCTTGGGCGCCTACTTGCCCCGTGGCTCTCTTGCAAACAGGAGGAGGAATTGGTTTTGCAAAGAAAATAAATAACACGTGTGGTATCGTACTTGTGACACCAATGGCCCATCCCAGAGAGGAACAATAGAAGGAATAGCTGGGCCCCGAGAATGGACAGAGAAGAGGACACGGATGTTTAAAAATAGAGTGGGTTGGGCTCCCCAAGTTGTCTGGCAAGGGGGGTGAGGCTGCCTCAGCTTTGATTGCTACACAGGTGTGATCGCCTTTGTGAGGCTTCCAACATGACAGAGATCAGAGAGCGCCTCCTAGTGGCAGTATGTTTGCATGCATCAACAAATTTCCAGGAAAGCACTTTCCAGGTGTGAGGAAGGAGTGTAACTCAGTGGCAGAGCACTGGTTTTGCATGCAGAAGCCCCCAGCATCTCCAGGTAGGGCTGGGAGAGATCCATGGCCTGCAACCCTGGAGAGCTTCTGCCAGTCCGTTTAGACAATACTGAGCTAGATGGACCAATGGTCGGATTGATTAAAAGGCAGCTTTGTATGTTTCCCCACAATGGAGAACCTGGGCCCTAAGCGTTGAGCAAGTGTGATAGATTTAGGGTTGCCAGACTCAATAGAGGACAGGACTTCTGTGCCTTTAATTGTTTAATTTCCAAGCAAAGGGTCTGCTGGTTTCTCTTTAAGGTTTCCAGACTCAAAAGAGAGCAGGGCAATTAAAGGCACAGAAGTCCTGTCCTCTATTGAGTCTGGCAACCCTAGATAGATTCTCCAATATTTTGCACACAAGACCAGGAACTGTCTTTTCTAAAGAAAAAGAAAAAACCACCCAAGGGCTGCCCTTGGTTAACAGGCAGAACTAAAGCTCACAGCACTGATCTCTGTACATGGTCCATGTTGCCAAACCATGCTAAGCCAATGTGCTCCATGTTGCCCACAAGAGGGAACCCCTGGGCTACATTCAGTTGGTGTCTAGGGGCTTTTAAATGAAGGTGGACTTGCCAGCTAAGTAGGACTCAGATGTTCAGTTTAGTTGGAGTGCTGCTGCTGTTGTCATGAGTGAGAGGTTGGGTTTCCAGGTTTGGGTGAAAAGAGCACTCTAAAATGCTGGTGAATTTTCGTGGTTTTTTTTGTTTTTTAAAGAGCATATTGTTGCACAAATGTGAAGAACTGAATTGAATTTGAAGATTGGAAAAATGAGAAGATGAGAAAAAATGATATTGACAGATTTGTCCGTCCCTAATCTTGGCTTAACCAGCTGAGACCTCAGCAAACATTTTGCCCAAGCACACAGTACCTTTGCTGCAAACTACAATTAAATTAGGAAGTCTCTAATGAACCACTGTTCCCTATTTTGTCTGAATCTACAGTCAGACTATGGTTTAAGATCCTTGCTTGCTCTGAGCCTGGTAACCTGGTACATAAAGTGGCATGTGCTGATTTTAAAAATGAGGGAGTGAGGTGGACAGCCCTCTTGATGCTAATAATAACAATAGCTGCTATTTGTTGTTGTTGTTGTTGTTGTTGTTGTTGTTATTTTATTTGCATGTCTCTGCCTGTCACTCCATGCCTCGGTGATGCCACGGGACCTGTGATGTGGGGAGAGAGTTGTTATCTTTAAGTCCTGCTTGCGGATTTCCTATTGGGACATCTGGGTGGTCACTGAGAATAGGATAACGGACTAGACCAGGCATCCCCAAACTGTGGCCCTCCAGATGTTTTGGCCTACAACTCCCATGATCCCTAGCTAACAGGACCAGTGGTCAGAGATGATGGGAATTGTAGTCCAAAACATCTGGAAGGCCAAAGTTTGGGGATGCCTGGACTAGAGGAACTGATCTAGCAGAACTCTTTTTAGGTTCACAGGCTCTTATGCTGCAGGTGAATGCAGAAGATGATGTACACTTGTCATCTAACCAACCAAGTCTAATATAGGAAGCCGTATTACGCCGAGTCAGACCCTTGGCTCATTCTGATTAGCATTATCAACAGCACTTACTGGCAGCTCTTCTGCAGGGTTTCACAGAGGGGGCATTCCCAGCCCTACCTGGAGATGTGGAGGATTCAACCTGGAACCTTCTGCATGCAAAGCAGATGTTCCATCCCTGAGCCCTTCCCCTACACAGCTCTCTCTTTGGTTCATTGAGCAGGTAAAGTTGGATGGGGAACCTTTTTCCAGCTGGAGGGCTACATTCCATTCTGGGCAACCTTTGGGGGGGCCATGTGCCAGTGGTAGGTGGTGTGAGAAGAAAAAGTGAGCGGAGCAACAAATGTGAATTTTACCTCCAGTTTCTACACACGCTTGCACACCCCTCTCCCTCCTCCATCCAGGCAAGCAAGAGGCACCTTCAGGGTTCAAGTACACATGCCAGCTGTCAGGAGTGAGCCAGCAGTAAATCATACCGTTCAAATTGGAGGTAACTCCCTATTAGCAACGACACGATCTGCACTGACTTAGTGGAGTGTCAGGCCTAATGAATATAGCCGTGCATTCCTGGTAGGTCTTGCCCCATGGATCAGTTGCTGAGATTGCAAGTCCCCACCTTGCCACAGTTGTCTAAGTCCACTCCTCTCCAGGGCTTTTCCCAAGCAATCTGAGACTGCCCCAGCATGGAGCCATCTTCTGCTACACTCTTTTCATGCCTCTTCTTGTTCTGGGAGGGAGAGGGGAGCTTGTCGCTTGCAGGAGGGGGAGACACCCATGACTCGTCACCAGCCTGACTCATCTCTGCCTGTTGGCCTATTTCCTTCCATTCTCCTGATTCAGCTTCTGTCCATAGCTGCCAGTCTCCTGTTTTTTTGCGGGAAACCCCCATATTTTGAACCGTTTCCCACTGGCAGCCCGGATTGGAAAAAATCCTGTAAAACCCCCGGATTTCCTACCTGCCAGGGAGGCTCCATTTTGGGTCCTGGCGCTGCCCAGACATGGGTAGCACGGCACCGGAAGTCACTTCTATGCATGTCCAGACATGCGTAGAAGCGACTTCTGATGCCGCTCCGCCCATGCCTGGGCACCTAAAATCGGGCAGAGCGGCACCGGAAGTTGCTTCTACGCATGTCTGGACATGCATAGAAGCGACTTCCGGTGCTACGCCGCTGCTGATCCCGCATTTTTCAGCGGTAGACTTGGCAGCTATGCTTCTGTCTCTGATTTTGCGCTTCTCTCTGCTACAGACTCTCCCAGATCGCTAAGTCCTATTACCACTTCAGCTTCTGACACCTCCTCTTCCCATCCTTCTCCCTCTGACCACTCACTGTTGTCCGACCACCACTCCCCAGGCTCTGAGCCTTCTTCCCTTGGGGGTTCCCCAGCTGGTCCCTTGCACCATTCCTCTGCGTCCAAGCAGTCTGTGACATCAGCCAAGCAACAATGCTCAAGTCAGGTGCAGCCTGGAGAGAGGGGGTGTGGTCTAAGGTGGGGTGATTCCCAAGGGCTTGGAGTGTGGCATTCAGCGCCCAAGTTCCCTACCCGCAGTGCAAAGGGGGCTGCTTGCCTGTAAAACAGTCCTCGCTGGTGGGCTCAGCACCGTTTAATCACAGCAGTGCCTATTAAGAGGCCTGGAGCTTCAGCGTGGCTTCGTGCCACTAATGCCTTTGCTTGCCATCAACTCCATCAGGAGCCCCTTGCCAAGGTGTGACACATCCCCACCAGCGATTAACCTCTTAGCTTCACTAACACCCGTGATCCAATAGACCTATGCACCCTGGCAGGTGCCCTGGTTCTTCACACCTCCATGCCCATCCACCTGCAGCTTCCGCTCATCTAACTACGGCAGGGAGAAGTTCCTGCCAAAGCTGAAAGCTCTTTCATTGTGTTAGATCTCAGCCAGCATTTGCGCAAAGGAAGACATTTGAAAGAAGACGCATACCAAAGGATGGACCAGTCTTGTTGGTTTCAATTCTCCCTCTGTTCCTCTTCCTTCCAGTCTTCTGTACATCTTCGCCCCATCCGTTGTTGATTTTTATACATTTTCTTTTTAAAAAACAAACAAGCTATATTGTCAGGCTTGCAGGAGGTGGCAGCCTTAGGCACGTGCAAACACCCCTTATGTTTGGCATTCTGTGTCCTTTGCTGTATGCTACATAATTCTAGGAATCATGATTCAAAAAGCGCCTTCAGCTAAAGACAGTCAGAAGGCCATCTTCTTCTCCAGTTTGCATTAATAAGCTGTAGGGTCACCAACCATTTCCTCCAAGATAAGGTCCTATGCCTTTTATAATTGCTTTACAAGCAGAATTGAGTAGGTAAAGTTCCCCCAGCATACAATTCTAGGGGAATGCTTCATGGGTTGAATTTTTGAATCACTCTGCGCAGACTTAGATCTTAAAATATGGAGGTCTAAGCATGCAGCCAACATTTTACCTAATTGCTCACTAAGAAGTAACACAATTCAGCAAGTTTAAACATATTGGGCTACCTCATCTCCTCATTTTTGGAAAGCAATTTTCCCTGATATATTTTGCCCATTATGTTCACAAATATCTGGGTTCTTATGCACATTTCCCTGATCTCTAAGGTGCTACTGGAAGGAATTTTTTAATGTTTCCCCCGATAGAGACATTTTTTAATTACTTGATTGCAAAAACGTGCACATTTGGCAATATACCATACAAAAATATGTATATTAGCAGGAAGGTTCCCTAAAATGTAGACAAATTTTCATGAGGACCTTTTTTTAAAAAAATAAACATTCCACGCTGATGTAGAAATGTATTGAACTGAACCGTAGTCTATGAAAAATGAGAACCTGGGAGAAACTGAGACAGATCACCCACCTCTCATAGGACAATCATCTTGGCCTGTTGCTTGTCTGTGTGATTCTATTAATCATACTGTGAACTATCCCTTTCTGAGGGTAGGCCGGTCATGCTTCAGATGATATGGAAGCTCTGCTATCTGTGGCTTTGCTAACTCCTGTCCCTCAAAGCAAAGACAGAATATGCAACGAGCAGACATGCATTCCTAAGTGCCCAGGGAGTAGGGATGGGCAAATATATCAGTTTCTGTAGGGGTTGCAACTGGATCGGCGCTGGCACACCACGCCGATCCTCTAAAGCAGAAGAAATAGCGCAGCATACCAGCTGATGTCAGAAAGGAAAACACATGTAACAGGACAGGTTGGGAGGCATGGGTCAACCAGGGCAACAGGTTGTGGTAATACAAGTAGAAACAAGGAAGGGCATGATAGATCTGGACAGAACTGGATAGAATGGGATGAGCCAGATCAGGCGTCCCCAAACTGCGGCCCTCCAGATGTTTTGGCCTACAACTCCCATGATCCCTAGCTAACAGGACCAGTGGTCAGGGATGATGGGAATTGTAGTCCAAAACATCTGGAGGGCCGAAGTTTGGGGATGCCTGAGCCAGATGGATCAAGACAAGTCAGGGAAGACAATGGGATACAAGGAGGGTGTGTGTGCTGAGTGACATGTGCCAAGAGCATGGATAGAGGGCATGGCAAAAATGTACGTAGGTAATGGAGACATTTTGGGGTGGTACCGGGAAATGACGTGCACAAGAACATCACCTTGTATGGAGTCACGCTACCACCATTGGTTAAAAGTTGCGCTAACGGGTTAATCATTAGCTGTCATGTAGAACTGTCAATAAAAGGGAACGCCCGAAAATGCTCGAGGTCGCCTTCCCGTTGGAAACCATCCTGTCTCATTGCGTCGTTCTTCACCAGCCGCAACAAGTTCCCAATCCTTTCCCCTATCTTAAGTTCAGTTCTCCACCTTTCCACATCAGTCTGTGATTTTTTAAAAAATTAAATAAAAGGCCTCGTGGAAATTTGTCAGCATTTTCGTGAATTTATCCTAATATGCACCTTTCGTTTATACACAGTTTTTCATAATTTGTGCAAAACAACTTTCCCTAATAGAATGCACTTCTGTCCATCATTTTTGCAGTATTTTTACGCACAGGTTAGTATATGCATTTTTGCACATGTTGCTTGGCTACAGAACTGCTCTGCAAAATTCTGAGAAATGCAAATTTTGAAGGATACTTATGTTTTGCTTCATGTAGTGTTTCGGAAAGTGTGAATTAGGTTTGCCTTTAAACATGAACTAAGTTGAATCCCCCCCTCCCCGCATCCCTGACTGGGAGCTCTGATTGACCTCAGTGTTGTACTACCAGGCTACTACATGTCTGAGAGCATGTCTGCTTGCAGCTCTTCCCACACTGCAAATACTGTTGGAACACAAATGTGTATCCATTGCAAACACGATTGCCATGAAAAGTGTGAAGGCAGCTCTCTAATCTATCTCTGGGCAGCCTTTGAGGGGGAGGGCTTTAGCTATCCATTAATCTGTTTTCCTTAGCTGTTGAAATTGGATTTTTAAAGTTTCCAAGAGGGACATTTCTATTCTCTTTAATCTTTTCTTTCCCGGCCTGAATTTTGTTGCTGGGGATAGAGTGGGTGAGCAAATTTATATATGTTTATATATTGTGATTTTTAAAATAAATAAATCTACAACGCGTGTGATCTAAAAGAGTTTTCTATATTTTAAACATCCTAGAACAAACATCTCTTTCTCTGCCTCTCTTTTTTCTTTTAACTGGCCTGCGGGATATTTGGACTGTTTACATACTAACTAAAACCATAAAATCTTCTTTTCCTTGATCTGCTCTTGGGCAAGGGATATTTTATCAACTGAGTGGGAGGGAAGGGCTTCCGGCTTGATTGGCAGCATCTGTAAGTCTGGAACGCGGGGAGCAAAGAAAAGGCTTCGTGCCAATCTGCCGTTTATTGCGTCCCCAGTGTGATTCTTAAGGATACCTTGTGGAAGGCTCCTGGTGCGCTTTGCTTGTCTCCCCAACGCATGAAACAGACTCATGATGACCCACTAACAGCAGCATCCACGATGCTCCTGGGAGCTCTCCTTCATGCAGGAGGAAAAAGGAGACACGCGGGTCCCTTTGATCCTAGCTGTCCCTTCCAGGAGGTTTTTGCAGCCACCCTCTTGTTGTTATGTCTGGAGCCAGAGCTAAAACCTTTGGAAGCCCTTGGGAATGATTCTGCCCTTGACGGACCTGCCACTTAGGATTAACAAAGAGTCACAACATCTGTTCCTCGCACGCTGTGCCCGAAAGGCTGCCAGAATGAAATGCTCAGGCCAAGACCGTGGCACCAGCCCACCTTTGTTAGCCGACGCAGGAGGGAGTTGAGGGCTTTGCCCTTTTGCAAATTATATTCCTCAAATCAATTTGCATTTAGAGCCAAGAGAGGCCTCCAGCTCTGGGGATCCCGTCGCATGTCACGTTTTCCCCTTGGAATTAGAGGCATCGGATTCCACCCCTCAAACGCTCCCGTGGTTCTGTAGGTGTTTGGATTGCCGGGGAAAGCGCTTGCCGTCGAGTCGCTGACATATGGCTTTGCAACTGAGCGACCAGATTTGTTGCACGGTCTTATTCCATCGCTGGGGACAATAGGAGGGAGCCAGGCATTCCGGGGCCACGAGAGAATGTCCTATCTTAAGCCGACTGGCAGGGAACTTGAACGCTTTGACGGACTCTCTCTGATTTATTGGTAAGAGGGGCTGCTTGCGGTCTGGGGAGTGGGGAGAAGGCTTAAGTGTCTTCCTGCACAACTGCTTAATTGTCTTACTGCACATCAGTGGAGACGTTTCGGGATTTTCAGGCGGGGTGTGTGTGTGTGTGTGTGTGTGTGTGTGTGGTGTTGTGTACTTTGGAATGTTCGCCCAAGAGATTCGTGAGGCCGGACCAAGTTGCAGATCATAATGTCTTTTCTAAACCGTTACAGAAAGCTTCTTAAAACAGTGTAAGGAGCGTAAATGCCAAGATGCTGGCACACAGCCAAAAGACTGGATCAGAGGATACCATGTTTTGGAAAAGGCAAGGATGTTCCTTCCTGGGCAGTGTTCCTTGGCATATAATACTTGCAGGGAGATATAGTGAAATTCCAAGCCCGTTAATGGACAAATTGGAAACCAGCTATCCTTTGAAAGCCACTCTTCTGCAAATTTTGTGGTGTAATTCTCCAGCTTAAAAATGTGCACAAAAATGCATGCAGGGGGGGGGGGATTATTTATAAAAATGCTCATATTAGTAAAAAAAATGACCCAGATTAAAAGCATTATATTATGGGGAAATTATTGCAAAAAATTGTGTATGAGGCAACATTGCATGCATGTATAGGTTAGAAGAAAGATTTAAATGCTGACAAGTGCTGATGCAGAAATATGGTGAACAAGACTGGGAAAATGAGAAGGTCTGTGTGTGTGGGGGGACACACACCAATATTCACCCATCTTAACATCTTCCAGTGTTGCATTAGTACCTCAGTCAAGAGATCCTTACACCATTCAAAGTGTGTGGCACATGACGGCCTTGCACACGATGGTCCCAGATATGACTTCTGGTGGGTTGCCAGGTGGAAGAGAAGCGGCTTAGGGAACTTAGTACGTTTAAAGTGGTGCCTGGGTTACAAAAACAAAACAAACAAACAAACAAACAAACAAAAACTCGAGGAACATTCCTCTCTAGGGAGTCACATTTAAAGATCTGTGGGGGGAATCAATAATGTCTGGATTACAGTGCAGACAACTACCGGTATTTTAGATTGAACATTGGTTTGGAACAATGTTTTGACCCTTGCTGGTATCGCTAGGGAGACAAAGTCCTTAAGTTCCCCTTGGCAAGGCAGTTGTGGTACTTGCAGCCTACAGGTCAAGCCTAAATCTGCGTGGAGCGTGTCCACCACCCACATGCCAACATCTTTAGGCAAGGCGTGGCTGTGTACATATTGCACGGGCAACTAACTTGTATCCTTCCATGCATATGTACCCGTGTGTATCCTCTTTTGTGCACACAGAGTTTCGGCAAGCGAGTCACGGGTGGGAGGGGGAAACGTTCTGTGTGATTTTTTCCCCTTGGGGGGGGGTCTCCTCTGTTATATTGCAAAATACGGTACTTTTGTAGGAGAAGGAAAGTCCTGATGTGCACACAGAACCTGCTTTTGCATGTACTCATGATTGAAGGCTATCCCGGCTGACGGCTATTTTGTCTGTAGATTTGGGTATGTCCCTGGGTGGATGGGGTCTCCTCGGGAATATTATTCATGCCTACTGAATGCCTTTAGTGATGTGCATGCAGTTGTAAAAACCCTGGGTCAGTCTACTTGACATGATCGGTATGTGTGCCTTGAGTCTGTGTTTGCATAGATGCATATGCTGTGGTTGGTGCAAGCTGAACTGAGAATGTGTACAAACATTGGCTGTTGCGCACGTTCCTGCAAATATATTGAACTGTACACAAACACATAATATTAACAAGAGATTTTTGCAGTCTCCAAATGTAACTGGAGACAGCAGAAATAGGCATCAGTCAGGTAGTATGGACATTGCTAGGTCCCGATGTACATATTCTGAGCCTGACCAAAAATTATTAATGGATTTTGTCTAAAGCAAGGGTGAAGAACTTAAGGGTTGGGATCCAAATGTCACCCCCTAGCCCTCTTGATCTGGCCCTCAAGACTCTCCCTGGGGCATGCCCCCTACCAGACCCCACACATATCTGAAGGCAACCTCCCTCAGGAGTCCTCCCCCCCCCTTGATCGGCGTGCATGAATGGAGACGTGTGTGTGGCATGTAAAACCCTGCACCCTTCCTTCATGGGTTAAAATATTTGCCTAGTACACCAGGTAGAGGCTGATATGCATAGGGTTGTCATACGTCTGGAATTTCCCAGACATAGACTGAATACGGCAGTCAGAAGTAGTGTCCGCACGGAAATCCTAACTTATGGCAACCCATGTTAAAAGTCTAGATTTAAAACTTTTTTTTTGTTTGGAGATTTTGCAAAAGCAGCTTTGTGTTTTTTTTAACTCATCTTTATTCATTTTATAGATAGAATACAAAATACAAAAAGAAAAAAGAAAAACACCAGGCACACAAAAAAAAAAACCACAAAAAGCAAAAAGCAAACAAGCAACAACAAAAAACAAAACAAAAAACAAATAATAATAATAATCTATGTCTTATATCCTCATCAATTCATTTGGACTCCCCCGATTCTTCCCTCATTGGTTTCTTATTTCAATTCTTTAAAAAACAGTTTTCACAACATATCAATTATTTTATAATCTATTAGAATTTCCTTTCTAATTATCCTCTTTAGATTTTAATAACTAATAACTCAATTTTAATATACATACAATTCTAATTAATAATTCCCCAACTTAAATTTTTGTCAGAAATGAAATTCCCCTTTAAAAAAAAATCATTCTCCCCCCCCTTCCCCTGGACCCAGATTACCCAGAAATTTCAGCAAATTCCAAAATTCATGCCAGTGTCGGACTTTCCCATGCAATCCAGCCTGTAAACACAATATTATGACTTTTATCCCACACCTACCCTTTCCGCAAGCTTCCAATCATATTTTTTGAAACCCACTTGTTTCCCCCCCCCTCTTATTACTTCCCCACACCCTTCTTCCATTCTTTTTTTCCCAGTGATTTCCCTGCCCACCCTCTCTCACTGGGTGTGCAGAAAAGCCCTCTGGTTCACCATTGAGGAGTTCTTTTTTCAAGTCCTGGGTTTGCCCCACATCTCTCACTTGTGGAGCATTTTGAGCAGCTTTGTGTCTGGGTTTTCACCTTGAGTAATATGACACCCCTCGATATGGATTCTGTTTGTTTGCCACTTTTTGGCGGTAGCACAGTGTGGAAGGAGAAGGTTGGTGGTAGCCAATTGTAGTGCGTTGTAAAAGAGAGGTCAGCAAACTTTTTCAGCAGGGGGCCAGTCCACTGTCCCTCTGAGCTTGTGGGGGACTGGACTATTTTTTTGGGGGGGGGAATGAACGAATTCCTATGCCCCACAAATAGCCCAGAGATGCATTTTAAATAAAAGCACATATTCTTCTCATGTAAAAACACCAGGCAGGCCCCACAAATAGCCCAGAGGTGCATTCTACTCCTGTAAAAACACACTGATTCCCGGACCATCCGCAGGCCGGATTTAGAAGATGATTGGGCCGGATCCAGCCCCCAGGCCTTAGTTTGCCTACCCATGGGTTAGAGTGTTGGACTGGGACCTAGGACACCAAGGTTCAAATCTGCCCTCAGCCATGAAGTTCATTAGGTGACCTCAGGCCAGTCACTGTCTTCCAGCTTAGCCTACTTCACAGGGTTGTTTGGAGGATAAAAAGGGGGAACATGTGCTGATGAGCCAGTGTGGTGAGCAGCAAGCTATGAAAAGATCCATAAAATTCAGAATGACACCAGCCTACAGAAGAAATGGGAGAGAAACATCCAAAAGTGCTGCAAAAGAATATTATCTGGTGCATTTGAAGCTTGCTGCTCTTTTCAAGGGTATTATGTATTTGCAGGAAAGGGATTCTTTTTACCTTTTGATTAGATCAGGGGTGGGGAGCCTCAGGCCTGGGGGCCAAGAGCAGCCCTCCATGCCTCTCTACCTAGCCTTCAAAGCTCTTCCTACACCACAGCCCCTTCCCAACCACACCCCTTCTCCCCAAGCCACACCCCTCAAAAATTCTGGTTTACACCCCCACTTGTGTGTTTTTGCCTGGATGGAATGGACTGTGCCCTTGAACTCTGATAATGTCTCTTGATTGTCTGGATGGAGGACAGAGAGACCACACTTCTTGTTTGGTGTAGCTCAGCTGTTGTGTACACAGGTACACCCATTGAACATTACATGTCAATAATTGTATGAGTGTACAGCTCAGCTATCTGTGTCCGTAGGTACACAGACTGTACACTCGTTGAACACAATGTGTGAACGCCCCATGGGAATAGCAATGCAAGTGTACAGCTCAACTATTAGTGTATATAGACACACCGATTGTACACTCATTGAATGTAACATGTGAACACCTCTAGAATGTGCACAGGCTCAATGCATTGGATGGGCAGCATGTTCACAGCCACTGCCCCCAATCTCAACTCCCTTGCTTTGAGTGGCTCTAGAACGCACAGGGCCTTTAGCTTGTCTGTGTACAGGCACTGTATCCAAACTTAATTTGGTACCCTGCAAAATGCAGCATCCCCAACTGCCACTGTAGAGTCGCATTATGTGCTGGAGCTACAAGTGAGACCAGCAGGTGCAATATCTGTTCTCGCTCTGGGAAATGAGCCTACACAGTCTAAATATGGGGAAATAGTTCCAGAACTTACTTTCTATCCCAGCTAGAAATTTGTATCAAAGGGAATATATCATTATACTATCTGATGACTGGGAAGGAGGACTCTCCCAGACAGTCTGTTTATTGAGTGTCCATCCTCATTTGTTTGCACAAGATTTGCATGGTAGTCACACAACGTTGCTCTCCATTGGGTGGTCGTTGCGATTGGTTTGTGCGGAGGTTATGAGTAAGCTGTTCATCATCAACATTATCCCATCCTTTTTCCAGGGCATTTGCCCATCGCTAACCTTAAGGCAAAAAAACTTGAATTTTGCCCAATCTAAATATGCTGGTTTAAAATTGAATCTGGAAAAGTCTGGAGGCAGCTGGAGTCTGAGTTTGGGCAGAGAATGACCAATGGGTTTTAAGCGCCTTTTTAAAAGTGTGTTACTAGCCAGTTAAACTACTGCCAACCACATCATTGGTTAGGGAAATCACAACTATAACAGGGCCAGAAGAGTAGAAAGCAGCTACTAGTTGCATGGTGGGGTGGTGATGCTTGCCTGAGCCTCCTATCACTGGGATCTCTGCAGCTAATCAGGAGAGAGATTGGATGGCAAAGCAGCAACACACCAGCAGAGTTAATCTAGTGCTCCTGCCAGGGTGTCTACACCATGCTGAACTCACTAACACCTTGACCCTCTTCTGCCCAGTTAGCTGCTGTGATACTGCTGATGGGAGGTCAGGTAAGCACCCCCTGCCCCACTGACTACTTTGGGTAGCTGCTAGAGAAGCTTCTGAAAAGGGAGAGCTTTCCTTAGAATTGGTCTCTTAGGCTGCAGAGGTGGGGGTGTGCTATCTTCGCACTCGCAGGGGTGAGGCAGGAGCAATTTAGATGACTTTCATAGTCCAGAGATCATAGCACAGTTGAAGATCTTTTTTGCTTAAACTCCTCCTTGGTCGCTTGCCTTAAACAGTTTTCGCCACAATTTTCCCGTTACAGCTGCACTCCTCCTGTATTTCAGATGACCTGCAGCCAGGGGACATACTTTTTTGCAGTCAGAGACCTGTAGTGGGGGAGAAGTTGGCTTCGGATCATGTTGTAACGCAGACCTGTTTAATTCGCGATCCATGATTCTATTTGTGAACTGAAGCACAACTAATCCTTTGAAGTTTGCTCTTTTCTTAATTTTGCAGTGAAATTCTCTGATCCCCAAATGCTTATATTAGGGGGAAGTGTGTACAGGAATGCATGTATTGGTGAACATGACATGAAAAAAAATGCATCTTCTTGCACAAAAATGCATATAAAACTGTGAATATTAGGAGAAATTCAGATTAAGATGTTGGTGAACTTTCATGAGGACTTTCTTAAAAAATAACTTAATATTAGAAACTGAGAGAAACTGAAACTGACAGATTCAATGGGAAAGTGAAGTAGGCAGATTCTTCAAAAACGAGAAACCAACAATGACAGGTTCCTCCATCCCTATTAGAGACAGTAGCACAGTCACCAGCTTCTTCTTTTAAAACTTTTCCACCATCCATCCTTTTAAACAGTTTAGGCTGCCACTTTCCCAGGGCATCAGTGACCTGTTCCGAAAAAAGGTGTGTAGAATTTACTAAGTCCTCGAGGGAGAAAAACAATCTGCTGGTAAACAGCTTCCTCCAGCTGCTCCTCCAGCTGCTGCCCCGTGGGTACAGCTGAGGCTGGCAATGGTGGTTGCAGCAGTCGGCAATGGCGGCAGCTGGCAATGGCCACCTGAGGCAACCACCCATCCACACATCATGAACACACCAGCCCTGCCAGATGCATTGTGGGACAGATGCCCCAGGTGCTGGCCCCAGCCCTGGCTGATTCCATATTTCCCTCGTCCCTGTTGTGGTCCCCTTCCTGCTCTACTGGACCTCCAGGCTCCTTAGGCACAGTGAGTGGGGCAGATGCCCCACTGTCTCAAGTACTTCCTCCATCACCTCGGCCACCACTTTCTCTTTCTCTTCTAACCTCTTCCAGCTGGTGCAGAGTGCCTGAATCGCTGCTGCTGGCACAATTAGCATCAGGGAAAGGGCTGCAGCTCGGTGGCAGCACACCTGCTTTGCCTGCAGAAGGTCCCTGGTTTGATCCAATTCTGCCAATGCAATTCTGGGCTGCATCAATACGAGTACAGCATCTAGATCAAGGGAAGTAATAGTACCACTGTATTCTGCTCTGGTCAGACCTCACCTGGAGTACTGTGTCCAGTTCTGGGCACCACAGTTCAAGAAGGATACTGACAAGCTGGAACGTGTCCAGAGGAGGGCAACCAAAATGGTCAAAGGCCTGGAAACGATGCCTTATGAGGAACGGCTTAGGGAGCTGGGCATGTTTAGCCTGGAGAAGAGGAGGTTAAGGGGTGATATGATAGTCATGTTCAAATATATAAAAGGATGTCATATAGAAGAGGGTGATAGGTTGTTTTCTGCTGCTCCAGAGAAGCGATGGATTCAAGCTACAAGAAAGAAGATTCCACCTAAACATTAGGAAGAACTGACAGTAAGAGCTGTTCGACAGTGGAATTTGCTGCCAAGGAGTGTGGTGGAGTCTCCTTCTTTGGAGGTCTTTAAGCGGAGGCTTGACAGCCATATGTCAGGAATGCTTTGATGGTGTTTCCTGCTCGGCAGGGGGTTGGACTGGATGGCCCTTGTGGTCTCTTCCAACTCTATGATTCTATGATCCCTGGTACTTCCAGGTACAGCTCTGAAACCCTGGAGAGTCACTGTGTAGACAATACACTGGACTAGATGAGCCAGTGGTCTGACTCAGTATAAGCCCCTTCCTATGTTCTTCTAGGAGTAGAGGTGCAGCTCAGAGCTAGTGCATCTGCCTTGCATGCAGAAGGCACCGGGTTCAGTCCCCAGCATCTCCAGCTAGGGCTGGGAGGGTCACCTGCCCGAAATCCTGGAGAGCCCCTGCCTGATGGCACTGAGCTAAATGGGCCAATGGTCTGGCTTGGTGTAAGGTAGCTTGCTATGTTGCACTGCGTCATGGCTTTGTGGTATTTAAGGCCTTCTGGCAAGGAGAAGGTACACACTTGCACTGCATTGAGACTATGTAGTCTTTAATGCCACTAGGTGGGCAGCAGCAACTCCTGTGCTCAGCATCGGCTGGTTCTGGGAGGTGCTGGGAAGGGGGAAGGAGATCTTAGCGGACTCAGCAGCTTGCCTGCTTCTGGGGAGGAGAGCAGGGGGCAGCCATGGCTGACAGTGAGCCTTGAATAAGAAATGGCAGCCCTCCCGGCAGAAGCTGCTCTGTTTGTTCTCCAATATGGGGATGATTAGTTCTGGTGACGCATCAGCGGCAAGTTGCCCGCCCTGAGCAAAAGCCGGAGCTCTATGGCCAGAGCGGCCCCCTGCGTGTGAAAAGGGCCAGCTGTGCGGCCTGATGTTCAGCTGTCCTTACACTTTTATTAGGATTTTGTCCAGCAAGCCAGCTTTGGAGGGCAGCAAACAGATGGCCGGGGAGATAATGTGTCCCCATCACTTTGATAAATATGGCCCAACTCAGTGACTGATTAAAAGATTAATTTGTTAGAGAGTTTGGGGATGTGAGGGGGAGGGGGAGGAGGAGATGGAGAAACAGAAGGAGAAGGAGAAAGAGAAGAAGGAACAAGATCTTGGCCTGGTACTTTTCCAACCTCCACATGTGGCAGAATTTGATAACGGAAAGGTAGGAGAGAAATCCCCATTATCCCCTCTCTCCCCAGAAGGGAGCATGCTTAGCCAAGTTCTCCTCCTCCTCCTCCTCCTCCTCCTCCTCCTCCTCCTCCTCCTCCTCCTCCTCCTCCTCCTCCTCATTTCAAATAAACAAGGAAATTCAAGGATGCAATATGATGCCATTATATATAGTGCATTTTTACAATAGCGCAAAAAATGTTGTATGGATGAATATTATCATGGATTCCAATGATGATGATGATGATGATGATGATGATGTAAATGCATAGGATTGCAGCCAATGTTAGTTTTACTCAGAGTAGGTTCATTGAAATGAATGAACATGACTTAGGTCTATTAAACTCAATGGGTTTTTTGTGTAGCAATCAGGGATGGGGGAGAAATTCGATCCAGTTCACATTCAAAGGGCAATCTACCTAATTCTCACCTTTTGAAACAATAAGTGAACCAAAACATAGCCATCCTTCAAAAATTCTCATTTTTTCTGAATTTTGCAACAGAGTCTTCCAGCCAAGTTGTGCACCTAGGGTATTAGAATCTAAAAGAATATACAAATGCATTATATTAGGGGAAATTGTTTTGCAGAAAATGTGTACATTAGGAAAAATTGCATACAAAGATGAGTACAGTATATTAAGATAAATTCACAATAAATGCAAATAAATTTCATGAGGGGACACACACACACACACACACACACACACACACACACACACACTGCCATGTGAAAAATGAGAAACAGAGATACACCAAAATTGACATATTCACCCATCCCTAATAGCAAGTGACTAATCCACTCTATTGTTGTGGTGGTGGTGTTATGACTTCCTTAATCTTAGTTGCACAAGGAGTACTTTTCTTACTCTGTGGTGAAAAAGAAATACACTCTGTGCATGCTCAGCATCCTCCGCTCCTATCACATCACTTCTCATTTCCCGCAAGGGCTCTGAAAACAAGGTCCAGGGTCTTAGGCCTAGTTGAAATTAAGCCGTGTTTAAAATGGATCTAAAATGGACAGCGAGTAAGACTGAAGCTTGCCAGGAACCAAAGCCTTTCTCACAGGAAAGTACTTTCCCCCATTCTCAGATGGGAAATGCACTCTGCACATGTTTGCAGATACCTTTGTCCTGCTTAATTATGTCAGGTCTTCCTAATTAAGCCAAGGGGGCATGATTACTACATGTCTTCTAATGCTAATATTTGGAGAGGGGTGGAATGTAGGTGCACTTCTTTAAGTCAAGTCTGTGCTAAAGTGGCTGTTTTTTTGTTTGTTTTTTGCCTTGTGCTTTTGGAAAGACAAATACTGTATATCATATGCTCCAACATTCCAGGGCATTTCAGCGATTTCCGCCTGGACACTGTTTCCGACTGCCATATGTCCGGGAAATTCAGGACGTATGGCAACCCTGTTGTTGTTGTTGTTGTTGTTGTTGTTGTTGTTGTTGTTGTTGTTGTTGTTGTTGTTGTCCCACCCATCTGAGTGGGTTGCCACAGCCACCCTAGGGGGCTTCCAACATATATAAAAACATAATAAAGCTTTAAACATTAAAAAAAACTTCCCTATACAAAGCTGCCTTCAGGTGTCTTCTAAAGGCTGTACAATTGCTTATCTCCTTGGTTCATACTCCATACCCTTCGATGAAATGAGGGACATCCTACCATACCCGCCAACACTTCTCCGATGAAAATAGGGACATCCTAGACAGGACATTCTAGATTCAAATCAGAAACTGGGACTGCTTCTGTAAACCTGGGACTGTCCCTGGAGAATAGGGACACTTGGAGGGGCAGGTGCATCTCTCTCACTTTGCATTACCAGCTTAAAAATTTGTAATTGAACTACCTCAAATTTTGGGGAGAAGGGACAGCTAAGAACACAGTCAGTGAAGTAGTCATTTTTCAAATGTATTTCTTATTGTTACTTATTAAAAATATAAACAGGCTGCTACTTACTCAGGTTTCATGGCGTGTAACGTAACAGTGAAATGCTACTTTCACAATGGCTGTTTTGAAATCACATTTTTGTTCGTATCAGGGAGAAATTGCATGGAAACCTATTATTTCTTTTCAAGAGCGTGTTAAAACTGTCCATTTTTATTTTCGAGCCCTGATCCAAAACACGCTTCCATTCCCAATCTGGATCTCAGAGCCGTGTGCCAATTTTCTTCTGAAAATAACCTCACCTGACAGCTATTTGCCCCCGAAGGTGATGCTTGTTGCAAGCTGAATCTCCAGAAGCAAATAGGGGGGTGGGAGGCAGACATGATCTTGGGTGAGGAAAAAATGTGGGGCTTTAACCCAGATTGAATCGCTCTCCATGCTACCCAGGTGCCAGCCTTGGTGATGCTGCCATTCTGTTTAGAAGTCAAAAATGATGGGTTCAAAAGTAATCAGATATATACTGGGTCTGGCACTTTCTCTAGCAAACAATAATACTCTTTTAATTCAAATCAAGATCAATTAAGAGTTGATTTGTGCACAAATGCATTGAGCTGACAAATGAAGGGCTGACTTCCTGTCTCTTCCCCATGTCCTCTGTGTTCAAATAGGGTTGCCAGACTCAATAGAGGACAGGACTTCTGTGCCTTTAATTGCCCTGCTCTCTTTTGAGTCTGGAAACCTTAAAGAGAAACCAGCAGACCCTTTGCTTAAGTCCTGTCCTCTATTGAGTCTGGCAACCCTATGTTCAAAAGGGTTGCCTCAAACTCAGAGCAGATCACTGGAATTAACAGGGCTGTTAGCCCTGGCTATTAATGCCAATGCCTCTACTTCCAGCAGGACTAGCAATGAATACATGGGGCATATCTTGAGCCCATGATACTCTCCTAAGGCCACCATTCCCAAAGAAGTGCTTTCTAGGGAATAAATCCCAATGAAAACAGAGGGATTTAATTCCAAGCGCACACATATGCCCTTCCTCCTGGGGTATTCTGCTCAAATACAGCGGCAACACGTAGCTAATGAATGTAATAAATGTATTATTATTATTGGTAGCAGAATGTCATCCAAAATTTCCAAAGAATATCCAAATACTGTAATATATATGTCAGTCCATAACCAAAGAGTAGACAACGTAATGAGTTACTCGTGAGGAACACCACAATGCAGGCATGATGCCTTTCGATGTCCAAGAAATATTGTAGTGGGTGCTCCAACGTAACGAATTCAGTAGCAATCAGCAAACAAGCAGAACAGTATATCTGGATTGGATCAACTGTTTTGAAGATTAATCTTTGTCAGCAAGTAATTTTTTAGAATATCCATACAGTTTATAAGTTCTTACATTGGTTTTACCATCACTAGTTAGCTACACTGGTTAATGAGCTCTGATCCACCAGTATTATATTTACCTGTATGGTAAACAACAAAATCACAAAACAATGCATACATTAAAAACATTTTTTAAAGCTACCTAAAGAACCCATGGGAGGGAGGAGGGAAGTCTGAGATTCGGAAGAATCCTGTGTAATTTTTATTATTTGTGATTATGAGTGTGAACGAATTTGTAAAATCAAATATTTTTTTTTTTTAAAAAAACATATTTAAAACATTTAGAGGCATTAAACATGCAGAAACATCAAAGCACAGCCATATGTCCTCATAGCTAATAATTTCAAGGTTGCCAAGAACAGTAACTTTCATCTATGAAAGGCCTGGCTGAAAATGAATGTTCACCAGAGAGGGTATTCCACAAATGGGGAAGCACTACCAAGAAGGCCCTGCTTGGGATCGACTGAGCAGCACTCAGCAACAGCAGGGATGGATGCTCTCCTATGTAAAGAACACCCTGCATTTAGAAAACTAGCACTGCAGGGAGTGAAATAGGGCTAGAACCTTTCTACCTGATGTGGCCAGTGTTGTTGTTGTTGTTTAAACTTTGATGGGAGGTTGTTTTTCCAAGGAGGCACATTCAGAAACAACACCCCTCCGTATGCAGCCTCAAGTGGTGCTGTCCATCCCCACCACATCAGGATGCGACCACCTCATTCTGCCGCAGCAGACCAAGCCAGACCACAAGTTAGGCATAGAGGGCTTTGAAGTGGTACATGGATGCAATAAGTAGTGCCTTCCACCCCCACCCCAAAAGGAATTGCTTCGTGTATCTTTTTTGCTTCGGAGCTTCCATGAAATCAGCTTTGCAAAATTGTCACAAAACGGCATGGCTCGGTCTGCCAGCTTCTAGTGGGATGAGGATAAAGCAAATAATGAGATTTTAAGGGCCTGTCAAAATTGGAAGCTCCTCTCTCATGAGGGAGGGAGGGAGTTTGCAAGAGCTGCTGCTGGGGCAGCACTGGGCATGGCTGAGATTGCTTCTTGACACAGTCCAGCTCCACAGCCAAGCAAACACATGGCCCCCGGGGGCTGGGGTTTTATTTTTTATCCCCAAAACAAGGGCACAAATGTGCTTGCAGAAGACATAGATGGGATCAAGTTTGACCACATTCCAAGGGTGCTCCCTGCCCCCCAGGAAGGTTTGGCTGGTGCCTTCATTATACACACCTAGGAGCCACGTGAAAATGTTCCTCTTCTTTGGCTGCTTGACATTTGATGACCTTTTAAATGTGTTGTGGGAGGAGGGATTATTGGTTTGTTCTTATTTTTATTATGTATTCTGTGGTCTTTCTATTGTAATTTTTATGTTGCGAACTGCCCTGAGATCTACAGGTATAGGGTGGTATACAAATTTAAACAACAACAACAACTTCCATTACCTTATGTGTTAATATCCAGTGGTGATTTTACCATCCCTTTGTTGAAGCAGTGATATTATTATTATTATTATTATTATTATTATTATTATTATTATTAAAAACTATAATTTCATTTCTCTACTGCTTACCACACAGGGCAAACCAATTTAGGGAGCAGAGGGCAGGTGGGCTTAGGAAGTACAAGGCAGGTTAGTTTAAGGAGAGAAGGGCAAGTCAAATTAAGGAATGCAGGGCAGATTGGGAAGTACAGGGTGAGTTACTTTAGAGCAGGCACCCCCAAACTCAGCCCTCCAGGTGTTTGGGGACTACAATTACCATCATCCCTGACCACTGGTCCTCTTAGCTAGGGATGATGGGAGCTGTAGTCCCAAAACGTCCGGAGGGCTGAGTCTGGGGATGCCTGCTTTAGAGAGTGCAGGGCAAGCCAACTTAGCTTAGGGTTAGTTTAGGGAGGGCAGTGTGGGCCACAGAGCACATACATCTCTGCCTTCCAACACCACTGCTGCTTGAGGCATATGCCTTACTCTGTATAAAGGTAGGGATGGCCCTACACACTCCCGGCAAGCTTCCCTCCACCATCCTGCAGTCCAGAGTCATGAGCCCATATGACCTCGAAGGCAAATCCACTTTTGTCATATCCAGACACATGCAAATCCCACCCCCACCTCAATCTCCACAAAGGACATGAATTGTGCCATGGCTTCTCCACTTCCTTCCTTCCCACCCACTATAGTCCCTCAGCCAGTTTCCTAAGCTCTGCTAGCAAGGTCAGCCCTGGGACAGTCTAGACAGTCTAGAGACGGGCGTATTGGACCACCTGCTTCTGTTAATAAGTTTATAACCGGTAAAATCCTACAGACTGGGGAGTATTGGGGGGGGGAGTTGTGGAGGGACTTAGAAATGTCGGAAGACGGATAATCACGTTAACCCTTAATATGCCTGACTTACTGGTGGAGTGCAAGGGAAATGATTTCAGCGAGGACTCCAGCTCTCCCCCTCCCTTAATATTATAGAATCAGATGAGATGTGGAGTTATTATAGACTCATTCTCCTGAATGGAAAGGATTTATGAAGGGCAGGCTTGCATCATGTTCAGTGATTCAATTCTCACGTTATTATTATGTGAGAATAACCATGAATAACCAAGCTAGAGAGTTCCAGAAAAACGTCTACTTCTGCTTCATTGACTATGCAAAAGCCTTTGACTGTGTCGACCACAGCAAACTATGGCAAGTTCTTAAAGAAATGGGAGTGCCTGATCACCTCATCTGTCTCCTGAGAAATCTCTATGTGGGACAAGAAGCTACAGTTAGAACTGGATATGGAACAACTGAGTGGTTCAAAATTGGGAAAGGAGTACGACAAGGTTGTATATTGTCTCCCTGCTTATTTAACTTATATGCAGAATTCATCATGCGAAAGGCTGGACTAGATGAATCCCAAGCCGCAATTAAGATTGCCGGAAGAAATCTCAACAACCTCAGATATGCAGATGACACAACCTTGATGGCAGAAAGCGAGGAGGAATTAAAGAACCTTTTAATGAGGGTGAAAGAGGAGAGCACAAAATATGGTCAACATCAAAAAAACCAAGATCATGGCCACTGGTCCCATCACCTCCTGGCAAATAGAAGGGGAAGAAATGGAGGCAGTGAGAGATTTCACTTTCTTGGGCTCCTTGATCACTGCAGATGGTGACAGCAGTCACGAAATTAAAAGACGCCTGCTTCTTGGGAGAAAAGCAATGACAAACCTAGACAGCATCTTAAAAAGCAGAGACATCACCTTCCCGACAAAGGTCCGTATAGTTAAAGCTATGGTTTTCCCAGTAGTGATGTATGGAAGTGAGAACTGGACCATAAAGAAGGCTGATCGCCGAAGAATTGATGCTTTTGAATTATGGTGCTGGAGGAGACTCTTGAGAGTCCCAGTGACTGCAAGAAGATCAAACCTATCCATTCTTAAGGAAATCAGCCCTAAGTGCTCATTGGAAGGACAGATCGTGAAGCTGAGGCTCCAATACTTTGGCCACCTCATGAGAAGAGAAGAATCCTTGGAAAAGACCCTGATGTTGGGAAAGATTGAGGGCACTAGGAGAAGGGGACGTCAGAGGACAAGATGGTTGGACAGTGTTCTCGAAGCTACGAACATGAGTTTGACCAAACTGCGGGAGGCAGTGCAAGACAGGAGTGCCTGGCGTGCTATGGTCCATGGGGTCACGAAGAGTCGGACACGACTAAACGACTAAACAACAACAACAACAACAACAACCATGATTTGGCAAGTGCCATTTGGCACTTACGGTGGTTCAGAACCCAAACCTTTGCCTGTTGAAAATACTTCAGTTCTTCTGGTGACTTGCCAGTGTCTCTTCAGCTGGGATAAAGCAATGGCTGCTCCTTTCAGATCTGTTCCCCTAAGAAAGAAAGAAAGAAAGAAAGAAAGAAAGAAAGAAAGAAAGAAAGAAAGAAAGAAAGAAAGAAGGAAGGAAGGAAGGAAGGAAGGAAGGAAGGAAGGAAGGAAGGAAGGAAGGAAGGAAGCCATGCTGAGCTCTTACATGAGAGAAGGTGTTCATCTGTTGGGAATTTTTTTGGGTGGAACTATAAATAAGGGCTTTTGTCAATGTCCGTCTTAAAATGTGGTGTCCAGAACTGGACATGCTACTCCAGATGCTATCTGGCTAGTACAAAATAGAGTGGGGCTGTTACATTGGATTGGCATTCAGTTTAGCTGGATCCCTACTCACATCTGGTGATTTGTGCTGAAGTAGATGTCTGAATGTACAGTTCTCTCCCATTTAGATACACAGTTTTATCTCAGAGCTGTTGTAACCTGTTTAACCATTCATCATATTTTGTAGAAGGGAAAAGAAATTCTCCATTTTCCAGCCTGTCCTTTTGTTTTGTTTTCAGTGACGTCAGCCAGTAGCGTAGTCAAATGTAATTAGCCCCATAGCACATTTGATCACACCCCATTTTCTTCAGGTTACCCAATTGTCTGCAGTCACCAGTGTGACTCCTCTAGGAAGCATTAGCCTAATCCAGAATTGCATTCATTTCCTCCTGGTGATGTCACCACATAGCAAACCTGATTGGTTCCATGGTGACATCATCAAATCCATTGAATGGTTTCTTGATGGAACCATTTTCTTTGGAACCATTTTCCTGGTCCTTTCGCTTTGTCCATTGTGGGTTGCCTCTGATATTGCTGAGATAAAGTTCCTACTCTGAAATGCCTGCTGTGCTTTGTGAAAGATTGGAGGGCCACATTCTTAAGAGGGGTGACATTGAAGGACTTCAAAGACATTGGTGGGTGGAGGAGATGCCCTTTTACTGTATGTCCAGGAGAACTGCATATGAAAAATGTGCATGATAGGGAAAAAATTGCAGTAAATTTTGGGTGCTTTTTTGCAATGAAATAACAACAACAACAACAACCATCATCACCATTCTTTATTCGACCGTCAGTCAGAAAAGATACAATTCTCAGTACAAAGTTAAAACATCTAAGACAGGCATCCCCAAACTTCGGCCCTCCAGATGTTTTGGACTACAATTCCCATCTTCCCCGCCCACTGGTCCTGTTAGCTAGGGATCATGGGAGTTGTAGGCCAAAACATCTGGAGGGCCGCAGTTTGGGGATGCCTGATCTAAGACAGGCATCCCCAAAATTTGGCCCTCCAGATGTTTTGGACTACAATTCCCATCATCCCTGAGCACTGGTCCTGTTAGCTAGGGATCATGGGAGTTGTAGGCCAAAACATCTGGAGGGCCGCAGTTTGGGGATGCCTGATCTAAGACATCTAAAAACTAAAATAAAACATGGGCAGCACTAATAAAGGCTATACAGATAAACCTAATAATAATAATAATAATAATAATGGAGAAACTGAAATTAACAAGGGAAAAACAAGACACTGATATTGACAGATTCCTCCACCTCTTCCTTCAGTTGAGCCCTGCATGGGTAACTGATCTTCAGAGGGCACAGCCTATTGCAACAGCTACTTCCTCAAGGGATTCTTTGCTCCTTTTGCCCACAAAGCGGCTTCCTGCTATCTACTGCTATCTGCGCTAAGCACACCTCTGTGGTGCATGGCCTTTCTCCCCCGTTGCTATGGCTACAGCCATTTTGCATCATCCAGCTCTCTAATCACCCTATTCCAGCACACAGTGGGCCCTTGATCAGATTAGGTGGCCGACTCAGCAGAGGGGGAAACAGGATGAGATGACGTAGCTGTTTGGCAGCTGAGGATTTAACTCTCTGTGGGAGACGGAGATGGAGGAATGGCAGCAGTAGGGGGAAATGGAGGCCTTCCATGGATGGTGCCCAGAAGGTTGCCTAGAAGGAAAGGATGGGGGGGGGAGAGACAAAATTTATTCAGTTCACATTTAACAGCTAGTCTGCATCATTTCCCCAGATAGTGTGCAAACCAAAAAAAAAGTTATCTTTTGAAACCGGAACTTCTCTGAATTTTTCAATGCAATTAATTTGCACAAATACATTATGTTAGAGGAAATTGCTTTACAAAAATGTGTCGATTAGGTAAAACTGAATACAAAAATTTCACCATTGGGATAAATTTACACTAAAATGCTGATTAATTTCCATGATGAGTTCCCTTCCTCAATTGACGCAGAAATGTGGAGAACTGAATTCAAGACTGGGGAAGGGGTGTGTGAAACACTAAGAGAAACAGAAACTGACAAATTCCTTGATCCTACCAGAAGGGAACGTGACTTCTAAAGAGTCGTTTTTCGTCAAGACTGCTGCAGCATAGGAAAGAGCTAAACACCTGTTGTCTACCTGCTGCTTCCCTGATTATGACTATGCTATATATATAATATAGATAGATATAGGCTTCTAAGTGGTTTATAAGATCAATTGTAAAATCCATGCATAATTAAAACGCACAATAGACCATTCAATCAAAGCATTAAAACAGTCATAATCTTAAAAATACAAGAAATTATGCCAGTTTTAAAGCATAGCAATTAAAACAGTGAAAAATAATTAGAACAATAAGAACAGAAGGTCACGTTTGGGGGAATGTTTGCCTAAACAGGTGTGCGAGAGCCGGTGGAATGCCAATGCAGATGGGATTTCTCATATTTCAGGAGGGAAGGGATTCCACAACACTGTTGCCACCAGGTAAAAAGCCTGCCTCCACGTTACCACAGGCTTATAGTGATCAGTCTCCCCCTCTCTGGAAAAAACACTGCTACGTCTTATTCTTTTTTTAAGTGCATATAAGAGGCATTGAGCACCACATCTAGGGCTCTGAACCGATTGCTGTTGGAGCTCATTTGCAAACAGACATTTATTTGCTATCTCACAGCTTTTGTTTTATGCAGCCAAAAGTCACTGTCTCGTCCCAAATCCTCTAATGCACCAGTGACCTTGTAGACCTCAATATTCAGAATAATGATCAGAGAAAAATAAATAGGCCACCATCCTGCCCCTTATATAGCTGCATTAGGGCATGGCTCAGGTTTTTTACGTTGTCAGCAGATCGTTTGAAACACAAGACCAAATTAGGCCTGGCTGGGCATTGTGAAAAACAAACAAATCTGAAATGCAGCCAGGAGAGGCTGTCTATTTGATAGGAGCAGCGATAGGTGGTATTTTGGGGTGGTGAGGGGGTGGGTTATGTAATCCTTTTCATGTGGGCCATTTTCCAGTCAAAATTGCCTTTCCCCCAGCCATTTTTCTATCCAGATGTGGGGAAAATGCACAGGAACAATGCAAGATTTTGATCAGAAAAACATGTTGATTAATGGGTCACTCATCATCCACGTCACCTCTAGTTCACTAAACTTTTTTTGTCATTTGTGGGCTAGTTTCTCAGTTGGAACATTATAGGTTTGAGCAGAGGTGACTAACCATTTCAACCTGATGGCTGCATTCACTTTTTGCCAACTCCCTGGAGGCTGAACACCAGTGGGTGGGTGTGCCCAACCCACACTCTCACATGCTCACACACAGGACTCTGGTATTTACATAGCCAGGTATTCAGCTTGTAGTAGCAATAGAGGAAGAAGAGAAGAATGGCTCTTCCCCAAAAACGTCTGCTTATATACATTATTTACACAATGGGCCTTGCGTGATTGGCTACTTCAGGGCTGCACCTGTGGGCCAATCAGGTTGCAGATTGACTTCTGCCAGCAGCCTGATTGGCTGCTCCTGCAGGCCAATCAGGTTGCGGATTGACTTCTGCCAGCAGCCTGATTGGCTGCTCCTGCAGGCTAATCAGGTTGCTGATTCACTTCCACCTGGAGCTGGATTGGGTGGCTCCTGCGGACCAATCAGACTGCTGCATTCTGGATCCTATTGTTCTAGGATTCAGCTCAGTACATAACACCCCTCCCCACTTCCTGCAGATCAGCTGGGGAGGATGGATGGGGGAATGGATTCTTGCATCTCTCTGCTCATCAAAGGGAGAGTGGTCATTTGCATCTCCAGTGTTACATACAAAATCTAAACTGTGGTTAATCTTAGCTATGGTTTGTTGAAAAAAGCCAGCTTCCTAAACCATGACTTGTTAAAGTGTTCTATTGACGCTCAGGTGATACAGAAAAGCACTTCAAAATCACAGCATGGCAAATGTTTGTGTAAGGCACATTGTGTGGAAATGGTGGTGTTGAAGCCTAATCAGTATGCACAACAGTTGGGTTGCTTTTTAATGTTCGGTCTTGGGTTACACCCACTCCATACATTCTGTGAGACTACCTTAACAGGCATGGCTTACTGCACAGACTCCTGAGAGCTCTGGTTTGTTAAGAGTACTGAGAGCTGTTGTTGTTTAGTCATGTCCAACTCTTTGAGACCCCATGGACCAGAGCACGCCAGGCACTCCTGTCTTCCACTGCCTCTGCCTCCCGCAGTTTGGTCAGACTCATGTTGGTAGCTTTGAGAACACTGTCCAACCATCTCATCCTCTGTCGTCCCCTTCTCCTTGTGCCCTCAATCTTTCCCAACATCAGGGTATTTTCCAGGGAGTCTTCTTTTCTCATGAGGTGGCCAAAGTATTGGAGCCTCAGCTTCAGGATCTGTCCTTCCAGTGAGCACTCAGGGCTGATTTCATTCAGAATGGATAGGTTTGATCTACTTGCAGTCCATGGGACTCTCAAGAGTCTCCTCCAGCACCATAATTCAAAAACATCAATTCTTCAGCGAATAACCTTCTTTATGGTCCAGCTCTCACTTCCATACATCACTACTGGGAAAACCATAGCTTTAACTATACGGACCTTTGTCGGCAAGGTGATGAGAGATGAGAGCTGTTAGGAGACTCCTATTCCCCCTCACAGATCTACAGTTCCCAGAGTTCTCTGGGAAGAAGTGGGATTGACTGTTAGACCACTCTTTGAATTATAGTTCTGTGGAGGGGGGATAGGAGTCCATACCATCCAACCTTTGGAGACCCTCAAACCGGGATGTGCGTCTTCCGGGATGCTCTCCCGGGCAAGAGTCTGCGGTGTCATGGCACCCAGAATGGCCGCCATGATCTCACACAAAGAAACAGGTTATCCCTTTTTCCCAGGGCACTTGGCAAGTATGGGAGTCTTCTAATAACTTTCAGAGAAATGGCTGAGATGAAATCCCCCCCCCCCAATACTTTGTTTGCAGGCTGTAGAAAGGGCAAGCTGTTTCAGAGATACTTTGGTGGGGTTGAGTGAAAGACACATGTAGGTATGTATGTGTTTGCATGCATGAAAATCTTAAAGCCGCATAATAAGGGGAGCAATCTCAAGCCACTCATGCTGTCTTCTAAGGATCTCCATCCCCGTTCTTCCCCATATTTCATTCTTCTTCTCAACACAATGTTCCATGGCCATTGGATTTTTATCAGTCCTCATTAACATGGGGGGTTGTGTGTGGTTTTTTTTGCTTCCTCCTTTATTTTCCCTGCTAAAAGTAAAATATATACTGCTGAAAATCTTGGGGCTCACCACCCCCCAGCAACAATGTAATAATCCACACTCTGTTATTAGCACATATTGGGATAGCTCAGTCTGGAGAGCATGAGACTCTTAAGCCCAGGTTTGTGGGTTTGAGCTCCACACTGGGCAAAAGATTCCTGCATTGCAAGGTGTTCAAACAGGTGACTCCTGAGGTCCCTTCCATCTGTACAATTCTATGATATATACTATTAGTATATATATAGGATATGTAATATATATGGTAGTTTTGGGCTATCCCTTCCCTTTAGGGCTCCCTCCATTTGTTTGTGCGTCTCCAAACCTTGGGTTCCACCCCTTGGTCTGCTGATACCTCCCTGCAGTGTGTGTGAAATCTGGGCAAACTTCCAGGGGCCACCTGCCAGGGGTGGGAGGGGCCAGAGATAAAAGTGGGCAGAACAACAAATGCAATTTTTACCTTTGCACAGTAGGCACAGTAGACACACACACACACACACACACACCTCTGTCCTCCATCCAGGCGAGAGATAAGCATCACCAGAATTCAAGGACAAATCCCTGCCAGGCAAAAGAATTCAGAGGTCAAAGGAGGGCCAGTGAGAGTCATGGCTTAGGGAGAGGGTGTGTGTGCCAGATAGGGTCCTGGGGCCAGATAGAGGTGTTTTGAGGGTCATATTTGGCTCCCAAGTCTGAGGTTCCCCATCACAGTTATATAGGGCAGCGAAAGGAACCGGGTGACGTTAAAGAGAAGTTCAGCAACAAGTTATTACAATGAGGGGCTTTCCATGGATCTCAACATACCCCAGGCAACGTCAAGGTTACCTGACTTCATCTGAGCTGTGTCCTTCCCTTGCTGCCTGTTCCAAACCAGGGCACCTGGCAAACAATAAAAACACATCAGAATAATTACTCTGCTGCTCTAATTATGCGTGAGCAACGATGATTTAAGAGCAAGGGGAGGGAACGTCCAGAGGATTTATTTCAGTCTAATTGAATTGTTTTGCCCCCTCTCTTCTGCCGAATCCCTCTGCGATAGGCCGAGGCTGCATCCGTAAAAGCCTTGCGTAAGCTTTAATCTTAAGAGAGCGATGGTTTCCCAGTGATCTGTGTTAATGTTTGGGGTGGACCTGACGTGCCATGGGGATGGTCACATGAGCTGCTCCCCATCTCCGCCACTTTTTGCCGGATCTCGGCCAAAGCAGAACGCTTACGGGCCAGGCAGCGGACTGGACATCTCCGGCACGCAAGATGCCAGCCATTTCGGTCCTCTACAAGGGAGCTGTCATTATTAGCAGGTAACGGCTCAGAAACAGGGCTTGAAGGGGGGAGGTCAGGCAAGCGCTGGCACATCATTGGGTCATGTAGAGAACTTTAGGGACACACATAAGAACGCAGGCTCCCCTCAAAGGGCAAGGGCTGTGGCTCCATTGCAGAGCATCTGCTTTGCATGCAGAAGGTCCCAGGTTCAATCAGTCTGCCTCAGTGTAGGGCTTCCTCCATCAGTTTTGCCGAAAGCCTGGCTCCACCAGGCACTTCCTACCCCTAAACTGTGCCAGCTGGTCATTATAAGAACACCTGTTTAAGAATTGATTCTTTTTCTCCTCCTCTTCCCTCCCTGTCCTTTGCCCCTTGTGCGGTGTGGTTGGTGGGTTATTGTTGTTTTTTAGCTTGTAACCCTACAGGCAGAGGCTGCCTTGTTTTAATTGATTGTATATAAGCCACTGCGGGGGGGAACACCCAGGTGGCGCTGTGGGTTAAACCACTGAGCCTAGGGCTTGCTGATCAGAAGGTCAGCGGTTCGAATCCCTGTGATGGGGTGAGCTCCCGTTGCTCGGTCCCAGCTCCTGCAAACCTAGCAGTTCGAAAGCATGTCAAAATGCAAGTAGATAAATAGGAACCGCTACAGCGGGAAGGTCAACGGCGTTTCCGTGTGCCGCTCTGGTTCGCCAGAAGTGGCTTTGTCATGCTGGCCACATGACCTGGAAGCTATACGCCGGCTCCCTCGGCCAATAATGCGAGATGAGCGCGCAACCCCAGAGTCGGTCACGACTGGACCTAATGGTCAGGGGTCCCTTTACCTTTAAGCCACTGCGGGAGCTTTCCTAACTCAAGAGCAGGGTACAAATGCTCTAAATAAACACAGAACGTCAAATTTATTCTCCATCTCTAGGACTCTGTTTAGCGCTAGGGCTGATGGGAGTTGTAGCCCAAAACATTTGGGGGCCATGAGGGTAGTCTAGGCTGTCCTAGAAGGACCATAGGCCTGAGGCAGTATAACAGTTCTTCTCTTTAGAATCAGGGTGCCCCTGGTGTCTACAAACATTTTCCTTTTCATCCTGGTTTCTGCTTTCAGGACACTAATGGGACCATACGGAATGGATCGGACTGTCCATTGCATTGACTTCTATGACTGCGCCAATGGCCTGGGTGAGTGTGTCTTTTTCTGGTGTCTGTAGTACTGTGGAGGGATGAAAAAAGGGGACTAAGAAGTCTGGAGCTTTGAAGGGTGCTTTCCCGGTTTTACTTTGCTTTCCAGAAGTCCCTAATGCCAAGATTCACTCTATCTGCTGCAGGCAGTCTATTGCTAATTGTCTGTCTGTGGGGAAACATTAGGAAGGCTATCTTAAATTAACATTTTGTTTAAGTTGACGCCTATGATTGTTTGACACCCTTTTTGTACAGCAGGACTGAGACAGTTCAGGCCTGGAGGCTGAATGTGGTCCTCACAACTCTGCCTTAATCACAGCCACTCCCCAAACCACACCCTGTCACTGGCCCTGCTCCCCGCCCTCTTTCAGTGCATTCGCAATGATGCCTCTTGCTTGCCTGGATGGAAAATAGAGACTTGTGGGTGTGCAGAAATCTCTGGGTTGTATGTGGCTGGCATGTAGCTTACTGAAGTTGCACCCATCACCCTGGCCACGTTTGCCTCTGGCCCTGCCCACCAGGAGCATGTGGTACCCAAGGGGATGTGACCCTTCGGCTGGAAACTGTCCCCCATCCCTGTTACACAGCATTGTAAAACATCAGACATCCTTGCTTGTTGCATCATGACTATCCATTACCAGTAGCAGAGGAAGTGGGTGCAGTGGGTGCGATCTGCTCCAGGTGTCATCACTGAGGGGGTGACAAAAATATGAGTTTTTTGGTTTTTGTTTGTTAACGGGCTCACGAAATTTTTTAGTTCGGTCAAGAAATGTAACGAAACACGGCTGGTACTGGGGGCCACACCGCGGGGGCTGGCACTTACCGTGGGGCCAGGCCCGGCTCTAGGGGTAGTCTCGGTGGCGCAGAGCGCCAGGGCGCCGGGCTGGCAGGAGGGCGCTGCGCGGCAAAGCCGTGTGGAAGCCGTGCTGCACGTTGCGTCCGCCCACCAGGGCGGGGGCGCCAGAGCAATCTCCGCGCCACGGCACCAGGGCGCCTGACCGGCTTGAGACAGCCCTGCGTGGGGCCTGCAGCGTGCCTGAGCCACGCGTCCCTATTGGGAGTAATGTGGTGGCTTGGGCGCCTGCAGACTCCGCGCCGCCTAAAACAGCAGCGTGGGGCTTGCGTTTCCCCACCGCCTCTCCCTCAGCCGCCCTACAGCTGAGGGGGAGGTGGTGGAGAGGCTCCATGCAGTGCGCCCCGCCCCCATGGCTGGTTTGCCCCACCCTCATGGCCGGCTCATCCCGCCCCCGACTGCAGGGTGCGTATGCCGCACCAGACACCCGAGTGGCTAGCTACGCCGCTGTCCATTACCCAAACATGGTGGAAGAATCGACAGGGTTTGGGAGCAGACCCATAGTGCAAACATGTATGGAGACTGGCTATATCTGAGAAAGTAACTCATAATGTAATGGGGCTTAAAGGAAAGGGGGGTATTTGTTGGCAGTTTATTTCATAAACTACTGAAAAGTATTTGTGTGTTATCAGCCACATCACTGCAAATGTGGATGTCATGACTATGCCTACTTGTGGATACTTTAGTTGGAGAAGGTGATCTCACTGGGGATGGGTGTTTTCATTCAATGTATTTGAACAATGTAGGATAATTTTGTATAGAAACGACAGGGCAGGGTATCATAAAGACATCAATACTTTTTCAGTCACTGGCAAGCTTGGAAGGAGCGCAGGCTTTGTTTGTGCTATTGCTTATGTTTACGCCTAATTTGTCTAGTTTTACATTTGTGGAAGGGACGCAGGTGGCGCTGTGGGTTGAACCACAGAGCCTAGGGCTTGCCGATCAGAAGATTGATGGTTCGAATCCCTGCGACGGGGTGAGCTCCCGTTGCTCAGTCCCAGCTCCTGCCAACCTAGCAGTTCGAAAGCACGTCAAAGTGCAAGTAGATAAATAGGTACCGCTACAGCGGGAAGGTAAACGGCATTTCCGTGTGCTGCTTTGGTTCACCAGAAGCGGCATTGTCATGCTGGCCACATGACCTGGAAGCTGTACGCCGGCTCATAGCTGCCAAGTCCCGGTTAGAAAAATACGGGTTCAGCAGCACCGGCACCGGAAGTCGCTTCTACGCATGTCCAGACATGTGTAGAAGCAACTTCCGCTGCTGCACGATTTCCAGTGCCCAGACATGGGGAGAGCAGCACCGGAAGAAATCCGGGGGAATTACGGGATATTTTGCCATTTGGGATGACAGCAGGAAATGGCTTTAAAAACGGGGGTTTCCCGGGGAAAACGGGAGACTTGGCAGCTATGCGCCGGCTCCCTCGGCCAATAACGCGAGATGAGCATCGCAACCCCAGAGTCTGTCACGATGGACCTAGTGGTCAGGGGTCCCTTTACCTTTACCTTATATTTGTGGAAGCCAGTAAAAATTACTTTAAAGCGAAACATCATAGAGGTTCCTCCAGTGGAAGGACCAAAGCTCCGTGGCAGAGCATCTGCTTTGCCTGCAGAAGCTCCCCGGTTCAATCCTTTGCATCTCCAGATACGGTCAGGAATGTTCCTTGCCTGAGACCCTGGGGAGAAACTGCCAGTAGACCATACTGAGCTAGATGGACCAATGACCTAACTCAGTGTGAAGCAGCTTCCGATGTTGTGCTGTATTATGGCTTTGTAGTCTTTCATGCCTTCTGGTCCAGGACAAGGGGAAGGCACACCACTTGCGGGTCAGCGGCATCTCCTGTCCTCAGCACTTGGAGATGCTAGGACAGGTGAAGGAGATGTCAGAAGAATTAGCATCTCCAGGTAGGGCTCGAAATGATCCCTGCTTGAAACGCCTGAGAAGCACTGCCAGTCAGTTAAAACAAATACTGAACTAAACAGGCCAGTGGTCTGGCTCAGTATATATTAAGACAGTTCCTTATATTTCTGTGCAGCTACTATGCTTTGAGTAGTGTCAATGATGACATGCCAAAGTCTGGAAGTAGTGCAACCTGACTACCGTACTGGGCATGGTGCTGACATTCACACAACTACTCACTCTTGGCACAGCACTTTTAAAACACACACTGAGTTAAAAACATGGTTGCTGTGTCCACAGACTTTGTAGGATAGACCAGGATATTATATCTACTCTCTGTTGCGCGGGGTGCAGATGGTAATCTGGAATTAACTCCCTGAACCTAAATTCCATGAGTGTCTTAGAGATCTGCACTGATCATTTAATTGAAAATTAGTTACCATAGAGAGGTGCCAGTTAAACAATGTTTTTTTCTGAAAAGCTGAGATCCAATTATCCTAACCTTCATCTTCTTAGATCTAA
The DNA here is from genome assembly GCF_963506605.1 of Zootoca vivipara. Lineage (NCBI taxonomy): Eukaryota > Metazoa > Chordata > Lepidosauria > Squamata > Lacertidae > Zootoca > Zootoca vivipara. The sequence continues at coordinate 34,714,284 of NC_083289.1, read as the reverse complement.
GATTAACTTCATTTCACCTACAGTATAGCCAAATCCTCACCCCAGGCGAAGGAAAAGATGCTACAGAGACTGGAAAGCAAAACAAAGGGATTAAGCCAAATGTAATTAAATATAGTTGTCTTAGTCACAGATCTGGGTTGCTGTTCCAGAGTGCAAGAGGACAATTCTAGTGCATGAAATAAACAGGCCAAAATATTGTGGCATGTGTGTGTGCAATTGCATGCAAACAATGGAGGCAAAACCTGGAATTGAGTGCAGCATTTTGGAAATCTCAGCTTTATTTTTCTATTTAAGTTTCTAGTCTTTATAAGTGTGCAAGCAACATCTGCTGAAATATTAAGTGGGAAGGGATGGGACCCTTAAGGACCACTTGGCACATGATGATAGTTGTGGAAAATGTCAGGGTTGCACTAGCCTAGTCCTATAGAAAATATACACACTGCAAGCATCATGCGCTTCTCACAGTTTTTCATCTTTTAGGTGTGCACATACATCTGGGAACTCCACTGGGCTTGCCTCAATATAGAAAGAGAAGGTGGTATCCCGCTAACTCGTTCCATCCGTGCAAGGATTTATGCTTGCACCATGGAACTTTCCCTCCTCCTCTTTCCCCAGTGAGTCCCCTAAATCTGTTCTGGGAGTTCACCAACCCTCCAGAGCAGATCTGGGAAGAGGACGGGCAAAGTTCCATTGTACAAGGGTAAACCCCATGTGCTGACTTAGTGTGCACTGCCTTGGATACAACCCTGCCTGTTGCTGCCCTATACCCATTGGTCTGCAAACATCATTCAGGTGCTCTGCAGGCACTCCACTCATCTCCTGGCAGTTCAGTAGGCTGCTGCCATTGCACTGGCTGGGCTGCAGTGTGCACAGGACAGGTGCCCCCCGGGGAATGCTGCTGCTGCCACCAGTAGCCAAATAGATAGCCAGCCTGAGTTTCCCACTGCCCTTCTAGCAACGCATTATGTGGAGAGGCAAGCCTCAAAAAGGTTGGTTGTGGGCGGAGCCGTTAATGTCAAGCTCTCCTTTCATGGGGAACCTCCTTGCTTTCTTGGCCTGAAATCACTGAAGTCTCCCCTTTCCCCACAGCTGGGAGAGTGCCCAGTTTAGAGGAGCGGAAGGTGGAGTTGCCATCACAGGCTTTCCCCACGCAGTGGTGAGGCCAAGCGGCTTGTAGGCTAGCTGCTGCTGCTGCTGCAATGCCTTGAAAGGCAAGGGACATGGCTGGTACCCTCCTAGCCCTGGGACACATTGCGATGGCGATCTCCCAGCCGATGATCAGGATGGAAGAGTACCAGCAGCATCCTGGCAAACTGCAGGACGTGGGTGAGGAGCTGCAGCAGGACGTAGACCAGCTTGCCCTGCCACAGCTGCTCAGTTGGGTGGAAGTTGCTGGGTGTGGCCAGCCAACCGGGGAAGGAGAGCAGGGGGAACCAGCAAATGGCTCTGGCTCCTCACCCTCTTCATATACTCACTTTGGGATCCCTTTCCTTTTCCACATGCTTCCTTCCTTTCCTGTGAAAATGGGTGTTTGTGCAAAGGGGGTGCAGAACAGAGGGGGAGGACGCTTGGATATGGGAGCAAAGGTGAAAACGAGGGTGCCAAGTGGAGCTTCAGAGTGGCAGAGAGAAGTGGCTTCAAAATGTGAAACTTATTGCTTACACTAGGGACCCAGGTGGCGCTGTTGGTTAAACCACAGAGTCTAAGGCTTGCTGATCCGAAGGTCGGCGGTTCGAATCCCTGCAACGGGGTGAGCTCCCGTTGCTCGGTCCCAGCTCCTGCCCACCTAGCAGTTCGAAAGCACATCAAAGTGCAAGTAGATAAATAGGGACCGCTCCGGCGGGAAGGTAAACGGCGTTTCCGTGCGCTGCTCTGGTTCGCCAGAGGCATCTGTGATGCTGGCCACATGACCCGGAAGCTGTCCGCGGACAAACGCCGGCTCCCTCGGCCTATAGAGCGAGATGAGCGCCACAACCCCAGAGTCGGACATGACTGGACCTGATGGTCAGGGGCCCTTTACCTTTACCTTTATTGCTTACACTGGGTGGGAGGGGAAAGTTCTGGGGCACTGATTCCCAAAGTGGGGTGTGCCACCCACTGGGGGGGGCACTGGAATTATCTAGGGGGACATTAAGAGGCAACCAAGTGGCAAGAGGCTCTGGAAGTGTAAACGACTAACCGACTTTGAGCAGCTGGCATCACTGAATCAAGTTCATCAATTTGGTTGACTTAATTAGATTAGATAGTTTTAATTGGAATGTGAATAAATGTGAAATTGATTGTTTGATTTTTTTGCATTATTATATTTCTTAATGGGTTGTGCAAACTGCTATTCTGAATAATGTTTTTTTAAGGAACCAACGGGAAAGTAGTCGAAGAAAGTTTGGGAGCCACCATTCTAGGGGGTGAATATGGGGAAAATAGCAGGGGGGTGGCAAGGGGGGGTGAGCAAGGGGCTCTGTTGTGCGTGTTTGTGTTTCCATCATTTCAGTTCAAAATTGGGCTATTTCAGAGTAAAGGAAGATAGCAGACAAAGCAGACCCTTCCATAATGTGTAAATGGGAAGGGTTGTAGTTCAGTGGTACATTATCTGATTTGCATTCCCCAGTTCAATCCACAACAACTCCAGGTAGGACTAGGAGAGAGCCATACCTGAAATTCTGGAGAGCAGCTGCGAGTTAGAATAGGAGGGTCTTGTTGGCTCACACTCTGGGAATGCCCTCCCATCAGATATCAAACAGATAAAGAACTATATGACTTTACAAAGACATCTGAAGGCAGCTCTGTACAGGGAAGCTTTTAATGGCTGGTGTTTTATTGTGTGTTTTTAATATTTTGTTGGGAGCCACGCAGAGGGGCTGGGGCAGCCCAGTCAGATGGGTGGCATATAAAGAATAAAATTGTTATTGTTATTGGGCACGACAAAGCTAGATGAACCAGGAGTCTGACTCCAGGTGAGTTCAGACTGAAACTTTCTGTACCCCAACAAAAGCAATTCAATAAGCACGTCGCTATATTTGTTAGGCGTGAGCAGATCAGTTGCTTTGATCTTGGCTTCACAGAATACCTCCAATCAAAGCATGTTTGCCAATAGGGTTGATTCCTTGGTTCAGTTGGCTCTCGTGCTGTGTGTGTTGTGTGTGGTTGCAATAGACAGATGCTCAGTGTCTGTGGGCTTCCTCCCGTCTGTTAACACATCTATTTGTGTCTTGGATTGAGAGCAAGGAAGTCTGATCTCGCTGGCTCTCACTGACTGGCTGATTTGTTAATTAAAACCAGCATTCATAATCCCACAGCCTTCAGCCCAGACTCCAAGAAATTAGAATTTAATGAGCCTTTGATCAATTGCATTTTTGCCCTTTTCCTGCCAGGCATTTCTGTGTCAAATGTTTTTAGTTTATCCATTCACCAACAGGGCAGCTTACACATCCAAACAATCAGAACCACAAATTCCACATTAAATATTAAAATACAAAACAAAATAACAAAAAAAAACCAGTAGAGAGTTCATTTCATTTGAAACAGTCCAATTGGCTTTTTATTTAAAAAAATCACCAGAAATTCTAAATGACCAAAAGCCAACTTGGAACTCTGGGAATTGTAGTTCTGTGAGGGAAAGAGGGTTCTCCTAACAGTTCTCAGCATCCTTAATACAGTTCCCATAATACTTTGAGGGACGCCATGGCTGCTTAAAGTGGGATCATGGTGCTTTAAATGTATGGTGTGAATGTGGTCTCAGTTTCTCATTTTTCTCATGTTCTGTTCTCCACATCTCCACATCAGTTTGTGAATCTTTTTTTAAAACTTCCTCATCAAAATTCAGCATTTTAGTGTAAATTTCTCCTAATACACATTGTTGTATGCAATTTTGCCTAATATATACATTTGTGCAAAGAAGCTTTCTTTGACATACTGCATTTCTGCATGTTATTTTCATGACTATGTGCATTTTTATGTACACACGCATTTTGGTACGCAGTACCGGTATTTGAGCACAGTTGTAGTTTGAATTTGAAAATATGCATATATTGTTTTTGAAAGTTTTGAAAGCCCTTTAAAAATGTGAACCAAACCAAATTTCTCCTCGATCCATAATTCCAGTCATGACAGAGGATTCTGGGTAAGGGTTTGGAGTTGGGTTATGATGAGGCAAGCAAAGTTCTATTTCCCAGTAGCACCCTGGAGAGCTCCCCATGGAGCTGAGACTGGAAATTCCACATGCATGTTTCATCCCAATTTTTTGTCTGATTCTGAACTAGAGTTCTGTTTCGGATTTAGCACCAGCCATTGTATATTACCACCAGAGGGCACTGTGGCTGTGCAACAACATACACTTGAGAACTTGTTTGCGGGAAGGGATCCTCTTCCTATTGTTTGTGCTGGACCAATCGCCCTTGGCTCGCTCGCTCTCTCTCTCTCTCTCTCTCTCTCTCTCTCTCTCTCTCTCTCTGTGTGTGTGTGTGTGTGTGTGTGTTTAAAAAGGATGAGATGTGACTATCTGCCATGTTTCCTAATAGTATTGCATGAGAAAGAGGTTAGAGCCGGACAAGAAAACCGGAAGAATTTGCCTTACTCTTACATTATGCATGAATTTACATTTTTCAAAATCCTATTTGGCTCAGGGCTTCTTGACCTTTTGGGACACATTTGGAGCTGTGCTGTAGGCACCACAACATGCCAATTTCACAGAAGGAAAACTGGCAATGCTGAGAATGCCTTTCCCTTCAACAAACACACAAAAACACCTTTGCATACCCCAAAACAAATAAAATGCAGACTAAAGAAGAAACAGGCAACTCTTCCCAAGCAACCCCCTAATACAAAAACAAAAAACACACCTCAGGTTTTTTTTAATTAAAAAACAACAACTTAAAAATTGGGAGTGGCAGGAAGCCTTGAAGGGCACCAAAGAAGATACCTGCCCACTTACCATGTTGGAGACCCAATATCTAGTTGGGTTCTAACACAGGTACGATCAATCTGAATTCAAGTGACTGATGCATTACTGAGCCCCTTGAGGAAGGATATTTAATATTGTGTGAACATGTGCAAAGATTAAGCAATACTGAAACTCTCTATTGACAGATATTAAAAGAGTTAATGGGCATGGCTTACCAAAAGTCCATAAAGACATGAGAAGACCCTGCTGAATCAGGCCAGTGTCCCATTCCTGCTTGGTCTTTCATTCATTCATTCATTGCATCTATATCACATCCTCTTTTCTCAGGAACTCAAAGTGGCCTATAAGGCTCTCTCTCCCCCTCCCCCAATTTCATCCCCACAACAATCCTGTGAGGTTGGTTAGTGGCTGGCTGGCTCCAAGGTCACCCGGTGAGCTTCATGGATGAGTGGGGATTTCAATCTTCATCTCCTAGATCCTAACCACTCTAACCATTACAGAACACTACCTCTTGCAGCTTGCTCTTGGTTTCCATCCAGTATGGTCCAACTCAGGGTAAACCACAGAAATCAATGGACATGACTAGCTTACGCCTATTTATTTAAATGAGACTACTCTGAGTGGAATTTAGGTGGCTGTGGCCCCCTGCTTTTATAATGCTATTTTACCGTTTTTATTATGCTATTTGATACTGTTTTATGTTATTTTTATATACCGCGGAGGGATTAAAACCATTTATGTGGTTTAGCTTTTAAATAAATAAACAGTAATCAAAACTGACCTATTTTCCTTCCTTCTCCCTCCCCAATGAACTTTTCACCCCAGCTGTTTTTGGCTTGGAATCCTCCTCAGCCAAATACAGTGCACAGGAATTCTGTGTCATTTTAATGTCAGAGATGTTGTGGCACTAGCCATTCTGGGCAGGTATCCAGCACATGCCCCAAGCAAGGCATCAGAGACAGAAGAGTTTGAGCAAAGCGAGGACATGTCAAAGGGTACAGTTTGATTTGCAGAACTGTGTTTGCCTTGAAATCTTCCTATCCCTTGGGCTTGAAGAAGTGTGCATGCACACGAAAGCTTATACCCAGAACATACTTAGTAATGCAATGACAAACCTAGACAGCATCTTAAAAAGCAGAGACATCACCTTGCCGACAAAGGTCCGTATAGTTAAAGCTATGGTTTTCCCAGTAGTGATGTATGGAAGTGAGAGCTGGACCATAAAGAAGGCTGATCGCCGAAGAATTGATGCTTTTGAATTATGGTGCTGGAGGAGACTCTTGAGAGTCCCATGGACTGCTAGAAGTTCAAACCTATCAATTCTTAAGGAAATCAGCCCTGAGTGCTCCCTGGAAGGACAGATCGTGAAGCTGAGGCTCCAATACTTTGGCCACCTCATGAGAAGAGAAGAATCCTTGGAAAAGACCCTGATGTTGGGAAAGATTGAGGGCACTAGGAGAAGGGGCACTAGGAGGGCACTAGGAGAAGGGGACGACAGAGGACAAGATGGTTGGACAGTGTTCTCGAAGCTACGAACATGAGTTTGACCAAACTACGGGAGGCAGTGGAAGACAGGAGTGCCTGGCGTGCTATGGTCCATGGGGTCACGAAGAGTCGGACACGACTAAACGACTAAACAACAACAACACTTAGTTGGTCTCTAAGGTGCTGCTGGGCATTTCATTTATTTATTCCAGTTCATTAGGATTAGGAAGACTGCAATCCTATGCATAGTTTTCTGGGAGTATCCGTTGTGTTCATCTTGCAAAACACATTGATCTATAACGCAGCTTCCCCGATGAAGGAGTTCCATATTCTCAAGGCCACTACTGAGGTTGCTCGCTTCACTCTCGTTCTCTATACCTCAAGTGGAATATATGTATTTCAGTGGTAAGGACTGATACATAAGGACCTAAGAAGAAGAAGCTGGATTAGGCCAGTGGCCCCTCAAGCCTAGCATCCTGTTCTGACAGGACCTGAGCACAACAGCCATTCTTACCACTTGCAACTCCAGGCATATGAAATTCAGAAGCATTACTGCATCTAACAGTGAGGGAAGAACATTGTCAATCATCATGGCTAGTAGCCATTGTCATAGCCTTACCCTCCATGAATTTGTCTCATACTCTTTAAAGCCATCCATGTCAGTGGCCCTTGCTCCTTCTTGGGGGAAAGAGCTCCATAGTTCAGCTATGCTCTGTGTGAAGAAGTCCTCCCTCCCCCCCCATCCTGAATCTCCCTTCATTCAGCTTAATTGGATGCCTCTGAATTCTAATATTATCTATCCACTTTCTACCTGAAATCCTGGAGAGCTGCTGCCAGTCAGTGTTGGCAATACTGAGGTAGATAGGCCAACAGCCCAACTTGGTATGAGGCAACTTTCTTTGTTGACATATCAATGTTTAGTTAGCCAGTGGCGTAGCTAGCAGCCTGGCTGCCCAGGGCGGCAAACCCGAAGGCACCCCGCCAGGGGGCGGGGTGTCCGCCGCGTGCATGCATTGCCCGTCACAACGCATGCATCATGACGCACGGCGCACTCGGCACGGCACACGGCGCATGCGCACACAAGAGGCATGCAACGCGGCAAACCCTGCGAGCAAGCCGCGGAGTGAGGCAGTCTCGGTTGCATTGGGGCTTCTCCTCCATGGCAGTGGCTGCATCGTGCGGCGGCGGTAGCCGTCGGAGGTGGTCAGCCCCGTTCAGCCTGATGCCCCCTGTCCAGCCTGCTGCCTGGGGCACCCCCCCTATTACTACGCCACTGTACATAGCCCTTCCAGGCCCCTCACCAGACCAACAATTCCCAGCATTCCCATGTCTTTTAAACTAGTGTGTAGGGTGGGTGTGCCTTCAGAGGATGGGGTAGGAGTTGCTTCTTAGTAAGGAAATGTTATGTTGTTGTATGTTCTGTTCTGTTCTGTTTGTTATGTTATGTTATGTTATGTTGTTATGTTTTCCTGATAGGCATTAAAGTGATTGGAGGCATTAAAGAATTTACTGGAGAGGAATATGGGGTTTACGTTAAGAGAATCCTACCAGGAGGTGTTGCTCATGCTGATGGTAAGTGCCATTTATTGCTTCTGTTTCTGACCTAAAGGCCTTGTGATGCTGACCCTGTGGAGAGATTCCCATTTGTTGAAAACGTTGGCAGCATTAAGATAAATTCAACAGTGTCAATACGTTTTGGTGGATGTAACCATGGAATACTGAATGGTTTAGTTTATGTAAAACATGTTATGCAAAATGAACCGGGGAAAGAGAAGAGGGAAGTAATTGATATTTTAAGGTTATTTAAATGAATACTCTAAATTGCAAATCAGAAAAGTTAATAAATGAGAAAGAGAGAGAGAGAGAGATTCCCATCTGACAGAGAGCCGCTGCCAGTCAGTGCAGACAGTATGGAGCTAGATGGACCAAATGATCTAGCTCAGGATAAGGCAGCTGCTGGTGTTCCTATTGTCCCCATGCAATTGTGGATAGGGAGTATGTTCTTTTTACATATGTGTGACGCTTCTCTTGCCTGTTTTCTTGATTTAGGCCGCCTGCAACCGGGGGACCAGATCTTAGAAGTTAATGGAGACAGTTTGCTTGGCGTTACAAGCGAAAGGTATGGCGTTCTGGATCAGGGCTCTGGATTTGTTTCAGGATGCTGGACTTGATGGGCCTCTGGCCTGATTCACAAGGCTCTTCTTAAGTTCTTAACACCTGGAAACCCAAGTCTGAAGATGCTTCGCAGGCTGAAAAGGCCTCCCGGTGAGTGTCAGTCACCTGCTGCATATCACCGTCTTTCTTCTTTCTTGCAGAGCGGTGGATATCCTCAGGACAGCTTCCGCCACCAGCCACATGCGCCTTCTTATTGCCCGAGATGACGATGCCCGGTAAGGACTCACTTTCCCCCACACCTGGGGCAGGGAGGAATGCATGATGGACAGCAGAGACAGACTAGAGCATGGGTAGGCAAACTAAGGCCCGGGGGCCGGATCCAGCCCAATCACCTTCTAAAACCGGCCCGTGGACTGTCCGGGAATCAGTGTGTTTTTACATGAGTAGAATGTGTGCTTTTATTTAACATGCACCTCTGGGTTATTTGTGGGGCATAGGAATTCGTTCATCCCCCCCCCAATATAATTCACCCCCCCACAAGGTCTGAGGGACAGTGGACTGGCCCCCTGCTGAAAAAGTTGGCTGACCCCTGGACTAGAGTCTGGTGATGCAATTCCTCTGAAACTCCACCAGAGTGCTGGAACCTCTCGCTGATGGTCTATCTATAGAGTCAGCTAGCCATAGAAGGGGGAGAAACAGCACTTTGGGTGAGGGGAGAATAAAAGGAGGGAGAGAGTTAGACATGGCTGGATTTAAAATGAGAGATAGGGTTTGGTTTTGAGAAGGGGCAAAGGTTCAGGTTAAGAGATAGGGTTTGACTGGAGTTAGGAGTTAGGGAGTGAGATAAGGAAAACTGGTTCTGAGTGAAGTTAAACATAAGTACTGAGGAAACTATCCATAGTGAGAGGAAAGAGCCTTGTAGCTTGGATAGGGAAACGGGATCAAGGGTCTGGGAAAGGTATACAGACAAGTGTGTCCTGGGAGGGCTGAGTCTGAACCAGGAGAGGTAGATCTTGTGGGAATTCAAGCTGCCTGGGTCTCTGTATAGCCAGGAGGGGAGAGTTCTTCTAGTTACCGAAGACTCCCAATCCAGTAACAAGGGGTGAGGTGATCCCCTGTTATACCATTTAGAAGACCTCAGGTGTGGGATTGTTAAAAGAGTGGGTGCCCCTAGCTCATGAACCAAAGTATTAAGCTGTGAAGGAAAAACTGTAAGGTCTTGAAAGTATTTAACCGTAATATCTAAGTGACAGAAACTGAGTTGGACTTTTTACCATCTGTTCTAGAAATATGAACATCTATCACCTGAAGTGTAACAACTGATTTTTAGTATCTGGAGTTTAAGAAGAGCTGTGCCTATAGTGTTGTGTTTAAGCCTGAGACGTCTTAGAGTTAGCTGAAGTAAACAAGTTAACTTGTACCTGAAAGAAAGCATTTCCTGACCCACTTTGTTTCATAAACCTCTTGTTTAATCAAACCTTTCTTGTTTGTTCAGTCAACTCCTGACTGAGACTCACGCAAGTCCCCCCACTAGATAATCTGTGGTATATTGTAGATATATTGTGTATATATTGTGTAACTGGTGTATCGTGAGGTGGGCGCACTATATTTAATTGGGGGCAGATAGTGGGAGTGGATCCGCCACATTTTTAATTGATGGTATTAAGTGGTGGGTCCGCTACAGAATGCTAGTGCAATCACCTGTATATTTACTCTGAAGTAAGCTATTCGTGGGGCTTACTCCCACGTAAGGGTGCTCTGGATTGCAGCTTTATTGTGCAGAGTTGGCATTTTGCTGCCGGGACAATGTTCCTCCTTCACACATTCCATATACAGAAGCCAACTGGCCTGGCATTGACTCTGCCTTCAAAACTGGCAATGGACTAGCATCCTCTACTGCACCTGAGGCAATGCTGGCTGGTTCCCATTCGGACTGGGAGGGTGGAAGGCAAGGAACCCAACAGTAAGTGGAGCTGGAGTCAATGACAGGCAGAGCTCATTTCCCCCACCTCCTGCTTCCTCTTCTCTGCTGAGTTCCACACTGAGGTTAGGAGAAGGAAGGCAGTGCCACCTCATGGACAGGTTGCAATAAGAAGGCAGGCAGATGGGGGGCTGGCTAAGGTTGGCAGGGCAGTGTTCCATATTTGCCTGAATGGACCAACCTCCACTGACCTGAGGGTAGCAGGCTAGCTTAGTGCAGGGCAGGGCATATTCTTGTGCCCAGCCCAGTATATTCCACCTGAGGCTGCTACCACACTCTGCCTAATGGTGAAGCCAGCCTTATAAAGTTTGTGCATTTCAGCTCAGAGTTTACTGCTTTTACATAAGCAGATCCTCCAAGTGTCCCTCTTTTCCAGGGACAGTCCCAGATTTACAGAAGCTGTCCCAGTTTCTGATTTGATCCTTGAATGTCCTGCTTTTCCTTAGGACGTCCCTATTTTCATCTGAGAAATGTTGGAGGGTATGGAGTTATCTGACCCCCCAAGCCATCTGAAGGCAGCCTTGTATAGGGATTTTTTTTAAAAAAAATGTTTCATGTTTTTATGGTATGTTGGAAGCTGCCCAGAGTGGCTGGGGCAACCCAGTCAGATGGGTGGGGTGTAAATTGTAAAATTATTATTACAGAATAAGATGTCCCTATTTTCACTGGAGAAATGTTGGAGGGTATGCAAGTGCTCTCAGAGGAGGAGCTGGCTCTCACCCTTATCTGTTGGCTGCACAGCACCTCCCTCTTCAGAAGCCATGTCCCCCTGAATTGGGATCTTGCCTAAGGATAAATAAGAGGAGAGGGCTCTTGCTTGAAAGACCTGCTTGTTGGCTTCTGAGAAGCACTTGGCTGCTGTAGGGAAACAGGAAGGATGCTCTTCTAGACTTGGAACAAAGAGCGGTGGTGGTGGTAGTGGTCATGACCGCTTATTTATTATTCTAAACCACCGTCTCAGGGTGATTTACATATACAATACTGTAAATAAAAGTTAAAAACAGCAAATCTATTTAGAACCCAAGCAAATGGACACTTGTGGTAGAGATCCATTTATCCAGCTGGGAAAGCCAGTCGAAGCAAAAATGTCTTCAGCGGTTTCTAGAGAGTGCAAATCCTGGGCTCCTGTCATATGTCAACATGAAGGGTATTCTGCAGAACAGTGGCAGCCCCACTAAAAGCCCCACTCTGAGTTGCTGTGTAAGGGGCTTCTGAGATCTTTGGAACTATCAGGAGAAACTCTCTTGCAGCCCACAGCAGTCCTCTGGGTGTATAAGGGATAAGGTGGTCTCTCAAATGACCTGGTCCTGAACTGTCTTCTTCTTTGGCGATCACTCATAACCGAGTAAGAATGTCTTCCATAAACACCGTTTTAACAGTGAGTGTGGAGGCCAATTCTGTATCCATGCGGCCTTCCACAGTGGGGACATAGGTTTCCGGACGGGAGTTGATCATGGTAAGGGTTTGCCAAGTGTGCCTTCCTCTTAGCACGTTTCTCCCTTTCGTCCTGAGTTCGAGCATCTTCAAAGCCATGACCTCTTTGGTAATGGCTGTTCTCCAATTGGAGCGCTGGCAGGCCAGTGTTTCCCAGTTGTCGGTGTTTATGCTACATTTTTTTAGATTTGCCTTGAGAGAGTCTTTAAACCTCTTTTGTTGACCACCAGCATTACGCTTTCCATTTTAAAGTTCAGAATAGAGTAGTTGCTTTGGAAGACAATAACTGTATACTAGCTAACACATACCACCCTGGTAGCTCTGACTGCAGTTTCCTATCTTTGATTTTATTTCAGAGCAGCTGGCCTTGGAGGGCGCGTGTCATTTGAGATTAGATTTCCCTACCCAAACAATCCTTTCACTAATAATGGATATTCTTGTCTTCATCAATAGCAAGATCCTGGGAAGGAGAATCAAGACTATAGTGTGTGTATTATCTAAGCCTTAACAGGCAGAATACATTGGCAAAAAAGACTGGTCCTCCTTTCCACCAACTGGGAAACAGCTGGCCAAGTGATCTGACTGGATCTGATTGGCTGTTGATTAATTGTTTGCTTGCTTTTTATGAAGCATCTCAAACCTATATGGCACAATGGTTTGACCATTTTAGCAGTCTCCTTTTCTTCAGAATCTCATTTTCGGATTGAAGGGGACCCCAAAAGCCCATTCAGTCTCACCCCCAAACTCATTACAGTAGGCTTATGAGTCCTCTGATGAAATCTTCTGTACTCTTGCGATAACTGCAATTTCCATGTTCCACGCTGTCCAGTTGTATCTTCCTAAAGTCACATCTTTTAAACTGCAGCAGATGTCTGCTAATATAAAGAGGCTTTCCTGCCCCTCAGTGGCCAGGAATTTACTGTCAATCAAATACAACATACCGAACCCAAGGAAAGGCGGTTAAATTTGAGCAACATTTACAGCCATCCTTTGCTATCAGTTATGCACTAAATCTGCAAAAGATCATCCAGAGGGGGAGTTGGCCTATAATCTTTTTGGGGGGCCAAAGATTTGTAGAGATTTCGCTTACATAATCATCTCACAAAATGTTTAATACACCAATACATATCGCCAAGATTAAGAAGAAGAGGAAGCGAGAGCGAGAGGGTGGTTTTATGCTGGCCTTTTAAGCATTTTTATTTTATTTTGTTTATCCCTTATTATCTTTCAGCCGTGCCCTTGAGCTTGAAGGAGTAATCATCCTTGTCTCCACCTTAGGGTCAGAGGTGCATATCTGATGCAGATCAGGTGACCTGGGTTGGTGAGGTGCCCAGATCGCCCCCTCCCTGCCCCACCTGCTCTGTTCTTTTGAAATCAGCTGTTTTCACATCATGAATGACTTGGCCTGTCAGTGGTCAGCCTGGCCAATCTTTGCTCAGCCTGTACTCTCTATAGGTCTCCATGGCATGATCAAATATCCATATTGCAAATGTGATTTCTCATTGCATCAAGCCTTATTTTCCCTGGTCCTGATATTGTTTAGGAATGGGGAAGAAATCTGATTCAGGTCACATTTGAAGGAACTTAATTTCCACTTTCCTAAACAATGCACAAAACAAAAAAGAGCCTTTCATTGAAATCCATGCTGCTCCGAATTTGGCATCACAGTTCTGCTGACGAGTAATGTATAGGGAAGTGCATATACCAGGGTAGAGTGTCCCCCCACCCTCCAAAACCTGGCAAAGGCAAATCTTTCTGAAAATAACAGAAAAATATGTTGAGTTCTGGCCTTTTTACCTAGTGTTTTTACTTGTTCTATTTGTATTCTTAGATCAGTGTTTTTCAACCACTGTTCCGCGGCACACTAGTGTGCCGCGAGATGTTGCCTGGTGTGCCGTGGGAGAATTACTTTATATATAGTCAATATAGGCACAGAGTTATTTTTTTTAACATTTTCTAATGGTGGTGTGCCTCATGATTTTTTTCATGAAACAAGTGTGCCTTTGCCCCAAAAATGTTGAAAAACACTGTCTTAGATGCTATGGCCTGTTGGCTGTGCGAATAAAGTTTGGTTTGATTTGATACATTGAGTTAGCAGAAGCTTGCTTTGCAAAAATGTGTGTGTGAGGCAAGCTTGTATAGGAAAATGTGCATAGTATGATCAATTTGCACCGAAATGTGAATGAATTTCATGACATGAGGACTTAAAAATAAATAAATTTGCAAACTGGTGTGGAAATGTGGAAAACTGAATTTAGGATGCAAAATACTGACATTATTAATTTAACATTATTGCCTTTAGCCAGATATAAGATTCTATGTGATGAGGGTTTTTTTGTGGGGGGGGGGAGTGCCACAGAAAACCTAATTTTAGAAAGAAAGGAAAATTATGAAAAGTTCACCTTTGTTTCAGATAAGTGGGGTTTTGAAACATCATGAAACACACTCTCTCACACACACTATATTTGGGGGTAGACAGTTGTACTAATTAGCATTCTTCTTGTTGTTGTCCAGGAGAGAATTTGCAGAACTGCTGGAAAAATTCGGATCTCATAGCAACACAGGTTCGGCACGCAGCTCACCGGTTCTCCATGGTGGGGGTCAGTATTTATTATCTTGAGTGAATTGAACTAGCTGTGGAACTAGGAAAGAAAGAGGACAAAAAACAAAACAGTACATCCTTAGGGATGTAAGATATTTTCATTTTCCATCCTGTCCTCTCTTAGTCATTGTTTCTCTTCCACTGCAGATCAGCTTCTGCCCGAAACTATTTTAACCATCTCACTAACCACTGTGAGCTCAGAACCTCTACAAGTTCTGACACTGTGTCTGAATTGCTGCTGGACTGAGCGGTCACCCCCCACCTTTTCCAATGAAGTTTTATTAAAAACCAATAAAAATGTTTTTTAAAAATGAAGTTTTATTAAATTTTGCACACTGTCCAACTTATCACAGCCCTTGTTGCTTGCAGTCAAATGGCTCAACAGCTCTTTATGCTTCAAGCAATTCGGACACAGAGTCAGGAGTTGTAGAGGTGACACCTTAGGAGCTGGCTCAAACTCAGGGCTCTAAACTGATCAGGCTGGAGATCAGGAGAGAGCAGCTCCTGGGGCTGTCAGACAGATGCATCCAGGAGGAACTCCTGGACCACCACAGCCTCTAGGGCTAGAGTCTCCACCCTCATGGGCACCCGAGGAACCAGATGCCTTCCACTGCGTGCCACTGCTTCCGTGGTGCAGGGAGCACACTTGGAGGGAGGCTATGGGGTGGGGGAGGGAAGCAGGAGTGTCCAACTTCAGGCCCTTCCTTCATTCTCAGTGTGGCTTGAAGCTTGTTGATGTCCAGGGAAGTCTCTCATTCACCTCCAAGCTGTGTCCTTGGCTTTGTTCTTCAGGCAGGTATTTGGAGAGTACGTCCTCGGGGTCTTCGTCTCGTTCCCAGAGCCCTTTGTTGCTGAGCCCGGCAAATTCCCACGGACCACTGATTGGGAATCCAGGACACACGCCACACCCACCATCGCAGTATGTACTTCATCATCATCATCATCATCATCATCATCATAAATTTTTATTTATACCCTGCCCTCCCCAGTGAGAGCCGGGCTCAGGGCGGCTGGCATCAATAAAGTTACAATAAAATGTAAAAGAAAGAAAAACAATTGATTAAAATGCAGATTAAAATACAATTTAGATTTAAACATTGTTTTAAAATGCAGCCTCATTTTAAAATGGCCCAAATCAAAACCCAAAGGCCAGGCGGAACAGCTCCGTCTTGCAGGCCCTGCGGAAAGATGTCAAATCCCGCAGGGCCCTGGTCTCCTGTGAGAGAGCGTTCCACCAAGTCGGGGCCGATACTGAAAAGGCCCTGGCCCTAGTTGAGGCCAATCTAGCCACCTTATGGCTCGGGATCTCCAAAATGTTGTTATTTGTGGACCTTAAGGTCCTCCGCGGGGCATACCAGGAGAGGCGGTCCCGCAGGTACAAGGGTCCCAAGCCGCATAGGGCTTTAAAGATCAGAGTTCCTCTGATCCTGTACTCTTGAGAGGTGTCAGTGGTTGGCTGCAATCCCATTGGATCACCTATCTGTGCTCCATCACGTGTGGAGCATCCTGGCGGATGAGAGTGCGCATGTGCACACATCCTCCTCGGGCATGCTGCGCAGCCATTTGTGTGGCAGATGCACCTCCCGTAAGAATGGACGTGCCACATCCCCCTGCCTCATTAAAGCGAATAACCGGCATGTTGGGAGAAAGGGCTTTTGCCTAGCCTTTTCCAGGAGGTGTTAGCTTTCTACATGCATGGAGTTCTGTCTTTGCTTCACATCGCGGAGCTTTGAAACACGTTGCCTTGCTCTGTGGTGTGACAAAGCCCAGCCAAGGTGTAAGACCAGGTGATGTTCTGGCAGGAGACAAGGCAAGGTGGGGTGAAGTTCCAGCAGAACACAAGCTGGATACCGAGGGGAACAGGGTTCAGGCTGGATACCCAGCTCAGGTGGTGGTCTGGGGATCACAGAGCTCTGAAGTTGCTCCAGCAAGGAACCAGCTACAAGTGAGCCCTTTTAAAACAGTAGCACCAGAAGCAGTCTCATTGTTGGTACCACACACTCATTTCCAGTAATC
Source organism: Zootoca vivipara (assembly GCF_963506605.1). Taxonomy (NCBI): domain Eukaryota; kingdom Metazoa; phylum Chordata; class Lepidosauria; order Squamata; family Lacertidae; genus Zootoca; species Zootoca vivipara. Next base: position 34,697,751 of record NC_083289.1, on the reverse strand, counting down.
TCCTACTGTGGTGGAGTGGGTAAGCCTCAGGCCTTCCCAGGTCTTCTTCTATCTGGAGGTCTTCTCCTATCTGAAGAAGTGTGCATGGACACGAAAGCTCATACCAATGACAAACTTAGTTGGTCTCTAAGGTGCAACTGGAAGGAATTTTTTTATTTTGTTTTGACTACGCCAAACCAACACGGCTACCTACCTGTTACAGTCCTCCAAGTTGGACAATGGTAGTGTCACCTCCTTGGGCCGAGAAGGGGCACTGACTCTGCGGGTTCATGTGATAGCTTTGCTTCTGGGGTAGCCCCATGCTGCCTTCCCCCTTCAGGTTCACAGTCCTTGCCTCCATTTGTCTCCTGGTCCCTGACAACTGTACTCTTTCCACTAGCCGCCTTAAATGGAAAACAGTCCAGGAAAGGCTATATTACCTCTTATTTTCGTGAAGTTTGGATGGGCCTATCATAGAGCGATAGTGAGTATAGTTTGAGACAGGGGTATGTGGAAGATCCTACCTTGTGGACATAGCAGGAAGGATCTTGATGGAGCTTTTGGGTTTTTCCTGCACCACGAGACTATGAGAGCCAAAAGGTCATTAGGTGAATTTGAAGTCTGAATGTGATTTGCCTCCTGCTGATGGCTATGACCTCCATGGTCAATGGCAGTCTACTGCTGAATACAGTGGTACCTCCGTTTGTGAACTTAATTCATTCCGGAAGCCTGTTCTTACACTGAAAACGTTCTTAAAACAAGGCATGCTTTCCCCAATGAGGCTTCCTGCCCCCAGTGCCCTTCCACCGGTCGGCTTCCGTTTGTCTTCTGGGGCAAAGTTCGCTAGCTGGAACACCTACTTCCAGTTTTGTGGAGTGCATTGCCCGAATCGTTTGTTAACAGGACTGTTCTTAGACCAAGGTACGACTGTGCCAGATGCTGCAGAGAAACACTGCGGATGGGCTATTGCCATCATATTCTGCTTGTGTGCCTCTAAGAGGTACAAATCGGAAGGGTAGTAGAACATCAGTTTTGCATGTAGAAGGACCTGGGTTTAATCCATAGCATTTCCATGTAGGGTTGAGAGAGATTGGGCAATATACTGGGGAGCCACTGCCAGTGTAGACCAGTGTTTCCCAACCTTGTGCCTCCAGATGTTTTGGGACTACAACTCCCATCATCCCTAGCTAGCAAGACCAGTGGTCAGGAATGATGGGAATTGTAGTCCGAAAACAGCTGGAGGCACAAGGTTGGGAAACACTGGTGTAGACAATACTGAGCTTGGGTGGACCAGTGGTATGACTCTTTGTAAGGCCTCTCCCTACGTTTCTCATGGCTGGTTGCTGTTGGATACAAGTTCCTTGCCTGATTCAGCTGGGTTCTTCTTAACATCTTCCACTAACCTGCTACCCTCTTCCCTTGCAGTTGCTCCATCGAATCTGGGATCCAGAGCATCTCTATAGCAAAATCCTCTGGGCTGGGTGTGACCATCGGAGGAGGGGCCAACCGGCCGGATGGGCCCATGGTTTACATCCAAGAAGTGCAACCAGAAGGCGACTGTTACAGGGTGAGCTGAGCATTTGAACAGCTTCAGGCTGGCACTGCTATATTTCAAGGCATGTGCCACCCCACCAGACTCTCCATCGAGCCCCTGGAACTCTTCTGAGTCCACAGCCCCTCAGCAAGGAGTGTGCGAGTGTGTGTGTGTCGAAAATAGCCAGCCACACAAAAGAAAACTCACATCCATTGCTCCACCCACTTTTTCCTCTGACCCCACTCACCATTGAGTGAGTGTCAAGCAGATTGAACAGCAATAGCTAACTCCTATCCTCAGGGACTGGATCAAGTACCCTCCCAGAAGATAGTTCTGGTCCCTCACCAATTTTGGGGATGGTGATAAAAAGGGGGGAAAGATATAATGCTGTGATGAGTAGAGCGGTTTAAACCTCTTCACCCTGGTAGAGATACAAATCTCCACCTTCCAGATCATCAGATTGATCATGTGATGAGCATAGCTGCCAAGTTCCGGCCTGAGAAATAAGGGACTGGACCAGAAGTAGCAGACCGGAAGTAGCGCTGCAACCATTTTGGAACTGGGCGGAGCATGCTCAGAAGCTACTTTTGATGCTGCTCTGCCCTGTTCCAAAATGGCCGCCACACCAGAAGTCGCGCTGCAGCCATTTTGGAACTGGGCAAAGCGGCATCAAAAGTCGCTTCTGAGCATGCTCCGCCCAGTTCCAAAATGGCTACCACGCCAGAATAAACCGGGGGGAAACAAAAAAATCCGTTTTTTCAGCTGGGAACAGCCGGAAAAACGGGGGTTTCCCGGGGAATACGGGAGACTTGGCAGGTATGGTGATGAGTGAAGTGAGCAACCATAGTCTCTCTCCTCAGCTGAGCCATCTCTAAAGTGTGTGTAATGTGTGTGCTGCATGTGCAAATGTGTGGGTCGGTGTGGCCACATCCACCACCGGCATGCAGCCATCAGATGGTTGGTCAAGGGTGAGTGTGACTCTCAGGCCAATAAAGGTTAACTACTCCTAGCGAAGTACAACTGAGGAAATAATGTGGTCCTGATTCACCTCACTCCTCCATGTTCCATGAAGCTTGATCTCACAGAGATATTCTTCTCCGGCACTCTTACAGGATGGCCGTCTCCGGGTGGGCGACCAGCTCATCGCTGTCAATAAAGACTCTCTGGTGGGGGCCACACATGAAGAGGCCAAAAGGATTCTTGCGAAAACAAAATTCAGGTAAAGGAGACTTTCTGAAAGCCCTTTGGATGCTAATGATGTGGTGCTGGAAGAACTGCAGTGGGAGATCTTGAACAGAGTTGAGATAGCCAAAGCTGCCTTAATTCCCACTTGCAGATCAAAATGTCAATCTCAGTACCCCTTTAAAAAAGTGCACTGCATTTAAAAATGTGTCTACAATGAGGTTGGTTCCAGGCAACTGAAGCATGTTCCTCTTGCAAGCTTATGCTTGTCCAACCTTGTTTTTGACCATATTCCAAGGAACAGAAATTCCACAGCCCTTCAGGCTGCAATGTCCACACAGCCACATGGCGCATGGGAAGAGGGGTTTTTTGGGGGGGGGGTTGGTCTATGTTTGGCTACAACTGGCCACCATTTTGAATCAAGATGGCAGACGGAACCTTTCAAAACTGTAGCGATATTCTGGCATCTCAGAATTCCCGGGTATGAGGCTGTTTAGTTCCAAATTGGTTTCTCTTTTGTTTTTAAGACATGAGGGAAACACTGAAGTGGCCTTTATTTCCGGAAGAGGACGGTTCCATCCCGGACTCTCAGCTCACAACAGCACCCATTCCTTGCCGACTAAAGCTGTGGGGAACGGCCTGAGCACCTGCAGGTTGAAAGTCCACGTGAGATCCCCTGAGGTAAGGTGGCGAGACTCAATGAACTCACAAAGATCTCACCCAAATGTTCTTCATTTCCAACAGGATTTGATCTTGGCCATAATCCTCATGGATTACTTGTTTGGGGAAAGAGGTGGCGTATAGCAGCTTGGGCCCACTTGCCCTCTCCTTGTTCAGGGTGAGGGTGCTGTCTAGAGCTTTTCAAATGATGTCTCTTCTGTTTAAAAAATAGCCAGCTTGTTGTTTTTGCAGTGGGATCTTTCTGAGCTGTCTGGAGCACACTCCTGTTGACAGAAGGGTCCTAGACAGGACAGGGGATGTCTGGTAGTATTGATAGCAAGCTTTCCTCTCCCCAACCCCACCCCTTGGATAGCAGGGATTTTACTATGAAAAGCACCAAGTCTATGCCACAAAATATTCCCTCGCTCCCCATAACTTTAGGAGCTGTGATTCCGAGTGAGGAAAAGATAAGAGTTTTGAAACAAAATTCTCCAATTGTCATTTGAGGCTGCAGTTCCCAGGATGCTATGGACAAATGTTGTGACCATCTGGTCTATGGCTGTAGTCAGAAGTGGCTCACCAGGTGAAGCAGACCTGTTTTGCTGGCTCTCTGGAAAGTGGGCTGCTGTTGCTTACCAGGAAGAGCAAGGCAGTGGCGAAGGTGACTTGGTGCCAGCACAGTGATGGAGCCAATCTAGTGCTCCTACCTGTGAGCTTGCAGCATGCGACCTCACCCATCCTCCACCTTTCTCCTAGTAAGCAGCAGTGATACCCCTGATGGCATGCTATCATAGCCCCACCTCATCTGGTGAGCCACTTCTATTGTAGTGTATTCAGGGTCCACATCCAAAGTCAACATGACTTTTTCTTCTGCTTGCCCTTATGATCACAGACACATTTGCTCTTCTGCTTGTTTCTTTTAGGGCATTCCACTAAAATATTGCAAGAGCAAATGCTCACATGATGTTTGAGAGTGGCAAAGGCTGCTTGAAAGATCCTTCTCTGCTCTGCAAACAGACTCAACTCGTTTTTGGTCTTTTGGCAAGCTCTGGTGTATGTGTGTATGTTGGGGGGGGGGATATCCCACATCTTCAGTGTAGTTTACCATTGTGACAGTCCCTATTGGCTAATGTCCATGCCATCACCGATACCCACAGCACACATTTGGTGAGGGGAAAGAGATATATCAAGCAAGCAGACTTGGACAGCCCACCTGATCTGAAGAATGACAGGGTGGGCAAAACCTTAGGCCAAAACCTTGGTCAGTGGGCACATTTGCAGACTGAAGGAACTGTTGTGGGCACCATTCAGAGAGAGAATGCTTCTTTCCACTAGCATTTCAGGGGGGGGGGATCAGGTGGCTCTGTGGACCTCAGGGTTGTTCTCTGTGTGTACTTTTGTGCCCTTGGGCACCGTGTTTGCAATCCCTGCCATAGGTAGATTCACTTGCCTATTCAGTTTGCTGGACTGTATGTCCAACTCAGAGTAGAGCCATGGGAATTAATGAATCTGTTAGTCGTGTTCAGTAATTTTAATGAATCTACTCTGAATTGAATTCAGCATTGAATACAACCCTTTTTCCACACCAACACTTGTGAAGCTGAAGAATCTTTGTGGCTGCTCAAATGGCGCTTCACTTTGTTGTGGCTCCAAGGGAAACTTTTGCATCTCTTTTTTGCCTTTCATGCTCTTAGCTTTTGCCCAGTCAACATGTCTTCTGTTGCATTTTTCCTTTTCTTTTCCAGAGCAGACACGACAGTCCCTTCCCTGTGCCTTCTCCATCTCCAGACATCTGTCCGCCAGAGCTCACCATTTCCGGTAGGGGGACTTCCTCAATGGCATGTTGAACCGGTGGGATAAATCAGCCCATCACTAAAATAAGCCACTGAAGTCCTTCCTGGACTGTACCACCTCAGAACTCAGGGGAGCAGGGGGCAGGATACACATTGTAGATTGTTTTCCTGTACTGTTCTTACATGGAAATCTAGCTTGTAAGAAGAAGACTAGGCACAGGGCCGTCCCTAGGCCTGGGCTAGGTGGCGCAAGGCGCCAGGGCGCCTGGCCATCAGGGACGCGGAAGGGGCGCCGAATGCTGGTGTCTGCCTCCGTGCGCCTCTGCTGTTGAGCAGCTTCAGGCGGCTCTGCCACGCCTCTGTCTCAGCTGTTGAGCGGCTGCAGGCCGCTCTCCAGAGGTGCACGGGGAGCACTGGTCTGGGGCCGCTTGAACAGCTGAGAGGCGCAGCGCGGCGGCCCCAGGCTCATGCTCGCCGTGCGCCTCCAGAGCTTCGCACAGGGAGCACGAGCCTGGGGCTGCCTCCTCTGCACCTCTCAGCTCCCCGCGCGCCCCTCCTGCCCGCCTCACTCATGGGGGGCGCCGGAGGGATCTTGGCACCAGGGCGCCAGATATGGTTAAGACGGCCCTGACTAGGTGACAGGTCAAACTAGATGTGATCAGGAAAACACAGAATTTCTTTCTAAGTTCCTCGTGGATTTTCAGGAGGACCTTTTTATTTTTTAAAAAAATTGCAAACTGCTGTGAAAATGTCGAGAACTGAAGTTTTTTTTTGGGGGGGGGGGACCAAGAAACTGAGATAAACTAAATTTGACTGATACGTCCATCCCTACCACCTGAAGATCACACACAATATTTCCTCCATTCAGAAAAAGCTCTGCACATAACAGGAGATCGGGCAGGTGTAACAGGATGTCATAAGTTGTTGTTGTTGTTTAGTCGTTTAGTCGTGTCCGACTCTTCGTGACCCCATGGACCATAGCACGCCAGGCACTCCTGTCTTGCACTGCCTCCCGCAGTTTGGTCAAACTCATGTTCGTAGCTTCGAGAACACTGTCCAACCATCTTGTCTTCTGACGTCCCCTTCTCATATGTCATAAGTTAATTAAAGGCAATTTGGATTCTCTTCAACATGTGTTCATAGCCACCTATACCACTCTCCTTATGTGGCAGGAAGTATTGCAAAGGAGACTGGATGAGTCAAAAGATTAGTAATGGGATACAGAAGTTCTGGTACCTCCAGCCCACTGACTCAGTTACAAGTTAGGAGTGAGACCAAGTTGCTGCAGTCTACATTTACACATAATTTCAGAATTAAGACCTGATGGGATTATTCCCAAAGAATGATGGGCAAATCTATTTCAGTTTCCCTCAGTGGTTCCTCGGGGTTTCTGGAGATGCCATGAATTGAACCTGGGACATGCGAAACAGCTGTTTTACCACAGAGCTGTGGCCCTTCCCAGGTTCCATCTGAACAGTGTTAAGTGGCTGGATCTGGCTGCCCATTTTGTTTCCCAACCTGCCCCTTTCTTCATGTGAGCGCAGCCCTCAACAGAGAACGACACCGCTGGTTCAAAGAAAGATTGAGTTATATTCAGAGTGATCTCTGCCACAGTCAGGGCAGGACTCCATCTTGGTCTAGCCACAGACAGAAGGGAGCTATCAGAAAGAGAGAGAGAGAGAGAGAGAGAGAGAGAGAGAGAGAGAGAGAGAGAGAGAGAGAGAGGGAGAGGGAGAGGGAGAGGGAGAGGGAGAGGGAGAGGGAGAGGGAGAGGGAGAGGGAGAGGGAGAGGGAGAGGGAGAGGGAGAGGAGATGGGTGCCGGCTGGCCTTTAGGTGCACCTGGGAAATCTGTGTTCTGATCTAATGAGCAAAACCCCCTGGTTAATCCCGATTAGCAAGGAGGCAGAGGGGGAGTTGCTCTGTCCTTGAACCCGCCTGGGCTGAATGGTGGGTGACAAATCCTGCAAACCCTGTCAGTTCCCTCAGGCCACATACAAAGCTCTTCTGTGCTTGGCAGGGACTAGCGGAGTTGAGGATTTAGCTGGATTACGCTTGTGAGGGTGGCTCCTCTGCTGCTTCTTCCAACCTTCCTGTGAAACACCCTCCTCACCTGAGAGGTACAGGGGGTGGCCATCAGGAGCTGCCTTCAGGGTGATCTTCCACCAGGCAGCTCTCCACAATGGGAGACAATCAGCCTCACACAACTGCCCAACAGCAGGGCCAGCTGCTGTTCTTAGCCACCTAGCAGGGCCCACTGCTCCGCTAAACCTCTAGATTGCAAGCAGAAACTCTTCCGTTAACTTCGTAGTTCTGTTGGGTTTAGATTTGGCTTTGTCACCCAGACCAAAGAAGAACTGCAGTAACGATACAACCATTACCAATGCCGCTTCCATCCCAGCCCATTTCTTCCTGGATCCTGTCCTTCACCCTTCTCTCTGCCTGTCTCCCTGCTCCCCTCGCATGTGGAAGCAAGTGAGGCTTAAATTCTGCCCTACAGGAATTCGAGGGGGGGAGAGAGAGAGAGGGAGAAAGCAGAGTCCAACAGACTTTTATTTTTTTGGCGCCCAGTGCAAGGAGCAGGCATCCTTGCATTGATCGTGAAGATGAATGGTGACTTCTTGTCTTACAGCTCCTGTTTCCTCTTCAAACCAGCGAGCGGCTCCAGCCACCAAGCCAAAAGTGGCCCTGGATCCTCACATTCGCCTCAAGGATGGCAAACTTGAACTGGTGAGTCTGACAAGAAAGTCCCACTCAAAACGGAGGCCACATTCACACCACATCCTATGACGCCGCTTTGGGCAGTCATAGTTCCCCCAACAAATTACGGGAGCTGTGGTTTGCTAAGGGTGCTGACTGTTGTTAAGGGATCCCCTCCCAGAGCTACAGTTCCCAGATTTGTTTGATAATCAATCCCTCTCCCCATGGAAATCTGCATTGCAAAACCCGCTGCTTCTTTCCCCGAAATCAGATGCTGCAATATTTAAGTCTTGATGTGAATGAGGAGAAGAAGAGGCAGTTGCGGCAAAGTTTGACAACTGACTCTCAGGGAACAGTAGCCTATGGAGGTGAGTTTCAGCAGCGTGGACTTGATACAGTATTTATTTATTTTTTTCTTCCACTCCCATGAAGAAATTGGGGGGGGGGGCACTGAAAGCACCTAGATGGAATTAGCTGGAGCAGTAGAAAGCATTGCTGGCCCAAACTGTACCCAGAAAAAGTAAACAAGAGAAATACTGTACTATCTGAGAAAAAGCTTTGCTCAGCAGCTAGTGAAAAGTAGAGAGGTGCTGCCCTCTGTAGCTCAGTTTTGCAAATGCAGTGGTACCTCTACTTACAAATAACTCTACTTACGAATGTTTCTACTTACGAATGGAGCTCCGTCCGCCATCTTGGATGCGTTTTAGATAGGATTTTTTCTACTTACGAATTTTTAGATAGGGTTGCTTCTACTTACATTTTTTTTCTCCCAATGCATTCCTATGGGATTTGACTTACAATTTTTTTCGACTTACGAATGTGTGTTAGGAACACATTAAATTCGTAAGTCGAGGTACCACTGTGGCTCTTTCAAGGTTCATGCAATTCTGGAAGTTTCCCTCATTAATATAGCATCTCCTAGATCAGGGAGTCACTCCCTCCCCCAAGGAAGCACATTATATATATAAAAAAGGACAAACTCGCGGCAGGGGGCATGTATGGCTTGAAACCGCTATTTTTGGTTATTTTAAAAGGTCAACAGTTTTGGGGCCTTCTAAAAAAAGCTCAATAACTTTGTGGGTGTAAGGAATTTTACTTTTTGAAATATGGTAACCCTAATTGGGTGGGCATGCTCAGCCAGCCAGGGAATCCTGGGAAGCCCTGAGTGAGCTGCCCTGTAGGGCAAGTGGGAAGAGCAAATACATAGGCAGCCCAGGTAGGCTTTTCTGCACTCCCACTGTTGTCATCACAGCCAACACTGTCCAACAAAACAAGGTGATGGTGTATGAGATGTGAGTGAGCATGTGCAATAACCAGGATCTGAGACCATAGTTTGAGGCTTTGGTCCTGTCCCATGGTTTGGGGACATGGCTCCTATGGTTTGGGACATTGCTCCACTCTCAGATGCCACTGTTTGGGACAGCATCAGGGAAGGTGATGAAGGAAAGGATCTGGCAGCTCATGGTTGGCTTGTATGCCTGCTACAGAACTCATCCCTTAGAGTCTAAACTGCAGCTTTTGAAAACCATGGTTTAGATTTGTTTCTGAAATAACCTACTATGGGCACCAAAGTTAGATAGATACTTTATTGTCATTGTACTTTAAATAGTACAACGAAATTGAATTAAAAACAAAACAAAAACACAATTACAGTCATACACATACACACACATCCCCCTGTTCTGTTACACTGTCTTTGTTTAAAGTTGTGGCTTCCAAAGTTTTTACAGTGTTGGAGGAGAAAGTCGCTTATGTTTTCCTTTTCCTTTTGTGTTGCATATTAGCTCTGCTTCCCTTCTGAGGCAGGTTGCTTTGTATATCTTGAAGGGCTCGGTTTAAGTTTTGCACATTTCACAGTAGCGCGGTAGTCTGCAAGTGTGGGTTAGTGAAAAGCAGTAGTTGGGAGATGGAGGATTGGAGTGGTGTTCAGCTTGTTTCAAAAAAAAGTAGGCGCAGTCCTTGTTTCAGAACTTCATCCCCCATTCAAGAGATCCAGTGGTGTTCTGGGTTAAAATGTATGCATTTACTGCTGCACCAAGAGATTTCATTGGTCTCTCGCCGCTGTGCACCTCTTCTAAGCCTTTCCTTTTCCATCACAGACGTCCTCCAAGCACTGAGGGATCTGCTGCCAGAGGAGCTCGAGGAGGCCAGCCTCAATTCCAACTCAGTGCTCTTCACTCAGCATGAAGTGGCCACCCTACTGGACACATCAGCTTTCCATTCTCTGGTCAGCCTTGGGCTAGTCCAAAGTTTCTTCTTCCTTTTCCCATGCTTGCTCCAGGCTGGGGAACTGGCTGTGCCCATCTTCTGAAGTGTGTTTGCTTACTTAATGATAGCCAGTAGTGCGGTGGCAAATTAAGACATGCATAGTCCTTTTGTCATAATCACACACCCCTCACAGCCATACACCCTTCTAACATTATACAATAACCTTATAATTATGCAGTAATAATAACTGGGGGTGCGTTGCAATGATCCCACCTGAAAATAGGAGCAAACAAAAAATTTATGGCCCAAGTGTCCACAAACCACAGTCCTCTTCATCAGTTGCATGAAGTGTTATTCCGAGTTACACGATCATGTTCACGATTTGGGGGATGAGATCAGAAGGAAATGAAACACCCATAATGAATATGTTAGTCTTTAAGGTGACACAAGACTCTTTGTGACTTTCATTGCAATGAGACTAACACAGCTGCTGGAAATCCTTACTTACAGACTTTCGACTCCGTCAGTTGCAATGACAGTGAAGAGTTGGAGCAGCTACAGCTGGAAATGACAGACCTGCGGCAAGAAGTCCGGAGGTTAAAGGTGAGAGGCTCACCCAGGTGGGTTTGATTCCAAGCATGTTGAGGCCATGCTCACAAAAGCTGAAACAGGCCACGAGCTGCCATATACTAAGAAAGGCCATCTAACTCAGTACTGTCTGGCGGTTTCATTCGGGGGACTATTCTTATTCTTACCTGGAAATGTAGTTGAACCTGAGGATTTCTGCATGCATTTTTTAAATGGATGGTGAAGTTGCAGATCTGTCCAGGGCACTGTTTTTCTTTGGGGTTGGACAGTATTGCCTGGCTGACTGGGCGAGTTTGTGACATTGCAATCTGTCTCCTAGTCTCTCCTGAAGGAGGTAGAAAGCAACAAGAAGTCCATGGAAGATGAGCTTCAGAGACTGAACCAGGTCAGTGAAAAGCTGGGTGATTGATTACACTCTTGATTTTTTCATTGGCATTTTTTTGTGCAGGTTATTAACAAGAATGCAGGAAGCTGCCTTATACTGAATCAGACCATGGGTCCTACTATCTCATTATTGTCTGCATTAACTGACAGCGACTCTCTTGGGTACCAGACTGGGGACTTTCCCAGCTGTTGCTGGAGATGGATGCTATATTACTTAGCTGTGGTCCTTCCTCAGATGGGTAGAATTACAGTCACAGGTCACAACGTAGAAATCCAGATGAAAGATGCAACTAAAACCTAACTATCTAACTAAAACATATATCTTGCAATAAAAATAACTTGAAAATGTTTTATTAATTCTTCCTTAGCATATATGAAAAGCAGATCAGTTATTTCTGCACAGATTTATAAGCACAATGTAACCCTAGGGATGCGGGTGGCACTGTGGTCTAAAGCACAGAGCCTAGGGCTTGCCCATCAGAAGGTTGGCGGTTCGAATCCCCACAAAGGAGTGAGCTCCTGTTGCTCTGTCCCAGCTCCTGCCAACCTAGCAGTTCGAAAGCATGTCAAAGTGCAAGTAGATAAATAGGTACCACTCTGGCGGGAAGGTAAATGGCGTTTCTGTGTGTTGCTCTGGTTTGCCAGAAGCAGCTTAGTCATGCTGGCCACATGTCCCGGAAGCTGTACGCCGGCTCCCTCGGCCAGTAAAGCGAGATGAGCGCCGCAACCCCAGAGTTGTCCATGACTTGACCTAACGGTTAGGGGTCCCTTTACCTTTTTACTCGTCATCCCAGTGGTGAGAGATTCCTGGGATTTCAGGGCTTACCCAGGGTTTGGTTTCCTGGAATGACGGACAGCAGAGACTGTGGTGTCCTTAGGCTATATGGCTTTACTTACACATATATACAACCTGAGCATAAGATTTGGGGGAGGGGGGATGCTCACAGCATTAACACCCCAACAGATCTTGCTTCTCCATTAGTCAAAGCTGTGGATCCATCACAGATCAAGTATATCTTTGTGTCCAGCTTCCAGCCTGCTTTTTGCACAGCTCTCTCACACAGAGAGACACTGTGTATTGTTCTTCTATGTAGCAGCTAGGTGAGTGCGGTGGAGAAAAGGCCTATGCATTAGCCTGGAGGGAACCATCTCTTAGTTGTAGCTCTTGCAACTTAGCTAATCTTTTTGGGATGTTGAGGGGGACACTTATGTGGCCCTCTAAGGTCATTGCCTTACAAAGAAACTTGTCTGACTAGTATTCCTAATAGAATCCTCTCTAGAGATTCAAACCCTCGCTAGGTATGGGACCCCAAGAATTGGAAGGGAATCAGGGCATCATTCAGATTGACAGCCCCCTCCCCACCCAACAACATAATAATTCTGCCACATCAGAATGATAATGCCTGTTTTCCCTTGTTTCTTTTTAGACCAGTAGTGTAAAACTAGAAATTTAGTCTTTGTGGGATCCTTAAAATTTATTCAGAAGTCCTAAGCTGTAGCTTACTTAGTTTGGGTATAAATCTGGCCCTCGTGATTGGGAGCAGGGCCAGATTTAGGTTTGATGAGACCCTAAGCTACTGAAGGTGATGGGGCCCTTTATATGTCCAGCTGTCCTTTGTCAACAACAAATTGTCACTGTTTTTTTGTGTTGAATATAAGCTATATGGTAATTTATGGACCTAATAGTTATCTAATGCCATTTGCACATGTTGCCGTGCAACCAGTCCATGCAGAATGTAGCCACCCTATATATAGAAATGAGAAAACCAGTGATATTTTAGGGAGCAGACTAGCAGGCGGGGCCCATTACTTATATCATAAGTACTTACAACCACTGTTGCTGTATGTAGGTTTTATTTTATTTGTTTTTATCTTATATTTTGGAAATGTACATTCAGGGTTTTTTTCTTTTAATTTTTTTGGGGGGCCCCAAGAGGGTGGGGCCCTAAGCTATAGCTTGTTTAGCTTATATGTAAATCCGGCACAGATTGGAAGTTTTATTGATGGACATTTAAAGGATATGGTTTCAGGAAAAAGAAAGGGACTGATTGTTGCACTTTGGGAGTAACATCCCGCTTCTGTTTCCCCATTCCCAGAAGGCACTGGGCTTCCTCTCAGAGAACCGAACCCTGCATAACAAGCTGCAGGTAGCAGAGGTGTCCCAGCGGCAAGCCCACAGCGCGGAGCAAGATTACGAAGAAGTGATCCATTTGCTGGAGGCTGAGATCACAGAGCTGAAGACTCAGCTGGTGGGGAAGAAGACGAAACAGGCTTCAGAAGCAGAGGTCAGTCTGCAGTGAGAGGAGGTAATAGAAAATGTAATTTTCTGGAGTGTGTGGACAGATGGAGTTGGTCAAGTGATGGGGCAAGGCAATCCTGGCAGTCATGATGTTCTTACTGGGAAAAATGAGGAGAAGGATGGCAGCCAGCCCATCCTGCTGGCTATCAAGTGAAGTCCTTGCCTCAACTCCCATGCTTTCTCCCATGGGAAAGCCTATTTTCCCAAGACACCTCCTTCTGTCCCAATCCTTCTACCCTCTTCTGCTTCTCTCTCTAAAACAGAGTGATGTCCTGGAGCTGAAAAGGCGCTTGTCCCTGGTTGACGGGCAGTTGAAAAAGTCTGAGGTCACGCGGAAACGGCTGGAGATCTACAACAGGAAGCTGCTCTTATTTGTGCAGGTGATGTGGCAGTGCTGCCCATTCTTGGCCAACCCATCCCTATAACAGTGCCCCAGCCCAAAAATCTGTTCAGCAGTCTCAGCTTTTGTAGCTGGAGTCAGTCAGGGCCCAGTCCTCTCAGGCCAAGTGGAAAATGCCTACAAGGCAGGAAGCAGGTCTTCCAGGACTCACCTTAAAATGGTCTCTGGCCCCTTCAGCAGCCTCAGCTTTCATAGCTGGAGCTTTCCTGGTACTGACATCAAGCTGACTGGTCAGTAGTTGCCTGGGTCTTCTCCTTTTTGAAGATGGGGGCTACATTAAATGGCTTTGACTGACTTGTATAGATTGTTTATTTTGCGGTGGATTGACATTGGCCTCTCTTGGGATCAGTAGTCAGGGCACTGAATTGACAATGAGCTCAGCAAAATAGATAAAAAACGCCACCATGATTGGTGTGAGATTTGTTCCTTTAATACTGAAAGCCATTTCCCCCCACTCCATTTCTATTTTCACACAGAATGCCCATAAGCTTTTGAGCACATCTACCACATTACCGGAGGAGAAGAGGTAAGAATGGCTTGTGGGAATTGTTCTTAGCATGTACACAGCAAGTACCCAGAGTATTTCACATAGTAATCCTTGCACCAACCCTGTTAGGTAGACCAGTATTATTCCTATATTGCCATGTCGTCAGTATGCTGATGATACCCAGCTAATTCACATGTGAATGTGAATTACTGTAGCAGAGGCTGTGCAAGCCCTGGACCTGGACCTGGACCCAGTAGTGAGCTGGATGGGGGTCAATAACCTGACTCTAAATCCTGGAAAGGCAGAGATGCCATGAGTGGGTGGTTCAAGAATCTGGATAATTGGTCAATTGTCTGCTTTGGTTGGGATTGTACTCCCTTTGGAAGAGAGGTTTTATAGTCTGGGGATTCTCCTCAATCTATCTTTGACTCTAGAGGCCCTGATGATCTCAGTAGCTAAGAGTGCCTTCTTCAAGCTTTGGCTGGTCAAAATAGCAACAGATCTAGAAAAACTAACCAGTAAGCTGAAACTGACATGGGGACCAACAGAAGAAGACACCTTCACCCCAGCATGGTTCCCCTTCATCACTTATACAGCCCAACAGGACAATGACAAAAACTTACCGTCAGCATGCAAATCAATATGGCTAACTTGATCAAAACACCCTCCCTCCCCCACTCACGCAAGAAATTAAGGATCATCACAGCCAACCATAAATGAACAACCACATTCTAAGACAAATCCTGACCTCTCTCACCAACAAAGAAACACAAACAAACAACAGAGAACCTGCACAAACGACGCTGACGCCGAACCCCTGCACATATCAAGAAAAACAGAAACATCGGCAATCCACCACACCCAACTCCCCATCCCACCTACCTCTTCCCCCCCCTTCCTCATAATGTCTCAACAAGTAAAATTGATGTGTAAAAATGATGCCTGAAGAAAAAAATATGAGACATTGCACTACCTTTGTAACCTAAGAAAATCTTTAATAAAAATAATTATATAAAAATAGCAACAGATGTTTATGGTCTAGGATAGCCTGATTGTTGCCATCGATGCGCAGGCTGGATTACTGCAATACACTCTATGTAGGGATGCTTTTAAAGTTTTGCTTTTATTGCTTTATTGTTTCTGGTTTGCCACCCTGGGCTCCTTTGGGAGAAATAGATAAATAGAATAATACAGGGGTGGGAAACATCAGGCTGAGAGCCAACGGTGGCCATCCAAGCCTCTGTATCTCACCCTTGGGCCCCCTCCCAGACCTACACCTATCACCAGTAAGACCCATTACTGGTACTGCACTGCACCTTCCTCAGTTGCTTGTGCCAGGTGTCTTTGAATTGTGAGCATGCCTCCTGTTTGCCTGGATGGAGGGGTAGGTATGTGTGTGTGTTTGTGCATGCATAAAAACGTCTGGCTTTTGTGTGACTGGGATGTAGCTGACGTTCATTGACCACATTCATTGATCTGGCCCAGGGGTCTGCAACCTGCGGCTCCGGAGCCGCATGTGGCTCTTTTACACCTTTGCTGCAGCTCCGGAGCGGATACGAGGGGAGGAGGCGTCAAAGCCATGCACCGCCTGAGCCATGCGGCGGCGCCCGCCACACCCGCCAGACACTCGCGCGGTGCCCACCGCCACCGGAGCACACAGCTGTGGCGGCGCGCTGTGCGCCTGCGCCCCGCCCGGCGCCCGCCGGAGTCCACAACTCCGCTGTGCGCGTGCACTGTGCAAAAAGGACGCAAGGTGACGTTAGCAGCCCGGGGAGTGTGGTTGGCCCCATCCCTGCATCAGCCCCTCCCCCCGCCGCATTTCTGCAGCCAATAGGCTCACGGGGGGCGGGGGCGGAGTTATTTATTTTTTTAAACGGTCGCGCTTCTTCCCGCCCAGCAGCAGAAAAGGCATGCGGGCTCGGAGCGCGTGTTTGCTGCTGCTGCTCCTGCCTGCGGCCTGCCTGTGGCCTCCTGCCGGCCTGGTCAGGAGATTGAGGTAGATGTATTAATGGGTTGATTCAATATGAGGAAATTTTATAAGTTCACTTGATGGGAGCAACACACATGAAACCAAACAGGTGTCCTAATAAGGGAGTCAGAGTTTTGCCCATTCCCAGTAATCAAGGCAGCCCAAACTCAAAGTTATTTTTATAATGACGAGGATGACATTGGGCCCTCATTATTACTTATTATTTACATCAGGCACTGATTATGATTTATGGTACACTGGGGCCCTGATTCATTTTCTATGGCATTTTGGGGCATTGATTATTGGGCATAGCAAATTTTGCTATGGGGCCCTCTGATTTCTAATTACGTCCCTGTTTTGCGGCTCCCAGTTTATTTTTTTCCTTCGGAAACGGGTCCAAGTGGCTCTTTTTGTCTTAAAGGTTGCAGACCCCTGATCTGGCCACTTTTTGTGCTTCTTGCCCTGCCCATCACCGGCATGTGGCCCCCATGATGTTGCCCATGAAGGCATGCAGCCCTTGACCTGCAAAAGGCCCTTCTACCCCCCTTAGTGTGGTGACCTGCTCAAGGCAATCTAGTGAGTTTGTGGCTCAGATGAGACTGAAACCAGGCCAGGGTGGTGGGGGCACTTCCCTGGCTTGTTTAGCATGTCCATTAAAAAAAAAAGGAAAACAAGATCTTTTTTTCTCTTGTAAGAGCTGACAGTCAAGCAGGCGAGGATAAAACAGGAAGAACCTCAGAAGCTCCTCTTCCACCTCCAGATCTTGCGGGCTTGTTGATAGCAGAGGCAAAAGAGCTCTTGGAGCCCATCTCGTCATCTAATGCCACAAAGGAAGGTGAGTTCCTTGCAGCCTGGAGCTGGTTTACCTCATTGACGAAGAATTGGTACTGGCTTGCAACATGCTGCTGGTACTGGTGGCGAGTGCCCATTGGAACTGGTAATGCAGAAGCTAAGAGGCCAATGGCACGTGCAGCCAACTAACTCCAGGTTGTTCCACATCCTCCTCGGTCCTGAGTTCTACAAGACACCAGCCCATAAACTGGTAGTAAGTGAGAATGTGGGTACGCGGGGGTTGGCTGAAGGCAATTGGAGGCTTGTGGAGTAGTGTCATCTCATCTCTGATGGACCAGTCTCCACTGGCTACTGGGTCAAATTTAAGGTGTTCCTGCCTGTTCTTTGAGATCTTCTGGAGTAGCGTTGCAAATTGTCCCATAGAACATCAATTTGGCAGGTGCAATTAAAGCAGCCCTGTTATTGTGGAATTCATTGGCTTTGTACATTCAGCAGGTGTCCTCTGGGTTCAGGTTCAGACACTAGCTTAAAGCATTTTTATTTACACAAACCTACCCTGCCATGTGACCCGTTTTCAGCTCTGTCAGTCTTTGACTTTTTATGTTTTGATTTTATGAACCCTGCTTTGGTTAGAACTTTTCTTTGATATGGTGGTATAGACATTTATGTATAAATTTAAAAGTCTCTCCCTAGAGCAGGGGTTAGGGTTAGGGTTATGACTCTCTGAGCCTCTCTATATGGCCCTCAGAACTCTCCCCAGGCCACACCCCTCACTGACCCTGCTTCCTATGCCCAATGTTTTTGCGTGGCTGGTGCTGTGTTCCTTGAACTCTGATCATGCCTCCTGCTTCTCTGGATGGAGAACAGAGAAACTAGTCTACTCTAAACAGGTAAAATTTACATTTGCTGCTCCACCCACTTTTGCCTCCGGCCCCACCCACCACTGGCATATGCCACCCCACCAGAAGGGAATGTGGCCCACAGACTGAAAAAGGATGCCCATCCAAACCCAAAAGAGGAATCAGCTGAGATGCTGGATGAATGGGCAGCCCATGTAATAGACATGGGGCTGTTAAACATGAGACACACATCTCTATAGGCAACTTTGCACAGGGGTCTTTTCCAAGGTCACTTAGAATAATAGAATCATAGAGTTGGAAGAGACCACAAGGGCCATCCAGTCCAACCCCCTGCCAAGCAGGAAACACCATCACAGCAGACAACTTCCAGACAACTTGTTTATTAACCATTCGTCCTAATTATTTTTGGGGGCAGGGAGGTTTCAATGACATCAGCTGTTTATTGAACATTCATTCTTAATTGTTTGGGGGGGAAGTTATATGATGTTGCGTCCACCAATTGTTATCTCACACTTTTCTAATGCATTTCCCATACCTCATGAATAAGAGGGGGGAAATTTGGTGGGAGGGAAGAGGGTTTGTTCTAAAAAGTGCCAAACCAACTTGAATTGCACGACTTGAATTTGCTAGTATGCGATTGAATCACCCACTGGAAACTAGCAACAGTCTGGAAGCATCCCAAGATTAAGTTGTAGCTGATTAAGATCAGAAGATCCCTCCCAGCCTTTAATCAAGGGTTCCCTGTCCAAGGTTCTGAAACTATACTCACAGCCGCTGAAAGCCCTGCCCTTTCACCAGCTGCTGCATAGTCTTTTGAAGTGGTTCTCCATACCTAGGACTTGAAAGCTGCTTTAAACCAAAAAAAGAAGGAGCACCCCAACCAAATTGTACAAAACATCACAGGACATGCTATGCCTTGTTCTACAAAAGATGACTCATACGAATTGACTCAATTTGTAGGCAATGCACTCAAAAGTCCACTTTAAGAAAACTTAGTTACATCACTGGGGTTCATGTATTTGGGGTGAGTTGGGATTTAATTGGTAAGCCAATAAATTTGAAGACTTAACACTGTTCTGGAAGTATTCAGCTTCCTATTCAAAAGTCAGTCTCCCTTTGAACCCCCTTTGTGGAAATTCCTTCCCTGTAATGCAGTTCAATGCCACTTGAGGGAGTGTTTGTGTGTGAACACTGAAGTCACACTGGAATATATGTTTGCATGGTTCTTTCCTTCAGTTGAAATTCTCCCACTCAGCTGACGTGGGATAATGAAATAGCTGCTCCATTTGTGTTTGTGCATGTACACACACACACACACACACACACACACAGGAAGCCTGCCTCTCAGATGTATTTACAGGTAGGTAGCCGTGTTGGTCTGAGTCGAAGCAAAATAAAAAAATTCCTTCAGTAGCACCTTAAAGACCAACTAAGTTTATATTTTGGTATGAGAAGTGTGCATGCACACGAAAGCGCATACCAAAATATAAACTTAGTTGGTCTTTAAGGTGCTACTCTCAGATGTATGAGTGTTGATGGCTTTGGCTAGTGGCGCAGCAAAGGTACTCTACACATGCTCAGGAGCATCCATTCTTTGCTGCCACACATATTCCAGGAGTCAGCTCAGTTACTGAGTCCTAGCTCTACCTAAGGTTTGAGAATAGGTGGGTTCAGAACAATACTCACACCCCTGCTTCATGGAGATGAACACAACCATACAATGGAACATATATTCCCAGCTTTGACACCCTGGTGGAGCTTGAAAAGGGGCTTAGAGCCAAGTGGGAGAATGGGCCAGTGAGTTGGTAGGAGAGTGGGGTTGAGTTCTTCTGTGGCTTAGATTAAAATCTGAGCAGGAGAAGAACTTTGGGGAGGGGTGGCTATGTGTGCAGCACCATGTTGCTGGTCACCTGACTAGATCCTAATTTATGATGTTCAGCTGTTGATTTAAGAACTGATAACATTTAATACCACATTAGACCTGTTTTATATTGATGTGGCAGTGCTTTCTGATCTTTTACTCTTTCACTTGGGTTGACAGCTTTTCTGTATGACTGGGATGACTGTACAGCTGGTGACAGCACCCCTGACTACAAAGAGTGAGTATCTTGGCACCTTTTCTTCAACAGGATGTTTGTGGGCCATCTCTGGTTTATGCAGCTTCTTCAGATCACCTATCAGAGTCTCTGCCTCTCTTATTATCCTGCCTCTCCAAAGCATATGTATCTGTTGCATGAATGGTGTCATAAAGAAATGTAGCAGCCAGGACTGACTTTTGAAATTTCACCAGGAAATCTAAAGCCAGATGGACTAGAAACTTACTCCCCCTTCCCCATTTTAAATCCCGTGCTTGCATAGTCTAGTTATGGAAATGAAGAAGAAATACTACCATTTGCATTGGACCATCTGTGTATCTGGAGTTTTACAGCATAATACTGTACTTACAAATTTTGCTGTTCGTTTATATAACTGTTTTCTGCTGTTGAAGGTCTGCTGTTTAGCTGGATTTGTTGATGGTCTTTGTAACTGTATTATTGAAATGTGTTCTTTTTGGTTTCTATGCTAAGGAGCTTAGTGGCTCCTTTGTAGTGAGTGACTAATTTCCAAATAAATAAATAAATTAATAAATAAATAAATAAATAACATTTGGTAATGGTTAGAGGGCAGAAAGGGAAGAGAGGCAAAGGTAACATGAAGTAAATGTGAGCTCAATGCAATTACATATATTTAGATTCTTGCCATTGGAAATGAAGACCAGGGATTAGGTAATGGCATAACAAACCTGAGATTTCACAGCACCAGGTAATGATCCTGCAACCAATGGTGCTATCTTGCTACATGGCAAGAATTCAGGTAGATGATGGGGGTCCCACTCAGCAGAATGAGCAGAGGGGCTCCCAAATGCAACAGTGCCAGCTCACCACTTTTTGAAGTAAGTGAAATAATATGTATTGCTACCAACAGAGACAACTTCCCTGTAAGACCAATGAGTCTAGGGTCTGGTATTACCTACCTGCACCACTGCCTCAACTTGATCATAAGAACATAGGAAGCTGCCTTATGCTGAGTCAGAATATTGGTCCATCTAGCTCAGTTACCCCTATTCTTACCGGCAGCAGCTCTCTAGGGTTTCAGATAGGAATATCTCCCAGCCCTTTCTGGAGATGCCAAAGATTGAACCCAGGACCTTCCACATGCAAAGCAGGTGCTCTATCACCCAGCTAAACACCATCCCCTAATCTTAGTTCTAAGAAGAAAGTCTGTTTCCCCATCCTCCACCCCCTGCTAGTTATCTGAATTATTAAAGGCTCTTCGAAAATGTGGTTGAAAATGCATTCGAGTTTATTAAAGATCAAACAGTCCTCTTCTTCTCATATCCGGATGATCTTCCAGACCACTCACAGCTTCCTAAAACAGCATACCCATGTCATTTGTTCTGTCCCCTGAGACTTAGATCAGCTGCTTGCAGTTTGGACCTCTCAGATGTTTATTGATATGAACAAAATTTTGGTGTGGGTGTGTGTCACAGACTATTAGAAATTGTGCACACTTCACACTTCCCGATCCAAGTTTGGGGTGGGGACTTGGCAAAATGCCCTATGCAGACCCTCCTATTCTTCCCAGGCCCCACTGACATACCTGCCCATAGGGCAAAGGGACAGACAAGTGGAAGATACTGCTCCATCTTCCCTCACGCTTGCCACTGCTTGCTCTTTTGCAGATGGGAGGCGAATAGGCAGTGTCAGCAAGGAGGAGGGCTAGGAACATAGGGAGCTGCCTTACACTAGGTCAAGATGGTCAGAGCCAATAATGCCTCTAAATGCCAGTTGGTGGAAGCCACAGGAGAGGAGAGTGCTCTTGTATTTGGGTCCTGCTTGAGGTTTCCCACTGTGTAAACAGGATGCTGGACTAGATGGGCCACCGGCCTGATCTAGCAGGACTCTTCTTATGTTCTTTTATTTATTGGTCCTTGTAGCTCAGTATTGCCTACACTTTCTGGCAGGGATTTCTCCAAACCCTAGCTGGAGATGCCAGGGATTGAACCTGGAATCTTCTGTAAGCAAAGCAGGTGATCTACCACTGATCTATAGCGCTTTCCCATAAGGGGTTCTGATACATTGGATGGGGACTGGAGAGCTGGGGGCCTTGGCAGGTGCCTGTCCTAGTACGATCTGATTTCAGGAACTACCGGTATCTATGGCAGGAGTTGCAGGACCATGGATAGCTCCAAGTAAGGAGGAGTTGCCACTCCATAGATCAGGGGTCAGCAACGTTTTTCAGCCGTGGGCCAGTCCACCGTCCCTCAGACCATGTGGCAGGCCGGACTATATTTTTTTGGGGGGGGGATGAATTCCTATGTACCACAAATAACCCAGAGATGCATTTTAAATAAAAGCACACATTCTACTCATGTAAAAACACCAGGCAGGCCCCACAAATAACCCGGAGATGCATTTTAAATAAAAGGGCACATTCTACTCATGTAAAAGTAGGCTGATTCCTGGACTGTCCATGGACTGGATTGAGAAGGCGATTGGGCCGCATCCGGCCCACGGGCCTTAGGTTGCCTACCCCTGCCATAGATACGGTAGCTCCAAGTAAGCAACTTCCTCCAACAAAGGTTGAGAGGAGAAAAACCTCTCGCTATCTAGTTTCTTCCCTGAGTGATTGGATGTGCCCGGGTCACCTTTTCTTGCATGAGGTTCAGTGCACTGGGAAATCCTCCTGCCCCCCCAATCCCATGTTAATTAGTTGGTGAAGCTGACATAAACTGTTCCTAGATCACTTGTGGTATGATTTGGTGTGCATGTTTTAAGATCTAATGTTCTCAATCTGTTTTATACTGTTTCAAATTCTGCTTTGTGTGTTGTTTTTAAACAATTTTTATTGACTTGATTAATATTATTGTGCTTTTAATCATGTCATTGCCTTTGAGGCTATCAAGTGGCTATAAAGTGGGGTGTGAAATCCCCATACTAAAATAAATGAAACAAATACTGCATCTGTAGAGTCAGAAAAGATGCACTGAGGGTAAGCATCTCTTCCCATGCGGCCCATCAGGACTTCCTGGCTGTAATCTTAGGAGCTAAGCCAGGATCCCTTCCCACTTCCTTTGTTCTTCCCTTGTGTTCTTTCCACTTCCATCTCCTGCCCCAAACCCCGCCCCGGAGTGACACCTGTTTTACTTTTCCAGCTATCTTCACCAGAAGACAACGTGGCCTCCTCCTCCTCCGAGTGAAAGCACCAATGGTGACCCGCAGTCTCCAAGCACCTCCAAGGGTCCCTCTGAGAAGCCTGCATAAGTCTCCAGCCTCGGTCTGCTCCTCCTATTCCTCATTTTGTATATTCCGAGCCTGGACACTCTGCTTGGGAGGCAGAAAAGGAGAAGCGCAACTGATGAGAAGAACCCCATGAATGTTTCTCTTCTTAAGACGACTGACTCTCCTAACCCAAACGTCCAAGGCTTTAAGTAACAACACTGTCCTCTTGGTGGCTACCTCTGGATTGTTGCACATGAGGCTATTCCCCCTGGATTTAAAGATTTAGAACAAGAAAGAATACCTGGGGGACATATTGCCATAGGATGTCTGAATTTCCCAGGCAGAGGGCTGAAGAACCAGTAGCCTATAGCAACAAGAGCAGCAGCCTGCTGCTGAGGGGCTACCCAGAGGCCCTTTGCATTTCTTATGAAAAACTAAAGTACATTTTTTTCAGGCTGTAGGGTGTTGTAGTCATTTGTATTAGGTCTGCATAGCTGTCTTTGGATGAACCTCTTGTCGGTTGTAAAGACTTATATGAACTGTGCCCCTTGATTAAGGAGAAGACAACCAGATGGCTGCATGGTAGATGTCCCTGAAAGAAGATGTACAAAATGCTGAAAGCAACACGGAGCATCAAATTAAGACTGAGGAAGACTTCCCAGCTGCCCCATCTCAACAGCAATTCATTGTAAAAAGAATAAAAATTGCAGGGGCAGGCTTGGGAGAGGGGGGAGAGAATAAAAATTAGGCAGTGGTTTTTATGTGATTAGCAAATAATATGGTAGAGCTATAATGTGAGAACACAGTTCTGGCAAATAAAATGACGATACAGCTTTTGAGATTGCTGAATTTGCAAATGGGTGTGCTGTTAGTTGGCTGAGAGTCTCAAGAAAAATGCAAGAAAGCCTGGGGCAGGAGTTTCAAATGGCCCAGTTTGTAAGACCTTGATATTATATTTGTATTTTAATAGCTTATTTGTAAGATTCCTTCCCCACCCTTCCCCACACAATCCCTGAGCAGCTAACAAAAATACAGTATATAGTTATGGAAACAGATAAAATCATTGGAATTTTTTTTAATGTGAAAAAAATGGAACAGAATGGGATGAATTTAGCAAAAGATGTGGGTCCCACAAATCAAAATACATTTTAGCTGTTCAAGCCAGGGTAAAGAGGTGCATCTTCAGCTGATGGTGAAAGCTGTACGGTGAAGATGCTACAAAATTAAAAAATTCCTTCTAGTAACACCTTAGAGACCAACTTTTGTTATTGGTATGAGCTTTCGTGTGCATGCACATGAAGATGCTAGATACAGCTTTGTGACAGTTTCTTAAATATAAGTGGTTGTGAATATTCAAAATTGCAGACTTCAAACTCTGGTGGTTTCTGCATTTGAATTTATCAAATCTGTTCTGGTGCACTTTTGCCACCAAAACATACACCAACAGTTCACGGCTGGATCAATGGGGGTGCAATGCTGTTTCATGTGTCCCTGAGCCACACTCCTCATCAGCCCTGCTTCATATCCTCCTCCCCTTAGGTGTTCTTTCTCTTTCATGAGGGAGGAGCATTCACTGATCTAAGCCCCCATACCACATCTGCAAACATAAGTAAGACCAACCTGTTGAGTCAGGTCAATGGCCCATCTAGTCCAGCATCCTGTTATCACAGTGGCCGACTCAACGCCTGTGGGAAGCCTACAAGCTTGACATAAGTTGAAGGGCAATCTGCCCACCTGTGATTCCCAGTGACTGGTATTCAGAGGCATGATTCATCTCACAGTGGAGGTAGAACTAGACTGGGATTCAGGTTGTATATATAAAATAGTCCTAGTTACCTGTGGTGTTTACACACCAGCTTGTCCTTCTCCCTCCTAGGCTGGAGACAGTAAATAGTATTTAAGAAGGACAGAAACATCATTTCCCATTGTGTACACACTCATTTCATTTGATCCATTGTTGCCCCTTGCAGAAGAAGTTCTGCAGGGTTTGTTTGTTTTTCACCGGGGTTTCAAAAACCTACAACATTTATTTGCAGACAAACAATGAGACAAAAGAAATATGGTTGTATACAATGAGAAGCCATGCTACTATGCATTCAGTCAAACTTCCTTCCCAGCACATAAAAACAAGTATTGAGGCACATGAATGGCCTGGTTCACACACAATGCCAAACCATGGTTTATTAAACTGTGGGTGAGTTATTTTGTCTTTGTTTTTGAAAGCCACAATGATTTGTTTGAACATCCAAACCTTGGCCCACAGGTGAATTTTGTTTTGTTTATAGCCAACAAACCACTATCTGAAATCATGGTTTGCTGTTGGTTTATAAACCTTAACTTTTTTATTTATTTCTTGGCATTACGTGTGAACCCAACCCCCTAACCATGGTTCGTTTGGCCACCCTACCCCAGATGCTCACCAACTACAAAAGCATGAGTTAAGAACTGCTTGAAAGCAGAAGAAAAGCCATAGTTTGTTTGATTGTGGGTCCACTTGAGGTTAGTGTTGTGGATGAACCAGGCCAAAGACTGACACATTTATTGCAGCATAAGCTTTGGTGGAAATGGACTGTAGCCCATGAAAGCCTATGTTATAATAAACTTTAGAGAACTTATCTTTAATGTGCCACAAGATATGCTGTTCTTAAGGAGTTGTCTTTGTTGCAACAAAGCTTTACATGGCTACCCCTCTGGAAATTCCTAAACAGTATGGTTCACATTTTTAGAAAGGGCCTCTTCTGAGCAGCAGGACTGCAGATGATTGTCCAGAAAACCCACCATCCCACAACGACTGATAGCTTTTTCATAATTCAGCAAAGACATTTAAACACCAGCTCTAGGATTTCAGACAGGAAGTCTCTCTTAACCCTTACTGTAGATGTCTAGAACTGAACCCAGGGCCTTCTGCCTGAAAAAAAGGAGCTGCTTTACTAGATAGCCAGCTGGGTGTTGTGGTTTGGGTGTCGGAGGAGGACCTGACAGACCAGGGTTCAAATCCCCACTTGGCCATGACAGACCAGCATTCAAATCCCCACTTGACCATTACCCCACTGGGTGACATTGAGCCAATCACACCTTTTCAGCCTCACCTACCTCACAGTATTGTTATGGGGATTAAATGTGCATAGGAGCCTTTGGCCCCTCAATACAATATTTGAGGGGGGTCACCCCACCCCAAGCTGATAGACATTGCCATTCAAATGTTGTGCGTGTGCCGTTTCGTGTAATCGATTGTGTGGGGCATGACTCACCTGCCTCCTCCCCGCCCCCAAATCCTTGAATATTTTATTCAAGTTGGCATATGAGCCATGTATGCCCACGTTGAGGTCCTTGGGAGAAAAATGTGGATCACAAACCAACGCAATAAAATAAATACGGCAAGTACATGCTACTACTGAGCTGTGCCCCGTCCCAAGCAAGCTTGCTCTGGATTGCGAACCTTCCGATCGTTATCTTTATTGCTTATCACCATAGCTGCCAAGTTATCCCTTTTTTTAAGGGAAATTCCATTATGCTGAATAGGCTTCCTCGTGAGAAAAGGGAAAACTTGGCAGCTATGCTTATCACACAAACACAGCGCTAAGGCTGCTCGATCTAATTCTAACCTACCACCTTCCCGGGACAGAGGAGAAGGGGCGGGCTTTCTTGGAAGAGTGGCAGCCGGTGGGCGGAGTCCGCCAAGCCGCCTTCTCTCCTCGTTCTTCTCCCTTCGTTGGTGGGCGTGGCCCGGCCGCGCGCAGTGGGCGTGGCGCTCAGCCGCGGCAGCGAAGGGGAGTCAGTTGTTCAAGAAATCGCAGGGGCGCGGGAGCCCGCAGCGCGTGCGAGCTTGGCCGGCTATTGATTGGCTGAGGCGCGCCGGCCGGCCTTTTCGCCGCCTTACCCCCCTCCCCTTCATCCTCCCCCCCATCCTTTCCCCGCTTTCCCTTCATTTGAGGGGAACCGTCGCGCTGAGGTAAACTGCATCTTCCCACCCCTCTGGGCAGGACCAGGAGGATGGCAGCGGCGCCGGCAGAAGCGCTGGGTCTGGGTCTGCTTGCGGGCTTTCCTTTCGGCTTCTCCTTGGTGTGAATGATAGTGAGTATCCTCTGAGAGGAGGGGTAGGGGTGGGAAGCGGGAGGCCGGGTCTCTTTCCTTTTCCTTCCATGGCTCAGGGTGAGGGTATTGCCACCCCACCCCACCCCACTTTTTAAAAATTAAGCCTTGTGTGCTGGCGACCCCTCCAATTTTGACAGGCCTAGGCTGCTCCCCCCCCCCCAACAAGCTGAGGGCGCTATCCCCCCTATTTTGACAGGGCCACCTCTCCCCCCCCCTTAGCGACACCTCCTTCCCCCTCGCTTTTAGGGTGGAAGAGGGGGGTTTAAATATTCGAAACACGTAAGAAATAATCCCGAATAGAAATACAATTCCAACTACAGAAGATGGGCATTTTCTCTTATCTCAACTCACACCCCATTATCGCTTAACCCCAGCCACCAATGGGGCCCAATACATTTTGTCTGCATACACACACCATAGAGTGAGAGCACATCTAAAGCCCATTTACACACACACACACACAGAGAGAGAGAGAGAGAGAGAGAAGAACTACAGTTTGCTGGGAATTGTAGCTCTGTAATATGGGGTAAAGTACCTCTCTTCCCCCCCCCCCTGGATTCCTTAGAAGCAGGGGTGTGCTTTAAAAGTATGGTGTGTGTGCAACCTCAAAAGGCTTCATGAAGGATGAGGAAGAACCCTTGGGAGCTTCACTCCACTTTAGCAGTTTCTAGTTTGTAAAACTGCAGGTTGCCCCTGTAGCGAATCTTCTATGAGGCTACTAAAAAATGTAATAAATAATCTTCTCCCTTTCCCCATCACAGAAACAGGAAAGTGCAGTGCTTTTTTTTCCCTAAAAAATGTTTAGGGGTGCTCTCATTTTGACCCAAAGAAAATCACCATTTTATAGTTCAAATCAGGAAAAATAAATACAGTAAATGGACAAAAGTAGAGGTATGTGTACCCCTGTGTACCCCCAGAAAAAAGCACAAGGAAGGTGCCTTATACTCCATTAGACCATTGGGCCAAGTAGCTCAAGTACTGTCTATACTGACTGGCAGCAGTTCTCTGGGGATTTCAAGCAGGGAGCATTCCCAGCTCTACCTGCAGATGCTAGGCCAGGGGTCCCCAGACTACGGCCCGCGGCCCAGATGCGGCCCAATTGGCCTCCCAATCCGGCCCGCGACGACCCCCGCCGCCCGCTGCCGTCGCCCGCTCTTGCGGCGCGCTGTGCGATTGCGCCATTCCAGATCTGAAAAAATCGCCGAGAAACGTTTCTGCGCATGCGTATGGGCCTCTCCCGACCCAGAAGAGGTCATTTCCGGTGCACTTCCGGGTCGGGGAGGCCCATACGCATGCGCACAAACAATTTTCGGTGATTTTTTTCGGCCTGGAAGCGTTCCACCGCGCCAGTAAATGGGTGTGCGCATGCGCACTGGCGCACACTCCCCCGCCCTCCGGCCCAAAGGCGGGTAAGTCTGGGGACCCCTGTGCTAGGCTGTTGAACCAGGGGCTTTCTGCATGCAAAGCAAGTGCTTTGCCATTCAGCTATGGGTGCTCCTGATGAACATAGGAATCCGCCTGATGCTGACTCAGACTCATTGGTCCATCTAGCTCTATATTGTCTACATGGACAGGCAGCAGCTCCCCAGGGTTTTAGGCAGGGCTCTATTCCAGCCTTTCCTGGAGATGTTGGGGATTGAACCCCAGGATCTTCTGCATGCAGAGGTGTTCTGCCACTCAGCTGCAATAAGCCCTTCCCCATCTCCCTATGAAAAGAGGCTTTGTGTGTATTTTGATGCACCATTCAAAGCTGGCTACCTGTTAGATTCTTAGTGGAACAAGGACTTTGACAGTTGGTTGGCTTTGAATGATGCCTCTTGCACAAAAACATGTGCTCTCACCCATCCACAAACCCTCACTCTTCTCTTTCTACCTCTCCTACGGGGTGGGTCTCAGTGGTAGAGCACCTGCTTTGTCTGTAGAAGGTTCCAGGTTTAATCCCCAGCATCTCCAGTTAAATTGTTCAGTGGCAGTGTTGTGGTAATGCTATTAATTTTATTAATAGTTAAAAGAATTTGACAGGTGGCCGGTTTTGAATGGTGTCTCATCCTTGATGCTGTTCCTTGCAGTACGCACTAAATATATGTTATATAGGCCATTCTGTTCAATCTCAGTTATTTTTCTCTCTCTGTGGGGGAGAAGAGGTATGCAGTGTATATTATTTTCTGCTTGGTAACTACTGAGTAGTTCCTTGAACTTTAGGAACATCAAATGGAATTGGAAAGAGCTTCCAGACTTGATACTTTCAAATTTGAACTCTTGCATCTCTTTTTATAGAAGTTAAGCACTTAGCCCTTCTTCCTCTTAATACATGCTCTTCCCAAGCAAGTTAACTTCGCAGGGTTGCTAGAAAGATGAACTGAACATTTAATAAACACTCTTTGAATCCCTAGGTTCCCTTCTCAGTCCCCCTAATTCTTAAACTGGTTGTCTTAGTGATGCGAAGGTAGAGTAAAAATGTTCTAATAAATAAACATATCCCAAAAATCAGGTATAAAATTGGAAGCTGTTGATTAGAAAGAAACTTAAAACATGTTTGTTCTTTCTAGTATATATAGTATACTGGTTCAGGACAGTTAGTTTTGTTGGTAGTGAAGCTTTCTGGATTTGATCAAAGGTCCATCTTGCCGTCCATTCTGTTTCCAACAGTGATCACTTGGAAAGTTCTAGAAAGCTTTCAGAGCACAATGGTGGTAGCAATAATCTACACTGTTGGGAGCATGCACAACTCTTTCATGAAGCATGTCTAAGAGTCTAGTATGGTTATGAAGTTTTGCTCAATAGTCAAATACACAGTGCTTAATATGCTATCTATTGATTACATAATAGGGGCATGTATGGGGTGTTGGGGAGGAGCAGTACCTCTGGTGGGGCACAAGTTGTGCTCCTACTGGAGTAGTTTGTCCATCTATACCAGGTGGGGATAGCTGATGGGTCTCAACCCCTTGGTGAGTTAGGGACTTCTACATGCAAAGACAGGGTGGTTGGGTGATACCTTGTATGTCTCCTCTTTCTGGCAACTCCTGCAGCCAAGCTGGTGCCAAATGTACTGCTCTGTTTTCATTTTGACCTCATCAGCAAGGCTGAGTGCGGGGTATTGTTGTTTGGGCAGCTCAAGACCTCCATACACACTGCCCAAGCTTGCACTCCAGGGAGGTCATTTCAATGCTGCTAACACAGCGATTTGACTCCTACCACCACCCGGAGGTGCACTCTATTGTCTCTCGAGACAGACAGATACCAACAACATAATAGGGACATACATTAATGAGCATTTTACTAGATACAGAAGAGATTCATCATTTTATACACAATGGTGTTCAGTTTACAAATACTTAAGCCAAAGTAGTGTAACCTTTTTCTTTGTATGATAGTTTGCTTTAACAGCTTCTAATTTTTCCTGTTAATTGGCATAACATTTTTAAGGTGCAGCAGCTTGCAGCTCCACCTCTAATCTTAGGTATACAGTACAGTACTTATAATAACTGAATAAAAACAATATGAAAGGCACTATTTTGAGTACTAAAAATATATGTAAGCTTTGCTATGTATTTAAGTTAGCAAATAAAGTTTAAGCTTAATGAGCGAGTATTACATAAATATATCCATTTTCATTTCTTCCAGATCATATATATCAGGCATCCCCAAACTGCGGCCCTCCAGATGTTTTGGCCTACAACTCCCATGATCCCTAGCTAAGAGGACCAGTGGTCAGTGATGATGGGAATTGTAGTCCAAAACATCTGGAGGGCCGAAGTTTGGGGGTGCCTAATATATATTTTTCTGTGTAATGCAGAAAGGTCCAAAAAATAGGCATCTTTACCTATGGGCTCACTTACTGTCCTCAGTTCTTTGAAATATAAATGTGCATATATATACGATGGATTCTTTAATGTACCACATCACTGTTGCCTGTATGTATTTAATCAGAATTGTTATCCCTCTGCGGTAGGCTGCTGATGCCTAACTGAAAA
Source organism: Zootoca vivipara (assembly GCF_963506605.1). NCBI lineage: Eukaryota > Metazoa > Chordata > Lepidosauria > Squamata > Lacertidae > Zootoca > Zootoca vivipara. The sequence goes on along the minus strand of NC_083289.1, from coordinate 34,666,588 downwards.
GCAGACTCAACACTCTCTCATTCACATGTACCTCTTCCATTGTTGTATGTATTGTAGTGGCAGTAATTTCTCAAAATCTGTACCTTGTTCAAACACTGTTCGTCAAGTACAGCCTAAATCAGCAAACTTTTTCAGCAGAGGTCCGGTCCACTGTCTCTCAGACCTTGTGGGGGGCCGGACTATGTGTGTGTGTGTGTGTGTGTGTGTGTGTGTGTGTGTGTGTATATATATATATATATATATATATATATATATATATATATATATATAATGAATGAATTCCTATGCCCCACAAGTAATCCAGAGATGCATTTTAAATAAAAGCACACATTCTACTCATGTAAAAACACTAGGCAGGCCCCACAAATAACCCAGAGATGCATTTTAAATAAAAGGACACATTCTACTCATGTAAAAACATGCTGATTCCCGGACCGTCCACAGGCTGGATTTAGAAGGCGATTGGGCCAGATCCAGCCCCGGGTCTTACTTTGCCTACCCATACTTTAAATCAATATATGAAGCCTAAATCAACATATGAAGCTGCTTTATACCAAGTCAGTCCATTGGTCCATCTAGCTTTATGTTGCCTTCGGTGTCTGCCAACAGCTTTCTAGAGTATCCAACAGAGGTATGCCCCCACCATTTACTGCTGAGACTACAGAAGCTGCCATACAGTCATAGCCAGTTGAATAATTTACTTTTTCTTCCTGAATCAGTAGGGTATTTTACAGGGTAAGTTAAGCCTGGAAAGTAAATTGAGTTTGTTTCTGACATTATTGCAACATACCAAGGGAAAAATTACTGTGCAGTTAAATGATGAGTCTGGCATATCGGGTTAAAGATACAGCTAATCCAGGTTAAGAATTCAGCTCTCAAATTTGCTTGCTTTAAATAGCTGCTGCTGCTACAGAGTAAACATACACATTGAAGCAGTCTTTCCATCGAGAAGATTAACTCTTCTCTTTCAAGGAAGACAAACCTTTATACTGGAGTAGAAAACCATTTTTCTATTGGGGGAATATTGACCCACAGAATGATGTCAACTGGGGGCCCTATTGTTGTTAGCTATTGGCTGTCCTTCCATGTTTTCAAAGGCATTCCTCCTAGGGCAGGAGGCTGCCCATTATTGGACAGCCTCCTGCCTTAGTAGAGCTTTGAAAGTGGATTGGGCTGGCTGACAACAGTGTGACCTGTGCATCCAGCGAGCTGGATGAAATTAAGCAACTGGGTTGTAGGGTTTCCACCCCTGCATTGTGCAGCATACAGAGAGATAATTTAGAATAGCTTTGCTGATGGTGATAACAACAACAGTAATACATTAATTTAGGGAGTGTTACCTGCTGCATTTGCCTTATGACTATCGTATCTCTGCTTGCTGCTGTTGCTACTCACTTTCTGTCTTTAGGTTTCCAGGCTTGTCTCCTCAGGTCAGTTGGTAGAGAGTGAGTCTGCTTACTGGCCTGAGAAGAGAGGTAGTTGCTATAGCATTGCACCATGGGAGTGCAAAGAAGCAATAGGTTAGCTATTCTTGTGGGTCCCTGCCTGCTGTCTTGGCTTGCCAAAATGCCCTGAAGGAGCTGTGATAGGCTGGATTACTCCTAGCCTGGGTGTGCTCTGTCTTTGCTATCTGAGAGAGGGGTAGACAGGAGATGAAGCATATTTTTGTGTCATTTTGGAAGTGGGGCTGTGGTTGGTATTCTGGATGTACTGTAATATATGTTTGCTTCAGGCAGCACAGCTGGTACTCCAGATTAGTTGACCTATTTTTGCATGTCATACATTTGATTTTATTTCATCTAGCCTTTAAGGTATGCCTGGAGAACCTGGGATCTGGATGCCTCCCTGTCTGGCCCTTGGAACTTTGCCCAGACCAAGTCCCCTTCCTAGGCCACACCCCTTCTGGCCAGGAAACTGCTCCCACTGACCCTGCTCAATGCCCTCTGAGTATGTTTGCCTGGCTGGAAAGTGTTCTGAAACTGTAATTATGTATTTTGCTTGCTTGGATGGGGAACAAAAATATATGTGTGTGTTGGAGTGTGTAGAAAACCCAGAGTTTGTGGTGGTTGAAATACACCCTTTGTACAAGGTTAGAGTCCCATCCATTGCACTGCCCACTTTTGCTTCTGGTCCTGCCTACCACTGGCGTAGGGCCTGGAAAGCTGCCCTTGAGGGAATGCGACCCTCAATCTGAAAAAAGTACGCATGACTCTGCTGGTGCTGTTTTCCAGTCAGAGGAATTCAGTAATTAATGAGAAAAAGTGATGAGAAAACATAAACTTTTTTCAAACATAACAACTGGATTAGTTCGGAAGTGGATACATAGTTCTCTGTCTTGGTTGCATTGATTAAGAACTCCTGCTGGGTAGGATCAGTGTCAGTAGTGTTGAGTAGGCTTAACAACTTTCATGCTGATATAAATGCCAAGGCCTTGTTTCCGTGTGAGCTCCCAGTGGTGAGGCTAAATGGGTATATTCAGTAGTGGGATTTCCACTTGCTGCTGCCATGTAGGCAAGACTTCTTAAATAATAATAAAAGCTTATATAACTATAGGGGCTAGGACTTGAGAAAAGGAGAGTGTGGGTGGGAAAGAATTGCTGTGCTTTTAGATGTGTAAAGATGGAAGACTTAGTCATGAGCCTTAGAGAAGCAGAACTTGCAGTAAAACTTTAAAGATGGTGACAAGTGACTGACAATTGTAAGTGACTTCTTGTCACAAAGTAAATGGCTTATATGGCAATTACCTGTTTCTCCTTTTTAGTGTCCTTAGGTCACCAACCAATCTCTAGGTATTTTTAAAAGCAATCTTTAATGTTTCTGCCTTTGTAGACTCAAAATCACAGGATAACATAATGCCTCTTGTGTATCCAGACATAATTGGTAAGCACAGTCTCTTTCGAACAAGGCTCCAATAAGGAGTTACATACATTCTACTCCTTAATATTTTCCGTATTGACTTATTTACTGAGGAATCTCTTTGCAGAGGATTCTGGGAGTTTGCTGTCAAGCCATGTGAATTATGTCACTTCAGAATCAAGTGGGGGCTCATAAGACTGAATGCTTCTTCAGGCAAAAAAACATTCTCTGCATATAGGAAGCTAGCATATAGGAAGCTGCATATAGGAAGCTAGCTTGGTTAGAACCCTTCTCCCAGTCCCTACCACCCAGCTTTAGTGTGCAGGCATTTTTATGAGTAGGAGTATTCTGTAATGGCGAGCCTTCAATCTGCAGTGTGGAATATATATCGCAGCTGCAGCTATAATTTCTCATCCGGAGTTTCTGTGAACTGTCGTTTTCCTAGCATGGCCTAGGCCATAGAATGTACCTGCACATTGCATGGGAAGATCGGTAGTAAGCAGGAAAGTGCTTCTCAATGACAAGCCCCTCCTAAGCTTACAGGGAACCCCATAATTTCTCAGAATACAGTATAAAAACAAATTCATTAAGGGTGGTTTAGGACTGGCAAAGGAAAATGGTCAATTTAAAGTCGGATGCAGCTGACTGAGAAGATGGCAGGCCAGTAGCTCCATGTCAACTTAAGGAAAAGATGATGACATAGCTTTAAAGTTAGACTTAGGAAGGATGGGCATTTTTGTTCCTTGTTATTGTATTATTAGTTTTTGTTAAATTAATAAAAAAATGTTCTCACACAGCCTTCCACACATTCAGTTGTTCAATGAATTGCTTTTCCAATACAGCCCTGTTAGCTAAGGGCTGCAAACTCAATTTGCTGTTTTAAGAAGCACATTACGGTAGAGAAACAAGACACAGATGGTGATGCAAAATCTCTGGATTTTTGGATGGGTACTTAAACTTTTAGGGGTTTGGACACATGAAATATGCTTTTGCCTATGAAAGGTTCTTGCCTGTGGAAGGCTATTCCACAGAAATCAGTTTGAGGCCTAATCACCATCTGTGGTTAAGCCATTTATATGAAGTGGTTCTCTTCTTCTGTTGTGATTCTAACCAAATAATTGTAAAATTTCTTTTACAATTCTTGCAGCATATTGCAAGGGACTGTGAGATTCTGGGTAGGAAGCTGAATGAACTTGGGGCACAGATTTATCACTCCATCCTATTGAAGGTTATGGCCCAGGAAGAGAGGAAGATACTAGAAGTAAACAACTGGCTGTGCAGATAATGTCATTGGAAAACAGAGTTTGGATGGCCATCTGACAGATTATTTGCCCAGATTTTGTAGAAACCAAAAGAAATGTGATGCAGTATTTAAATGGATAGTGTAGTTTGTGACTTTGAACCACTAACACCAAAAATTAGGTGGTTCAAAATGAATCAGGTGATTCAAAATGGCATCTTGATTCAAAATGGCACCATGCATCCAAACCACAATGAAGACTGCCACCATCAGCTCTGGAGCCCTCATGCTGTGTTTGGTAACAATTTCTTGAGCGACAGCTGAACCTAAGCCAAAAAAGGGGCAAAGTAATTTCAGTCATGTTTCAGTCTACCATATTGAACCAAAATGATGCCCAGCATCCAAACCTTGATGAAGACTGCTGCCCCCAGCTTGTGAACTCTTGTACTAAGTTGGGCAACAATATTTCATTAGGTGGCCAAACTTTTTTCAAAACATGGGCAAAGCCATGCCAAAGTCACCTTTTGGTCCACCAGCTTGATTGATAATGACACCCAAACATCAACATAGACCCCCATCTGAGGATCCCTCATGCCAAGTTTGGCAATGATATCTCAAGGTGTGACTGGCCTATGTTAAAAAACAGGCAATATATTGTCAAACTGATGTTTGGTGCCCCCTGTCCAAACAGCAATGATGTTTTCTGCCCCTCTTTGGAACCTCTCATGCTGAGTTTGGTGATGGTATCTCGAGAGGTGGCCAAACATATGCCGAAAAATAGGTTATGCCAAAGTCATGTTTCAGTTCACCATATTGGTTCAAAATGGTGACAATCATCACAAGACAGGGATGAACACCCCCCCCCCTTTTGGAAACTCTTAGGCTGAGTTCAGCAATGGTATCTCAAGAAGCGTCCAAATGCATAGAGAACAAACAAAGGGACATGCAAACAGCCAAATCATGTTCCAAAATGTATAGCAGATTTTAATTCTAAAAAATTTTCATGTGCCTTGAATCTTGTAGTCCTCATTAGCAGATAGCATCAGTAGTTCCTGGCTTTTGAAGTTCTTTGTTATAGAGGTAGTTAGGGGTGCTGGGGGCTCAATAACATAAAAAGTCATCTCTTTCCTTCTTGTTGTTGCCTGACCAGGTCTGCAGTTGCCACAGGGAAATAGGACCCCCTTCCCTAGAACAGTGTTACCAAGCACAAGGCCTGAACCTCATTCTTATCCAACGAAGGCAGGGGCCTCTTCTTACCTGGGCAGATGGTAAATTGGGGGTTTTGTCTCTAGAAAGCTGAAGGGAAATGTAATCATGCTGTTGTGAACAAAAACAAGGGGATAATTTACTCAGCAAGCTTGCCTCCATTGGTAGGTACTGTGTGTGAGAGAGAGGGGGGGGGAGGGAGGAAGGAAGGAAGTAAGGAAGAAAGAAAGAGAAAGAAAGAAAGAAAGAGAAAGAAAGAAAGAGGAATCTGTGATAATCTGTTTGGTACAATGCAAGCAAAATATTAAAAGATTAGAGTAGTTATCTTATGAAATACACTTGTATGAATTTACTTGTTGCATTATCCCAAAATGCAGTAAAGTGCAAATGCTGGCTTATGCCTGCCTATGCTTTCCCATCATTTTAGCAGCTACTGGTAGCTGCTTGATAGTCCAGGGCAGGTCAAGGCTTCCTTAGAATGCTGAACCTCCTGCAGAATGTAACATGAATTTCTTATACTGTAGGTCAGCAAGCGCAAGGCAGACTACAGGTAGGTAGCCGTGTTGGTCTGACGTAGTCAAAACAAAAAATAAAATAAAACCTTCCAGTAGCACCTTAGAGACCAACTAAGTTTGTCATAGGTATGAGCTATGTATCTGAAGAAGTGTGCATGCACACGAAAGCTCATACCTATGACAAACTTAGTTGGTCTCTAAGGTGCTACTGGAAGGGTTTTTTTTTGTTAAGGCAGACTACAGTTAAATTTATTTTGCAGATAATATTCCTTTACTTTGCTAGCACTTACTCATATGTCCCCTGTACACTCCAAGTATTGGACTTACATCTTTACGTTGTAAGGTACCCTGCACTTTTTGTAGCTTGGGTGTCTGTTATATGATATCAGCAAAGCTTTCTGCAGCTTGACTCTGTCCTGTTAGCACTCATCAACACTGCCTTTATGTGCTCTGTCTTTTAGATATTCCTATCGGTGTACCGGTAGTACCAGTGGACTTGAAGTGTTGAGACAAGTTCTGAAAATTAATGGACTGATTAAAGCAATTTGCAAACTCCAGGTATCGTTAAGGCCATGAATGACCATGTTCTATTTTTCTCTCCTTTATCAGAGAACTTTATTGTACAAGTAGTTCTTAAGAACATTAAATGGCTTTTAGATGGAGAGCTTCCTGAAGGTGGGTGTAGAGAACCTATGTGTTTTTAACTCTTTCATTTCCCACAGTTGACTCAAACTCTCTTTGATTAGCTATTTGTTCCCAGTGTTTATTTCACTGCTTGTATGGTGGCTTGCCTTTTCAGTCCTGGTATGTTTGTGAGAAAAGTTAAACCTAGAGGCCTTCTGGACTTCTCATTCCTGGGCATTTAGTATTAATAGTGGAGGCAGCATATCCTACAGTGTTTGCAGAATGGAACTCAATGAGCTTTTTGTTAGAGTGCATTCATTATTTCTCAGGGTTCTTGTAACTGGCATGCGTGTGCGGGCTAAAAGCTGTTGATGGGGGCAGATGGAGGAATTCCAGTGGTTTGGGTAACTGAACTGCCGAGATGAGTATTGTCAATCCCACAGGGCTTTTTTGTTCATTGCAAGGTAACCAGCTGGTTTTGAGTCACTTGTCAGAATGGTGTAATTTCCCCAACTGTGTATGGAACATTTTGTAAAAGTATGCTAGCTTGCATCTGGATTTTTTCTCCCCCCCCCCCTTTCTATTAAAAAATCAAATGACTTTAGCACAGCTGGGCACAAATTTGAATGTGGTTGGTTTAAACAGCCTTTAAAATCAAAAGCATTAGTCTCAGGGTGGTGATATGATGACATCAAACATAAGATAAAAGGAAAGGGTTATAATATTTGGGGACTGACATACAAACGGCTTCTTTTTCTTGGGCACCCATATTAGAAATCTGGCCCATCTTAGTTGAACCTCTGCTTCTGTTCTGTCTCCTGGCTTTGATCACCAAGGGGAAAATAGCAGTTCTACTGAAGAGTCTAAAGTGCATTTGTTCAGGCTTGCTGAGTGATGTTCAGAGTAGATTTCTTTTTAAAACAGGTTTCTGTTCTCTTTCATTACAGGTGTGAAGTAATAATGGTGCAAAAATATCAGTCTCCTGTTAGGGTCTACAAATACCCATTTGAGCTTGTTATGGCGGTAAGTGGTATTTCTTACTACTTCTTTGGTGTCTTTCATAGCTTTAGGCTTGAGGCTCTAAAAAATATTCAGAAGCCTCTGATTTGTGTGGTATCCAGAGTTATGATGTGCTGATTTGCAGTATATGAAAGGTTTATATCTGTGCTTTTGGTTAAACTTTCTGTAGGATCAACCTGTAATTGGGTTTCTTGTCATAAGGTACCATAATTTCACAACTTCACAAAAAATATTTCTAACTTCTCTGTCATCCAGTGCTGAATTTATTTGTAGTAATTATCAGAAAGGAATGTAAAAAATTAGATTTGGCAAGTTTAGCAGTCATAAGATTAACAGGTACTGTTATGGATTAGTAACTGGTTAGAGAACAGGAAGCAGAAAGTGGGAATAAATGGAATGTTCTCACCATGAATATAGGTAAGAAGTGGTTCTCTCAAGGATTTGTATTGGGGCCACTTCTTTTTAGTGTTTTCATTAATTATTTGGAGTTAGGAGTGAGCAGTGAGGTAGTCAGGTTTACTGATGATGTTGGATGCTTTACAGTGGTAAAAACAAAAAGGGAGTGCTAGGAGCTCCAAAATGATCTCTCCAAACTGGGTGAATGGGTAGTAAAATGGCAAATGTGGTTCAGTGCAAAGTGTAAAATGATGTACATTGGGGCAAAAATTGTAACTTCACATTTACATGAAATGGGGTGTGAACTGATGATGACTGAGCAGGAAATAATTATTGTATAATGGTGAATAGTTTGATGAAAATGTTAATCCAGTGTGTGGTACCTGTGAAAAAGGCACATCACATTTTAGGGTCCATTAGGAAAGGGGCTGGAAATAATTTATTATTTATGGTGCAACTGCCCTTGGAATACAGTTCACAGTTCTGGTTGCTGCCCCTCAAAAGACATTGTAGAGCTGGTAAAAGTGTAAAAAGAGCAACCAAAATGATGAAGAGGGTAGAGCAACTCCCAAATGAGCAATAGTTACAGGTTACAAGTCTTAGTTGTTGTTGTTTTTAAAAAAGGTGAATAAGGGCTGGGAAGGAACATAAGTGTATAACATATATGATGTGGAGAATATGGACAGAGGTTAGTTTTTTCTTCATCTCACATAATACTAGAACCTGGGGTTAGTCAATGAAATTGAATTTTAGAATTTACAAGAACAATAAAATAAAGTACTTCTCCATACAGTGCCTTGTTAAACAATGAAATTTGTTCTGACACGATGTAGTGATGCCCCCAACTAACAGATTTAAAGGGGGATTAGACAGATTCATGGAATATAAAGCTATATATCAATATCAGTCATGAGGGCTGTATTCTATATTCTACCTCCACTGTTAGAGACAATACATCTCTGGATACCAGTTGCAGGGGATTACAAGTAGGAAAGTGCTATTGCTGTCATATCCTTCTTGTGAGCTGTCTATAGCCATCTTCTTGGCTACTGTGAGAACAGAATGCTGGACTAGAAGGATGTTTGCCTGATTCAACAGTACTCCTCTTATGTCTTTATGGTACAACTTGGCTTCCATTTTTTGCCTTATTTAGGGGTCCTTTGAACACTGTGACCTTTGAGATCTTGCTGCCTCCTCCGTATCTGGTTTTAGGTCCAATAGAAATACACTGTGCCAACGTTGGTGGTGATTTTGAATGCCTCTGAGAGCAGCTCTCATTTTTAATTAAAATAACCAAGTGACTTCAGGAAACTTAGCAATTCCTCTCCCCGCCTTCATTTGCACTCAGGTCTGGCATCCTTGGCCTCTCTAAATATTTGCGTTTTGAAAATCCCAGTGTATTGTGCATCTTGCTTCAGATCTTGTTGAAAAACAAAGTTGGGAGGAGAGGCTTAACAACTGTGGCTAAGTCTATTCTGCTAATGTCTGTCTATTCTGATAATGTCATCTATCTTTACCAGATCTATCTGACTTGCACCAGGGGGAAGAGACATATGTTCCTGTATCCCTTGTGAGTTATGGCTTTGGGGCATTTAGTACTTTTGTCTGCAGAATTAGTCCATTTAAAGTTCTCTGCAAGCTGCAGTTCAGAGAGAGAGGCAGGCAAGCATATGAACTATTTTCTATTAACATGTGGAGTTGTGGATGATAAAAGCAGTTGTCATTGCACTGAAAGTTTCCAAGTACATTTGGTATCTCTAATGACAGTTCCCTGACTTCCTTCTGTAGAGTGTTTTGCAGTATTCAACACAATGGCACTGGTAAACAGAACAAGCACCTATGTGCACTTCAGCTCCATTAGACACAGATGGCTCATGTCAGGTGGTTGTCATTAAATTTGCTGTTAATACAGAAGGGTTGCATCTAGACAAAGCTGTTGTAAGTTTGGTAGCATATCTTCTAAAGACCAAATATCGATGCATTTCTTTTTGTTGCATTTTTTATTTCAGGATTTTTCTCTACTTGACAAAATGTCTTAGGCAATCTAATGTACTGTTGTAACCCCTTGGATTTATAGAAGGTGAAACTAACATGCTAAATGAATTATGCTCTGGTAAAAACAAAACTGAATCCTGAATGTTTTTAATCCTCAGCTAGAACTTAAATCACATGTAACAAGAGCTTCTAGAAAAACATGATGCATTCTGTCCATGATGCCTAGGTTGCAAAAAGATTGCTACTTACAAGAAAGTGTAACTGCCAAAATGAAACTTGATTACATTATACAGTTAAGCATAAATATGTTGCTTAAATTATTTAACTTAAGGCAACACCTAGCACTAGCTTTTGTTTTTAGTGCTAGGATTTAATCTGAGAACATTTTTGTAATAGCAATAATGTGATTCTGAGCATAACAATATCAAAGGGCCAATATCAAAGAGCATAAGAATATCAAAGGAACAATATCAAAGGGCTTGGCTTCTAGGCAAGTGGAGCCCTGGATCGCTATGTTGTTTTGGTTTGGAATTCACCAATTCCTTGCCAGCATAAACAGATGGATCGTTAAAGCCTGTTCTTATGAAGAATACAATAAATGCACTTGAGGAATGTGCAGACCGGTAGACAGAAACTTTGAGTGGAGCTTTTGCTTTAGGAAGTGACTAGAAAATATCAACTTGTGAGGATGACTACATAAAAGTTGGGATGCTGCCGAAGAGCAGGGTCACCTTTTGTATCTTTGGGAATATTTTGCCAAAGTGTTGGGTGATCATATTATCTCTACCTTCTAGAAGCTTTTACTTTAAACAATTTTAATGAGGTATTCCCACTCTGTAAATAAAAAAGATCCTTATAAAGAACAAACTCTTTGGGTGCTGGGCCTCTGGGTTCAGTCAACACACTCTTGTAGATTGCTGTTCTGAGGTTCACCTTAGTGTTTCTGTTAGTATTAACAGTCTTCACCGCAGTTTTCACCATCTGTGTGCCAAGTGTTGCAACTTCTCAATCTGATGATTCTAAATCTGCTAATGTGTGAAATGCATCTCTTGGAGAAAGATTTGAAGGAACCGTATGATAATCTTGCGGATATTGTATAGATGCTTTTGCTCAAAGGAGATGAGGCTTTGATTTATAGGAAGCATGTTTCTTTTAATGAATATTTTCCTCCAGAGGACTGGAATTGAGCATTCAGGATAGTACTGTACTTAATTGGGTTCATTATTTATTTTAGTTGTCTTTCCATGTAAAAATGAACTCAAATGTGACTTACACATGTTAAATGAATGTAATAAAATAAAATTAAAACCAGTAGCACTACTTTATAATTAAAATATACAACTCCAAAATCAACCTGTCTCAGCAACAATATCATGTTTTTCATTGTACCGGTACAATGTTCCATATGTGGTGGCTATGTAAAAAAATTAAGCCTTTTTGGGGTGATGTCTATTTAGAACTTAGGTTAGGGACCTCATTCACAAAAAAACCCCAAAGGCCTCCTTACTGGGAATTACAGGACCCTATATTCCTCAGAATGTGAAAGATATCTTTCTATATGCCACCATTGCCATGAGAATTTTAATAGTGAGTAATTGGAAAAGTGACAAAACCCCTTCGAGGTCGGAATGATTACAGAAACTAGTTGAATATGCAGTTAGCCAAATTAACTGAAAGAATGAAGGATAAATAAAAACAAGTATTTATTGTAAAATAGGAACCTCTTAAAACATATCTTAAGAACAACTGTGGAAGTCTGAATTCGGTCGCTGCTTTTGAATAACCTCTGTAGTAGTACTAAGTAAGAAATAAGGATACAGGAGAAATAATATTTTATTGTAAAATGAATAGATTATGCAAAAAGTTAGTAAACTAGAAATAAAGTATGGAGAAGACAGGAAGTCAATGTATTTCAAGAAGGTTTATTGTCAATTATACAAATTTATTTTTTTTGGTTAACGGTGTAGTTTGTTAGAAATGACGTAAATATTTTCTTTTTGTGTATCTTGTTGGTGCGTAAGCATAATAAAGCATATAAAAACAAAACAAAACAATATCATGTTTTTCAACAGTACACACCTTGTAAGTAACAGAGATGTTGTAGTCACTGTTATACTACATGTGGTTTGATAGTCTTTATGAAGACACTGTGCTTAAAGGGGTGGTATACAGACCCACTGTGATTGTTTGCAAATACTTTGTGCTTTCCATGGGGCTGAGTTTAATGAATTTACTGGATTAGTTTCCCCATACTTATCTCAACATCAGGTACTGACATTGTACTGATCCATCCTATGAGAAGATGTCACTGTATCTAGGTCAAACATAATCTAGTTCCTTGAAACAGCCACTTCCTTTCGTAATATATAGACCCGGGAGGCCCTAATATTTTAATTTTTATTTAAGTTTCTCAAATCAGAATCTTAACTCGGATATGCATAATGTGACAGACTTTTACTCCCTCAAGCTTTGCATTCGTTAGAGGATTCTCCCTGCAGCAAAGAGCAGTTTCTACTAAATTTCCTTTGAAATTTAGTCAGCAGTCAGGAGACTTGAACTGATGATTTCAGAGGTTTGTGGAGAGCAGCTAAAGTGGTTTGACAGAGCTCTGTCCCTATCCAAATGTCAAAATGGCAGACTTGTCCCCAGTGGCCTACCGTATCCTTGGATGGCTCTGCACATGAGATGCACTGTAGGCCCTACAGCCACATAGGAAATATATCTGCAATGAAACATGACAGTGTGTGGTTTGTGCATGTACTGTTGCTTAGGGATGTATTTTATAATTGTAGATTCAGACACAATATGGGGCTAGCTTACAGTATTCATTGACCCCTTCGTATGTGGCTTGGCAGCTGTACTGTCGTGGAATGTGTGCGGTGGTGGTGAGGGGAGTTATGTTGGTCAGTTGCCCATGGCAGATACAAAGATAGGCTAACCCATCTCCAGACTCTCATACATTGTGTCTGACTCACCATTGGTTTGTAACTGCTTGCCAGTTTATGATTTTTCTTACAGGACTAACTTTCAAATGCATTTCCCTGAAGAAAATATAACTAGGAAGTAGCCATAAGACTGACCAAAAAGAAGATTAGGAAAAGGGTTTCTGAGCAAGCACTGAGGTCCAGCGCCGAGGGCCTTCTGGCAGTTCCCTAACTGTGAGAAGCAAAGTTACAGGGAACCAGGAAGAGGGCCTTCTAGGTAGTGGTGCCCGCCCTGTGGAATGCCCTCCTACCAGATGTCAAAGAAATAAACAACTACCTGACTTTTAGAAGACATCTGAAGGCAGCCCTGTTTAGGGAAGCTTTTAATATTTGATTAATTATTGTATTTTAACATTTTGCTGGAAGCCGCCCAGAGTGGCTGGGGAAACAGATGGGCCAGATGGGCAGGGTATAAATGAATTATTATTATTATTATTATTATTATTATTATTATTATTATTATTATTGTTATTTATTAGAAATTACTCTTTTTTGCATTGAACTTTTGCAATTTCTCTTTTGCTGCTCTGTGTGCAAAAACATATGTTTCAATGTTTACTTCTAATGCTCACGTTTCTTCTTCTTCATAGAATAGTAAGGAAGACCAGCAGCCACTCTGATCCTATCTTTACTTTAATCTTGGCTGTTAATCATGACTATTTGCTATATAGTTGAAATGAGTAAATAGTCTTGGCAATAACTTTTCCACAAGTAGAATGCATAGGAAGCAACTTCATCCTGCCCATGTGATAGAGATGTTGTGACAGTGCACTCTGTCACTGTGGGTATTGTGGAACAGGGTATTGTGGAACAGGCCTTTGTCCAGTTTCTTGGCTGCTCCTCTCATTATCCTGCAGTCAGGAAAAAATTAAAATACTTCACATTTGTGATTGGTATCAGGACTATTGATCAGACAGCTTCATTTATAGTCAGGTTGATCCTCATATACGGATATGGGAAGTTCCTACTTATGCTGAGAGCAAAATGCTGGTACAGTGGTACCTCTACTTACGAATTTAATGCGTTCCGAACACACATTTGTAAGTCGAAAAAAATTGTAAGTCGAATCCCATAGGAATGCATTGGGAGAAAAAAATTGTAAGTCGAAGCAACCCTATCTAAACCGCATCCAAGATGGTGGACGGAGCTCCATTTGTAAGTAGAAAAATTCGTAAGTAGAGTTATTTGTAAGTAGAGGTACCACTGTATATGGGACTCTGGATAGGCACATGCCCATTCCATCTGCATGCCCTAGCTGGCATAACTTGCAGAACACACAATTCTTTTCTACCATCTGCTAAAATTAAAACCAAGCATTTTGTACTGACTTACGGCTATAGCCGCGGTCTGTTTGCTTAGAAACTTTTCCCTGAATAACTTGAAGGAACAGTCCCCATAGCAGCATTCCTATTGTGTAGCTCTTATGTTGTACAGTATTAATTTGAGCATTATGCTTCAGTTCAGCCTGAATTCTGCATTTAGTCACAACTTTTTCCTCTTTGTTAGGCCTACAGCTTAATTTCCATGTGTTGTGATAATATGGTATTGCACAAATCAGGTTCAGGCTAGGTCACAGCTTCAACAAGGCAGCTATAAGGAACCTGATAACGGCTATACACGTACACTTGTTTTTATGTTGAATTTGTGTACTAACACTGTTGCCTAGTTAAAGATTTGCTGATAGTACTGAGATTCTGGGAGGAAGATGTTTTGTGTCATGGCTAGTTCTGCTACATAGCGAATCAAAAGGTGTCAAGTGTCCAAAGCCCTCACCCATGTATTCCAAAATAAAAAAAATTCCTTCAGTAGCACCTTAAAGACCAACTAAGTTTTTATTTTGGTATGAGCTTTCGTGTGCATGCACACTTCTTCAGATACACTTCAGATACATGTATTCCAGATACTTTACAAAAGTGCACCATTGATACATAATAATAATAATAATAATAATTTATTATTTATACCCCGCCCATCTGGCTGGGGTTCCCCTGCCACTCTGGGCGGCTTCCAACAAACATTAAAATACATCAAATATCACAGATTAAAAACTTCCCTAAACAAGGCTGCCTTTAGGTATTTTCTAAATGTCAGGTAGCTGTTTATCTCTCTGACCTCTGATGGGAGGGTGTTCCACAGGGTGGGTGCCATTGCATCTATGACAATTTTATGCCTTTTGTTTTTGCCACCAGTTCCTACTTTGAGATTGCTTTAACTCTTACAAACATATCTCTAATTCTATAGAAACCATTTGTTTCGGGATCTAGGAGTTGCTTATATTTATCTGCATGCTTTAATGAGGAGTGATCTAACAGAGGCATCCGCAGTGAAAGCCTAGGAGCCAAAACTGAGTTCTAATTCCACCACACCATCAATGTTACTTTTAAGAATGGATTGCCCACCTATTCTTGTTCTGTGAGACAACTACAGGAAGGGCAGAGCATGTACCAATAGTCTTGTGTGGGTGCTTTCTGTTTGTACCCATGAAATATCCACTTTGCCTTTAATGAGGGTGTCAATGATTTAATTTAGAAAGTTGCATAGTATTACTGTATTTGAGATTGGGTATTCCTAGCCCTCCTTTGTTCCTGTGCCTAAAAAAAAATTATTGACTGAGTCTGATTCTTTTTCCTAAAAACGAATAAAATAAAATACATAATTTAATTTAAGTTGCCATTTTTAACCATAACAGGAGAAATGTATATTGGCAAAACCTGAAATAGGAAAGAGAATTTTCATAGAATTGATATTTATATAGTCGTGATATGACCTAGCCAGCTAAGGCTTGAATGCTTTCACTTTAACAGTTCTTTATTTACACTATTACACTAAGTTTGTTTGGATCACATTTTTGAAGAAAGTGACTTTATCAACAGCAGCAGCAGCAGCAGCAGCAGCAGCAACAACAACAACAACAATGTAGAATGCGGAATCTTTGAAGTAGTGTCGTCTTTCAGACATACAAAACTCAGTCCTTGGACCCCATGTAATTAAATAACCTAGCCATGGCCTTTCAAATAGATGCAAATCAGGTAACTATAAGACTCTGACTGAGGACTTGGTTTTGATTACATATTCCAGTTAATGAAATTTCACTGCAGTCCCTGGCAAGTGGAAACTGTCTTGTCAATCACAGAGTGACCCATACATTGCTGTTCTCAGCCAGCTGTCCTCATTAGCTGAACTTGTTCTTTTCCTTGGCTTGCCAACAAGGTTTGCCTAGTTCACTGCCCTTGATACTGCGTCTGTGCTTTGTTCCCTCGTCCTATATGGCATGCAAAAATAGACCATGATAAGATGAAATAAAAGCTTGTGTAGTAGTCCTCTGGTGGTAAAATTGGTGCTGATATGCCTACCCTGGCCTTCCCTCCACTGCTGCCTTCTAGATGTTTAGGATTGCAATTTCTGTTGGCCCCAGTCAGCATTGGTCAAAAGGTCAGAGAAGATTGAACTTGAAGTCCAAAGAATCTGGAGGGCACCAGGTTGCAGAAGACTGGCCTAGACACTTAAATACTGGCTAAAAGAAAGCTAGTGTGGTGCATTGGCTGCAGGTTTGGAATACTGTACTTAGGTTCAAATCCCTGCTTGGCTGCAAATTTCATGACTTTGGGCAAATGGCCACCTTTCACAGGATGGCTGCAAGGCTTAATTGCCATTCTTAAGTTCCTTGACATACCAGTGGCAGGATGCAAGAGCTAATAAAAAGCTAATGTCTTCCTTTGTTCATTTGTGTTTCAGTCTTTACCAAACAAAATAATTGCTTTTTTGTCATTGCAGTCACTTTTCTGATCGAAAAAATACACTTTGGAATTTTTGTTAGGATCCATAGAAGTCTCACATGTAGGATGTTACTTTGTGAAAATTATGTAGATGCACATTGGCTCTGTTAGCCTTTACTGGGTTTGCTCTGCCATGTGATATGTTTGACATCTAATATCGGCCAGAATACAGTTGGTTTTCTTTGCTCCGCTCCACAATTTCAGCAGGACTCCAAATCTTGGCTTAAAATCACATATATTGAGAGAATTACTGGGTTAATGTATGTATTTTAAAAACCTTTTCTAGGAATACGTCTTATTTTATAAAAAGGGTTTGCATCTATTCATAATGCCATTTCCAGCTGAAACAACTTTCATCTATCTTTTGAAGATTTTCATCACTAAATGTATTATTATTATTATTATTATTATTATTATTATTATTTATTATCATCATTTCCCCTAGCAAATCCTGAGTACCGGTAATAAACCTGTATAGACCTTATGTACAGTATTCTCCCTTTATTTGATCCATGCGGAAATTTTGCACCACACAAAGTTGAGAGGTCATGGTAACTTGTGCATCATCAAATGTAATTTAATCCTTAGCAAAGTTGTCATGTTAAAGGTGAACCATGTTAAATATAACATCAGCTGTTCACTGCTTGCCTGAGTTGTGATCAGAGACTGTGCTGCAATGTATCTTGATGGTTAAATGTCTTGGATATAGAAGTCCAAAGGCGTGTTCTAAAATCTAGCATAATTGAGTTTTTCAGTATAAGCCATTCCACACTTGCCAGAGCCCCAGATTGGCCTGAAACATACTATTGTGTATTTCTTAAAATGTTTCATTGTTCTATGCTTTTGGGAGTCTGCCCAAAATAGTAGCTCTGCATAGCATTGTCTCTGGAGACCTTCACTGTAGATGCTTTGTGTCTACCTTTACTACTGTGACATATCTATTGGTCAACTTCTGCCACATAGCAACTGATTTTCCTATTTGCCAGTCTAACAACAACTGCTCAAAAAAATAATAACAGTAGTTGTGTGTTTCCCTTAGTCTGTATTGATTTCCAAGAGCCAGTTGGGGACAGGGCATCTTACATAACACAAGGGCTTTGTGTTTTAGCTAGCTAGAAAATGATGGTGATGATTTATTACATTTGTATACCAACCGTCATCCATAGATCTCAGGGAAGTACACAGCATAAAAACACAAAATACATAAGAAACAATAATAAGAACAAAACAATACCCCCAAAAAGGATGGGATGGGAACTTGGGGGCAACAGGGGAGTCAAACAATGGGGAACAATCCCTTGCTACTTGAAACTAAATGTCGATCTATAAAATGAGGAGGAAAGAAATGCATTTTTTTTACTAAAAATATTCTTATACAAATAAAAAGTAATTAAAGGGTCTTCAAAAGTTATTGTTATGAGTTAGTGGGGATCTCCCAGATTTCCCCCTCTAGATTATTGGGTGTTAGGGTTTAATCAGAGCCTTGATAATCAAGGTTAGCTGACAGGCTGAGCTTGTTTTTCTGCCAGATAGAGGGGCAGGTAGAGATAATGGCCCTGCCATTAACCCAATGCAAAAGCCATCCACAAGACAAAAGACCTTATGGGAGGTTGCCAGGGCAGCATGGGTGTGATGTTACAGGAAAACAAGTTGTCCTCTTACACAGAGGTTTTTGGCAAGGTGTTCTGGAAATTAGGGAGAATTCCATGCGCACTGGCTAGGAGAGGCTGCATTGAGAGACCAGGGGCCATGACTGGCTGCTGCTTTGGACCCAAGCTTGCAGAAGCTATGAAAGGAGCAACAAAGGACACTCTTAGGGTGTAATGTTTTGCACTCTCTCTCCATTGAAGGCTTCAGGTGTAAATATGTATGAATAAACCATATTTCTAAGACACTACAGACTCCTCTGTGCCTTGATTTTCCAATGGAAACACAACCCTGGGTGAGTGCCTGGAACCCCTGAAATCGTAACTACTACTCAGCAGAGATTGGGCATGACATGTAACATTCTTTTATCTTATTACTATTTTTAATAGCTATCCAGGGTTTTTCTGTCCTCACTTTTCATATTGTGTTTGGGCAGTGGGTACAGCTCAATGGTAGGTCACATCATTTGCATGCAGAGGGTCTTGGCTTCAATCTTTGGCATCACCAGGAAAACAAAGAAGGGTCAGGTAGCAAGTGATGGGACACTTCCTCTGTCTGACGCCCTGGAGAGCTGCTGCCAGTCAAAAGTAGATGAAGAATGTGGTACCTGTGGCCATTAAGATATTGTTGGACTCTGATTTCTATCACTGGGGATGCTGAACTCTAGTGTCCCACATCCTAGTCCAGTACTCTGTTCCACCACTCTGTAATCTGAGTATAACACCCATGATATATCACTTCCACTGACCTCTACCATGGTTTCACCTCAGCCCACATCACATCATAATCATTTTATTCAATATTATTTTAATATTTAATAATCACACACAGCTGCACAGGCATTCAGTGAGCAAAGGCACAGCAGATTCCATGTGTGCGTTACTGTGCAGGTTCACAGGCATTCATCCACCTTTTTTTTTTAAAAAAAAAGAACTTGCAAACACCATTCACTTTCATTCATTACAGTGATGTGTGCTACAGAGTTGTGTGATAAAGAGCAAGAGGATTCCAAGAAAAAAAAGAATGGCCTTTACAGCATTAACATATATTCTCTCTCTCTCTCTCTCTCTCTCTCTCTCTCTCTCTCTCTCTCTCTCTCTCTCTCTCTCTCTCGTGTGTGTGTGTGTGTGTGTGTGTGTGTGTGTGTGTGTTTCAGGCCTATGAAAAGCGCTTCCCTACTTGCCCAGAGATCCCTGTTTTCCTGGGCAGTGAGATCCTTAGTGAATCCAAGAGTGATGATGGAGCCATCCACATAATTGAACGCAGCTGTAAATTGAATGTAGATGCACCTCGGTTACTGAAGAAGGTGAGAGCTAAGATTCCTCATAGACATGTATTCTTAAGGCTGCCTGGGCTGTGCTCATAATATATCCCACTGTAGTCCTTACATGCTAATCTTATTTCCCCTTTTCAGATTGCTGGAGTAGAATATGTCTTTTTCATACAAAAAAACACGGTGAACTGGAAGGAGCGAACACTTGTGATCGAAGCTCATAATGAGACTTTTGCCAACCGTGTCATTGTCCTGGAGACATGTAACTATTCAGTAAGCATTCTTTCTATCAGATTTCCCTTCTCTTCAAAGTGCATTGGGTGGGTTTGAATCTTGGTGGCTCTAGTAGTTGTTTCTGTCTTATTGTTACTAGGAATAACATTCTTAGGCTTGTACAGTTGGCTGTAACTGAATGCAGATTTTACTGGTTTGGATTTGGATCTCTGTATGTTTGTTTGAAGGGTTGTAACCTTTGCCAGTACTTATACTGGCGAATAAAATAAGTTGTCTCTGCTTGCTGCTTTTGGAGGTGTCCTAAACTGAAAAAGGGACCCAGGTGGCGCTGTGGTTAAACCACTGAGCCTAGGGCTTGCTGATCAGAAGGTCGGCGGTTCGAATCCCTGCAATGGGGTGAGCTCCCGTTGCTTGGTCCCAGCTCCTGCCAACCTAGCAGTTCGAAAGCACGTCAAAGTGCAAGTAGATAAATAGGAACCGCTACAGCGGGAAGGTAAACGGCGTTTCCGTGTGCTGCTCTGGTTTGCCAGAAGCGGCTTTGTCATGCTGGCCACATGACCTGGAAGCTATACGCCAGCTCCCTCGGCCAATAATGCGAGATGAGCGCGCAACCCCAGAGTCGGTCACGACTGGACCTAATGGTCAGGGGTCCCTTTACCTTTACCTTTAAACTGAAAAAAGGGAAAGTGCTCTGGGGATAGTAGTTGGCTGCTGAATGGTGAGGCATACATTTCAGATGGGATTGTGTTGCTATTTTTTCTTGGTTCTCTTTAGCTAAGATTCAAACATCAGTACTGATGCTGAAAATTCATCTAGTTCCAGAGCTACCCTATTTCACCATGTAATGGTTGCATTTTTTGGTGACGATTTTTCATTTCCAAAAAGGGGTGTGTGACTATTATGCAGGGAAATACGAAAGTGTGATCATTATGCGAGGAAAAAAGTAGGGACAACAACAGGTGGATCCAAGGAACCGGGCCAGCGGCATGGGGAGAGTGAGCGTGAACCAGAGACAAAGTAACTGTTGTTATTGGAAGAGAAAACAGAAAGACACTAGTGTACCTTTCTGTAAAAATGAAGCCTCCCTTGTGCATATGTTCTCTTGTCCAGACTATTGACATGCAGCAGCCTCGCTCATTTATCAGAATCTCTATGGTGAACGAAACTGCTCTATATTTTGCATTGCAAGAGTGGAGTAGCCATTTAAATTTGGACAGGAAGTTCTGGTAAGGAATGCCGTGGGAACAGCAAACAAGTGGCGCCAGCAGCCAGGCCTGCCACCACCCGCCACGTCTCCCCTCAGCGCACATGGCCTGGCCATCCCCTACATTGGTTCCCAATGAAGCAACAATAAAAAAGCAGCAAGCGGATGGGAGGAAACAATCTCTCCCACTCCGCTCCCACTAGGAGCTCATGGTCGAGATGGTGAGGTACAAGGGGAGCAGGGGTGGCAGCCGCTGGGGGAGGAAATGAAGGGGCCTGAAGCCTAGTGGAGCTGCATAAGTTACCCTGAGACTATTATGTGGGGAATGCTCTGGGATCATTTTTGGGGTCCGAAAAAGGGGAGGTGCAACTATTACGTGGTGGCGACCAGTATGCATGAAATACGGTATTGTGTTGAGAGGGCTATTAGGACAGTTATAAGACTGCCTGTGTTTGTGGTTTTCACTTGAGTTGAACATGCATTTGTGTTATGCCAATGCTTAACTGACCAGCATGACACGTGTTACCAAGCTGCATTATCTAACATTAGATAAGCAAAATGCCTGCTGTGATCTTGGTCCCAGGGATTGTAAGGTAGTGGGAGTTGAATTTGGTACAGGGCTGTTCTGGTCTATACTATCGATTGTCTTAATATAGCTGTGCACTTCAAAACTCTCGTAATTAGAGCAGCAGAAACCAGAAGGAACAACTGTACCCTAAGTGAACGTAGTTCCTAGATTCCCTGCCTCATGTTCTTTCTGTCTTATGTCTCCCACTTATTTTTTTGTTAGTGATATTTGCCGCAAGGCCACCACTATGTAGCCAGGTAGCTGTTATAACAATGGTGTGTCATGCGCCATGTAAGCCTATATTCGGTTCAGCAGAGGTTTATGGGTTGGTTCTGCCAGTGACATTTAAGAGCAGCTTGGTCTATCTCTGAAAGCAATTAAATACCCTTTTGTGTTTGATAAACAAAAGCTCAGATTGTGTTACCTTACTTATCTGCTTTGTTGGCATGTATTCAAGACAGCAGCTTCTTGAAAGCTGAGAGACTTTGAACTTCTGCTGCTTTGGGTGACCTTTTGTGACTAAAGCCTACAGGTCTCTTAAATTTCAGTCTATTTCTCTACAGCTAAGAACAAATGTGTTGTGTGCATCTGCTTAAAAATACAGTGGCACTTCTATTCTGCTGTCTCTTTAGCTTTGTCTCAGGTGCTGCCTGAGGATGGAATGAGACATGAAGGAAGCAGACCTTTGTCTTTAAATATAGGTCACTACCAAAATGATGAAAAGCTGGGCAGGTGATTTCAAGTGGAAACATGGTGGGTGGGATGGTGCTGAATCCTTCCAACTGTCGCTTCCCCCTCTACACTATTTTTCTACTAGCTGGCATATTTCAGGTCTTCAAGCTTGAAGAAAAATGGTATGAGGGAACCATCAGAAGAGTTCAGCAAACCCTCCTGCCCACAGCTTTTTACTTGGAGATTGTGTTCTCTCCCCTATTTTACAGCTGTTCAGCACACCATCACATCTAGTTCTTGACCCAACTTGAGTTCTGAAAGAGGATGACTTCATGGAATATCACTATAATTTGCGTACCAATTGTTGTTTCTGATGAGTGGGAGAGGGAAAGAGCGATACTTTTACGGAGCCTGAGCTTTATGAGTTCATTCTCAGCTTGGCTTTAATTCTATATTTTCCTCAGTTAATTTATTTTGCTAAGAATCTTCCATCTCACTGGGTGCATAGCCTGTCTACTGCTACAGTGACTGGAACAGAAACTACAAACTACCTGAAGTGTAAGGAAAACTTTGTGGCTTGAGGCAAAGCTGTTCAAATGCCACACTAACCCTGTTTCCAACAGGTAGGAACACTAGGCAATAGATGTCCATATAAACCAGTTTTCAAGGTTTCACAAGTGATTCATCATTTCAGCTGCCAACTGCACACTTTATTCCTTTTTGACAATTACACCAGAAGAAATGTTTGGTCTTCTTAGAAGGAGAACAGACAAAAAGAAAGTACATTTGAGAGCTGGTTTCATTGCCTTTATCATGAACAGCCTTTCTAGAGTATGCTGTACTTATTCTAACTGTGCCATATCTGTGTCTGGGGTTAGGTTCACCCTGAGAATGAAGACTGGACATGCTTTGAACAATCTGCATCTCTTGACATCAAATCATTCTTTGGCTTTGAAAACACAGTGGAGAAAATTGCAATGAAACAGTACACAGCCAACATCAAGCGGGTGAGCTGTGATTGGTTGAATAAATAAAATAAATGAATTATTTTAGACAAAACTTGCTGTAAGATACTGCCCAAGCATAACTCCAAGCACTTTATTGTCTTGACCTGCTTTGCCTGCAAGCCAGCAGAACTAGGGAATGTTGTGGATGGGCCATCAAAAGGAAGGCAGGTTTAAATCAGCCCACAAGTCAGAAGAGCAGATTGGGTTGGACTCAAGCAGTTGGACCTTGCACAGCTCCAAGGTTACAACGTGTTTTGATAAGTTGTGCTGCCCAAATGAGACCTTATGTCCTTCCCAGGCTCTGCCTTTTCTGGGATGGATCTATCAGGTTTAACACACTAGCTCTTGATGTTCTCCTAAATGGGAATGCAAATATTTTTAATAGGATTAATAATCTTTTTATTCCTGGTTTACTTTGTTTATTCCAGGGTACCTTTTCTCACATTGTAACGTATTAAATACAGAGAATATGAGAAAATCTTTATACATCCAAATGTGTTTGTGTGTTTGCTGCATAGACCTCTCCAAACGACAGAACATTTGGACTTGACAGATTAATTTTGTTAAAGGGAATATAGGCACTGCAAGTGTGTGGGGTGTGGGTGTGTTGGCATGGGCGTTGGCCTGAGCGGGTACGGCTGGGATATGACAGTTCACAGATAAAAGTGGATTTGAACCTAGATTCACACCTAGAACTCCATCCACTAACTAGGCAAACATTGCATACATTTTCTTTTGCATGTAAATATCCTTCATTGACAAATCTGTATAGACTGAGAATATAACTCTAATAAATCATTTAATTTTCAGGGCAAAGAAGTGATAGAGCATTATCTAAAGGAATTGATTTCCCAGGGGATCACTTTTATCCCCCGATGGACTCCTCCAGCAGTCAGAGGGGAAACAGCTAAGAGGCCTTCATCAGGATGTGATTGTGGCACTGTACCAGCAGTAGCACCCCCACACGGAAGTGACAAGGAACACCGAGGCAGCACCTGCTCCTCTGTGGAGGCATCAACCCCCGATGGTATGTGCTTGTAAGCCAGTCAGCAGTTCCTTGCTATCTCACTAGGATGCTTTCAGCATTTTTCAGCTTGAAACCTGAACAAATGCCACAGCGCACCCTCCTTTCTTTTTTCATGCCTGGCCTATAGTTTGCAATCCTATCTTTAGATGCCTTTATGTTCTGGATAATTTGGGAGAGCCTAATTTTGACTATGGCATTCCTGCAGTCTGGTAGCTGCTTATCCTTAGGCATTTCATCAGGTCTACTCTGGACTACTGAGTTCAGGAACAAAGAAATTATATGGAGCCAATCCAGAAAATCCTTCCCCTCCTTCACTCCCTCTTGTTTGTTCCCATTTGCTCCCAGCACAGCTGCAGTCCCAGGACATTCCCCTACTTTTACAAAGTTCCCTTTGCTAGTGGCTGGCTGTGCATGTCTGCAGGTGCATATCTGCTTCACTACTCCAAATGTTTCTACTTGTCTCTTGTTCCAGTACCTTGCACTATTATATCCAGAGAGTGCCCGCATAGCAAAGGGTTTGTGTTTTGTCCTGCTGTAGTTCCCTTTGTGAGCACTGATGGAATATCATCCCCCCCCCTTGTAAAAATAGTGCCTATAGCTGCTTTGTAATAAAGGTACATGCTAAAGGGTGATATTCCACTCCAGTTCATATAGTTATTTTGCATTTATTGTTATTTGGATTTCTTTAAAATTTATTTTATTGTAACTATATTCCCCCATTTTTTGTATAAGGCTGAAGCCTATTTTGTAGTGTTGCTGTTGGAAGTAATAATAATTGACAGAAATATGTTACTGGTCTTATTGACTCGCTTCCTTATGGGACTGTTTTCTTCCCCCTCCTCAGCTGACAAACTAGATGCTGATTACATAGAAAGGTACCTAGGACAATTGACTCCCATGCAGGAAAGCTGCCTGATCAGACTCCGTCAGTGGTTGCAAGAAACACACAAAGGCAAGGTAAGCACCTGTGGCAAAGGCTGTCTGTTTGGGGAAAGAACATATTAAGCCGATTTAGCAATCAGGTGGTCTTAATTACTTTATCATATAACTAGTATCCTTGTGCCAGCTACCTACTGCATATTTTTATATTTAAGGGACCCTGCCTTTCCCCTTATTTTACACATTGCTGAAATTGTTTAAGGTTTTAGTTTTGACCATTTCTATATCACTTAATATATAAAAATATCTCTAAGCAATGAACACTAAAAACAATGACAAATATTACAGAAACACACAATAAAACCATTATGGGCAGACACCAAGGTTGATGGAGCCCAATCAGGCTGCCCACAGCTGTGTCTCATTCAGCTACTCTCCACACACTCAGCACCAGGCTACAGCAGCTTAGGTTGGGTGAGTTTCTCAGGGGGTCTAAATGGTGGCAAATATAAGACCCCTCTACTCACAGTTCTTTCTAGGGTCTCTGCACATCTCTCCTCCAGCCGTTCTTTTGCAAGTTGTCCACCTGTGTTGGTTCTGACTGATTTGGGTGATTAAAATGCAGCGATCGCTAAACAGAATAGAAGAAGCAGATAACTTGGGCCTAAACTTAGTTGTACAGTGGAACCTCGGGTTACGTACCATCCTCCTTACGAACGCTTCGGGTTACGAGCTCCACTAACCTGGAAGTAGGTGTTCCAGGTAGCGAATGCAAGCGGAAATTGCACGCTGGCGGTGCGGCGGCAGCGAAAGGCCCTATTAGCAAAAGTGCGCCTCAGGTGAAGAACGGTTTTGGGTTAAGAACGGACCTCCAGAATGAATTAAGTTCATAAACGGAGGTACCACTGTATTCTAGATTGTTAATGAGGACAGTAGTTGGTTTGTGTTTTCAAAATATGACATATGAGCTGTTCTTATTCTGCAGGAATTCTTTATAACGTCATGCCTTTGACAATAGGATGAGCCTTGCCTTCTCCTTTTTTTGCTCAGATTCCCAAAGATGAACATATCCTCCGTTTTTTGAGGGCTCGTGACTTCAACATTGACAAGGCTCGAGAGATGCTGTGCCAGTCACTGACCTGGCGCAAGCAGTACCAAGTAGACTACATCCTGCAAACATGGAGACCACCTTCTCTTCTGGAAGAATACTATACTGGTGGTTGGCATTACCATGACAAAGGTGGGAAGCTCACTTTAAGCCAGCATACTGTGCACTGGGACCGACTATGTTATGTGGGAAAGTTGGTTGACTTAGGCCACATGTCACTCAATCACCTAAAGACACCTCTGAGTACTTCTGTGCTTAATTTCTGAAAACGTGCAAGCAAGAAACCAAGAAGTGTTATTGTAACACAGGAATGGTCAGATGTAATCAGTAAAGTTTATGCGAGTGAATTAGAATCCATCCCCTGTTCTTCCCTGTTGCATCTCTAAACTGCTTACCTATTGCTGTTCTGTGTTTACCTCCTTGCATGCATTTTCAGAGTACAGGCTGGTAAATGTAGCGAAGCAGCTTGAGGTGTCCTCTGTTTTCCGAAAAGAAATTGGATGGGAACATACTTGGGCAATCATGCCTTAATTTTTTAATATTCCCTACTAAGTACTGTAGGACACAAACAGTGCAAAAACATATTTCATTCAGCTGCTTTGTTTATTTTTTGTCTTTAAAGATGGAAGGCCACTTTACATACTTCGCCTTGGTCAGATGGACACCAAAGGACTTGTGAAAGCACTGGGAGAGGAGTCACTCCTTCGTCATGTAAGGACACACTGCCTTTGTATTACCTATGCATAGTTTTTCTAGAAAAGCTTCAGGCCTTAAAGCCTCACTTGATAAAACACAGTGGTGACCAAGTAATGGGTCCCAGGAAACTTGTTGGTGGGGTGCCCAAGTATTGCTAAGGTTACCAGAATCCAGGGACACTTTTTTTTTTTGAAAAGAGGATTTTTAAAAAGAAAGAAAGAAGTAATATCTTTTCTTCTGTGGTCTCCTCTGTCCCACGGCCTTCCTCTGGACCTCAGCCTGCTCTCTTGGAGCGCTAGCCGCCATGGAGTACGCTTGGGTTGGGCCTGGGCTCAGTCACATGTCCTTGCCCTCCCAGTGCTCTCCTACCTCTCCTCCTCGGCAGCAGGGGCGTGGCAAGGTCAGGGCTCCCCTCTTTTTTCTCCTTCCTCTTTCTCTCTCTTCCTTCTCCTTCTCTCCTCCTCACTGCGTCAGTTCCGGGGGTTTTACTGGCCCCGGAGTGCCGCTGGGCAGTTGGCTGGGTGGCCAGGCGCTCTCACTCCCGGCTCGATTTGGGTTGCGGGAGGGGAGTCAGCAGTTCCCCCAGTTTATGTGGCGGGCGTCCCTGGTTCCCCCTTGGCAGTGGCAGTCTCAGCAGCCCGGAGCCAGCCTGGTAGAGCAGTTGGCTCTGGTTGGCTTCAGGAGCAGCTCACTGCCATGGCACCCACCATTTTGCCTCGTCGGAAGTCCCCATATGATGTGTCTTGTGCTGTTGAACCAATCACGCAACATTCATTCCCTACTAATAAATCTACAGCACTTAAAATATAAAACCAGGGACATTAAATGAAATCCAGGGACATTCCAGGGATGGATTTTGTCCAGGGACAGATTTGTAAATCTGGTAACTGTCCTAGGGAAATGGGGACATCTGGTAACCATATCCTATGTGGGAATTGCAAGTGTGGGGAACAAGGGAGTATGGAGGTGATGCTGGTGAACTTCCAAACAAAAGACCAAATTGTGTAGGCAGGCTGTTGTTTGCAATATGCTTGAAGTGTAGTTTTGGTCTCTGGGGTAAGAACCACACTCTTGTTGTCCATAGGCTAGGGGCACTGCCAAAGTCCCCGTGGTGTCAATACAGTGAGTCCAATAGTGGGTCCAACACTCAAGAAGGCAGTTTCTGCATGTGCTTTAGAGAGAAGTGAGGGGCAGATGGGGCTTATCAACCTGGGAACGTATCCCAGGTTTGGAGAAGGAAAACTGTGCTCTGCTTTCTTTTGGACCACATCAGCGAGCCCAAGAGGAATGTCTTGTTGTCTGGGCACCCCAGGATTTTCATACAGGGCTTGTGTCCTGAGGAGGTCCCTCCAGTTTGACATCACCCCTGGAGGCACACTCCATTGTCTCTCAAGACAGACTGATGCCAACAACAATACACAATGGGGAGATTTTATCACTTATAACCTGAAATATTACAATAGGGCCTTAATTGGTCTTGCTATGTTCTAAGTAAAATTTTGTCATAACCTGCAAAGCCTAAAATTTAGAGAAGGTATGAGGATGTTCCTTAGTAACTGTAGTCATTCCTTTGTTTTCCTTTCAGGTACTGTCAATTAACGAGGAAGGACAAAGGAGGTGTGAGGAAAACACCAATCTATTTGGCCGCCCAATCACGTTCGTATCCACCCAGTTATGCAATGACCCCTCTCTTCTTTTACTTCATGTAAACCTTGGCAATAAGAGAACATATTTAAAAGCATATTGATGCCTTGTCCTCAAGCAGAATTATTTTCACAGCTAGTGCTAACCATGCATTTTAATCTGGAACATGTCACTTCTAAATGTAGAGGTAGAGAATATATATATATATATATATATATAACAGGGAAAGGGGAAAGATTGACCATTGTAGCTTTTTCACACTTTACAAATTTGTGGGAGTGCATTTACAGATGCACTATTCTGTGCAAACTTGTGAAAACACCGTTAAGCCTCATACAGGAAGATTGTCTTTGTTGCTTCTGGTTTTGAATGCCAAATGCATAGCTTGAGAAACAGCTTTATGGATTTAATCTCTTTCAGATCTTGGACCTGTCTTGTTGACCTTGAAGGGCTGAACATGCGCCACCTCTGGCGCCCTGGAGTAAAAGCGCTCCTTAGGATTATTGAAGTGGTTGAAGAAAACTACCCAGAGACCTTGGGAAGACTTCTGATTGTGCGAGCACCCAGAGTGTTCCCTGTTCTATGGACTCTGGTGAGTGATGGTGCTTAACGAGAAGATATTACTAGTCTGTTGGAGCCCACTAAGGAATGAAAATGACAGACCTATGAGTGCTGTTTTGACAGACAAGGATATGTAGTTGCTTGACTTCTTTTCTGGGTTCAGGTTCCTGTTCAGGTAGTAGCAACTTATTTAATGCAGAATTTATATTTTGGTGCCAGAATGAAGATAACTGTAAAACACCTTTACAGTTAGAGTTACTGCAGAAATTATGGGTAATAATGCCATATCTTGTAGTCCTTGGGTTCAAAAATGCAAGGACTGCACCGATTAACTTTGGCACTGTTGATTTGTTTATGTAACTTTCTAGTCTTCCTCTAAAATACCCAGTGCTTTTTTCTGGGGTTTATTCAAGGGGGTATTCAAGTACTGACATCTCCCCCCCCCTAAAAGTAAAGCACTGGTTAAAAATGTGACACTTGCTGTAACAACTTCATGATGAGTACCAGCACCTTTATTTCCTAGAAGAGAAACACTGAATATACCTCCTAGGGCACAAAAAACTGCTAGCACATTTGCAAAACTAATCAGGGACCAGCATGGTTTCAAATTGGATGGGGGACTGTGTGTTGAGATTCCTGCATTGCAGGGGGTTGGACTAGATGACCCTCAGGATCCTTTCTTACTGTACAGTTCTATGAGCACGTCTTCCTCCAGTATCGTTTCCCTTTTATTCAATTACAGGAGAAAGTTTGGTAAAGTGTTACATGGTTTAACCCCAACATTAAAGCCTGCCTCTTCACTCATTTTATGATCTCTAAGTTCAACAGAGAGTGCTCTTTTAACATCTGTGCACTAGGTCTAGATATCAAGCATTTACAGAGAGATCTTCAAGTCCACCCTTCAGCTGGAGACTTGCTAAAGACCAAGAGTGATTTGTTTGGACTGGCTTGTTGGGTTGAGTTTTTAAAATGTTTTTTGGTGGGACTTGACCGTTGTTGTTTTTTAATGTGTCCTGAGAAGAATAGCTTTTACATTCTATTTCAGGTGAGTCCCTTTATCAATGAGAACACTAGGCAGAAGTTCCTCATTTACAGCGGCAACAATTATCAAGGACCTGGAGGGCTTGTGGATTATCTTGACAAAGATGTGATTCCTGATTTCCTTGGAGGAGAATGTGTGGTAAGTTTGGAGAATGTGTGTAGTACAAAATTCTTAGGTGAGACTTAATCTTGCTTATCTTACATTACATCCTTATTAAATGTTTAGTTCTATAAGTGTGCTGTGTGCAACTGAAATACAAGCTCCTGTTGGTGCTGAGCTCTGTATGAACATCATACACCTTTACATTTAGTTTTGAAGAAAAGACTAGAGAAGCTTTAATAACTGTATACAAATATGGCATGGCAGCCTGCACTTATGCTATTATTAGTACTTGCTGTACAGTATTACTTGGGTTGTTACACAGTGCAGGAGGACAGTATGTGGGCCTTTGGATAAAGTCAAAATATTTCTGTTGAAAAGATTACTTATTTTAACAAAAATATTTTCAGTAGCCTGCAGAGACGTTACTGTCTCTGTGTCCTTTGTTTGCCAAAAGAAAAATGCTGTCTATATTCTTGATGTAAGATCCATTCAATTGTCAATGTTGTAATTTGTAATCTCTATGCTGCCTCAGGGGGCACCCTGTTTAGAGCAGAATTAGCGATTCTTCCCCCCCCCCCCCTAACATTTCTAGAATTCAAGATGCTTTGGTGAGTTATTTTTTCCTCTTCAGGCAGTTGGCAAAAAACTGCTTGGTTTGACTTATGAATTGTTTATCATAGTTCAGATAACACTTGTACTGTTTATAGCAATTGGCAAAACTATTGTAAAAATTCAGACTGGATGGTTTATCATAGTACAGATTCAATTAGAAATGAATGAGTGACCTCTTCAACAGAAGTGTTATTAAATGTTGTTCCATTGTTGTTTTGTTAATTGCTTGGAGATTATTTATTGATTTGATTTGATTTGATTTCTTGCCCGCCTTTCTCCCTAAGGTCACAGGGCAGGTTACAGCAATTTAAAATTCAAACTTAAAGACAATTAAAATATATGTGCTAAATTTATATATATATATATATAAATAAGCAGAAAATTCACTGAGCAGCACTTTTATTCACAGTGCATTCTAGCTCATCTAGCTGCATACAGACACACTGTACCAAATCAAAGATCCAAACTCCGTTATTCTTCGGAATCTGCCTTTTTGCTCTTTAACTGTAATTCCCAAGATGAGCCTTGCAAATTAATGTTTGCATCCATTCATGCAAACTGCAAAACTGCATTGCCCCATTTTCTGCTATGTTCCCTCTTGAAGGAGCAGCAGACAGACTGCAGTGTCTGTCTTGAATATGTAGAATATGCTTCCATGATTTTTTTGCTGTCTGGCTTCTAGGCTGGACTAGGCTTCCTACTATTTACAGTAGACCCTCTTACCTTCTTAGTTTGGCAAAGCCTTTTTATCAGCCAGCCTTCTACTTCATTGACAGCAAGCTTGAGGACATGCGAGTCTGAATAATGGACATTCTCTAGAGGATGTAGATGTAGATGAATGAGTGAGATAGAAATAATGAAAGTGCTTTCAGAATTCATCTGGTTGCTATATCTATTCTTGTTTGCATCTAGTTAAAAGGTGCTTTAGTGGGCAGGGTGATGGGATGAGATTGTTTCTGTTCTCTCACTTTACTTGCTAAATAGTAGGAAGGTGAAGCTGTGCTGTATGAAATGGCAGGGAATATTCTGTCAGTTGGCATTGTTTTAAAGTGTTAATCTGCATTTTGAAATTCACTCTCCATCTCTCCCCCATCCCACAGTGTAATGTGCCTGAAGGTGGCCTTGTTCCCAAATCACTCTATCAAACAGATGAAGAACCTGAAATCTCTGATCATATCCGCCTCTGGACAGAAACCATCTATCACTCTGCAAATGTATTCAAAGGTGCTCCTCATGAGGTAGGATGAGGAAGTTATTCTGGTCAATAGAAGGGTTGAAAGTAGTAGACCAAAAAGTAATTGTTCTGTGCTCTTCTAGATCTGGCAGTTGGGTTTAGGTGGGATTTTGGAGATGCTGTAAAGGAAAGGAATATTGCCTGGGGTCTAGAAGCATTTCTTCAAATTCCTGATGTATATGCTCAATATACCTCATTCTTGGAAGAATTAAAACTCTACTCTTCCTACTCATAGTTATTCTGAGTCTCTGTAAGAAGTGCTCAGTCTGGTATTGGTAGGGGTGTGCTGGTGGATGGCTGTGTCTTAAGATCTCCCTGCTTTGGCATAAGCCCTACTACCCAACTAATATACATTATGAACTGGGGCACCCCATGGGGGAACTGTTGTAAACAAATATAGAGCTAGTGTGAGAGGTGTGACATCTTGTGCTTAGGTTCTGGACAGTCAGGAGAAAATTGGAATAATTTTTAAAATATATTTATTGAGTTTGCTAGTTCCTCCCAAAAAGGAGAATCATTTCTGTGTTGCTTAGAGCCAGATGTTTCTGCACTAGTTAATTGATTTTTGGGACAACGCCAGCACTGAATTGAACAGGATGGATGCTGTCATTTGTTATCTAATCTAGATAGTTGTGGAAATCTTGGAAGGTGAATCGGTGATCACCTGGGACTTCGACATTCTGAAAGGAGATGTCGTGTTCAGCCTCTTCCATTCCAAGAGGGCACCTGAGATTTGCCGCAAGGAGCCTACAGTGCCAAATGCTTTGACTCTGGGGGATAATATACAGCTAATTGGCAAGAGCTGGGTCCTGGGAGTGGACTATAGCCGTGTGGAGTCCCCGCTGGTGTGTCGTGAAGGCGAGAGCATCCAGGTCAGTTGCACTTCCATGCCTAAGATCTCATGCTGGGCCTTTGTGGTTTGATTGTCATAAATATTTAGGAACTTCCTCTTTCATTTTTAAAATTACATTAATGTAGGTACCCACCATTAAATATTCCCAGGGAGGTTTACAAACTCAACAGTTTTTGAAATAAGGCTATTTCATTGTCCTGTGAAATTCCAACGTGGGTGAGGAGCTTCTTGATATCAACTGCTGCTGCTGTTGTTGTTGTTTAGTCATGTCCGACTCTTCGTGACCCCATGGACCATAGCACGCCAGGCACTCCTGTCTTCCACTGCCTCCCGCAGTTTGGTCAAACTCATGTTGGTAGCTTCGAGAACACTGTCCAAGCATCTCGTCCTCTGTCGTCCCCTTCTCCTTGTGCCCTCAATCTTTCCCAACATCAGGGTCTTTTCCAGGGAGTCTTCTCTTCTCATGAGGTGGCCAAAGTATTGGAGCCTCAGCTTCACGATTTGTCCTTCAACTGCTATTGAGCATAATTGATCCACCAACTGTCCTGCGAAAAAGCTCCCTGTGGCACTTAGTTCTGGGATGTTACATATTTTATAATATATTAAATATGCAGTGAAGTGCCCCTTCTCACTACATTTTATTTTTGTTGCTCCTGTTTACCTTTTATAGATGGAAAACTGAACCAGAGAGAGTAGTGACTTGCCAAAAGCCCCCTAACACGTTAATGGCTGGACATGAATCCAGGCTTCTCATATTAAAGCCCAGTACACTTTATCCAGTAGAATGCCCTGGCTATAACTGTTGACTAAACACTGGGGGAAAGCCTATTGCACAGAATTAAGTTCTATGTCTCAGAGGAATGGGTTTCAAATTTTCTTCCTTTTAAGATCTTTCCAAATCAGTATCTGCCAAGGAATCCCTGCAAATCTGCAATGGAACCCTGGCATGTTGTAGGGGGTTCTGGAACTTGTTTATCTCACATGCTCAATTTATGAAGGGCCCTGGGCCAAGCTTCATCATTGTCCTGTGTGAACTGAATGTGCATTCCAGTACACACCCAATATTCTTCTTTGACTGCACACTGCAGGAAAAGATTAGTATTGCCCCAGCAAGCTTCTCTACGATTACTAAGCTTGTCATTGAGGAGCCCCTGATAAACTTGCAAGGAACCTCAGATTAGGTGCATTTGGATCACACTTTGCAAATCCCTGTTTCAGCTAAAAAGACCCAGTTAGCTAGAAAGTGTTAGTGACTCTACCTGTTGACTTCCCCTGGCCTGCATGCATCAGTTTTACGTCAATTTTTGACCTTCGTTTCAAGATGCCAAGAGGGCTTTGAAACAAAGCCAAACAAACATAAATCCTTTATGTTTACCTGATTGGTTTTCTCACTATCTATCACTTTTCAGGGTTCTCATGTGACTCGTTGGCCTGGCTTTTATATCCTCCAGTGGAAAATGCATAGCCCAACTCCCTGTGCTGGGACCAGCCTCTCTCGGGTTGATGATGTCTTGGCTACACTCCAGGTCACCAATCACAAGTGCAAGATCATGTATTACTATGAGGTGCTTGCATCCAAGGAATTCAGGTAGGAGGGATGCAGGAGGAGCCATTACATGACTTGTTATATGTGGGGATGATGGGCATCAGTCAGTGCTTGGTATGGTTCTTGAAAGCTATCAGCAGGAGTTCTAGTAACTGCCTTGCTGCTTTCTTTGATCTACTTCTTTGTCCTGTAATCCAACAGAATGTTTTGCTCAATTAATAAGATAATAAGCTTGCAACACACCTGTAGTTCACAACAGCGCCGTCTTAAGTGCCCCTGTCGCCATGGTGCGCCGGATCTCTCCGGCGCCCTATGGCGCCCCTGTCGCCATGGTGCGCCGGATCTCTCCAACGCCCTTCCGCCCCGTTTCCCAACGTGGTGGGCGGGTGGGCGCGGCGCTGCTGCGCAGCGGACCGGCCAGCAGGCGGGCGCAGCTCGCGGCGCCCTCTTGGCGGGCCGGCGCCATGGTGCCCTGCGCCACCGGGGGTCTACGATGAGCCGGCCCTGGTTCACAAGTGCCAATTTGGGAATGTTAATGCATTCCCAAATTTTTAAATCCTGCTTTGGAGCATCACCTTGTGAACTCAGTTCTCCAGGACAACAGAGCTCTGCCATCAGTCTCTTTCCACTGTTGCTATGTGTCTTCCAGGTGATCCAGTTAAGCATATCTCGATAGCTGTAAGCATGGAAAATGGTGATGGTATTAATCTTGCTACTAGTTTCCGCTTTCATATGATTTGTCAGGATTGCCACTTTAAATGTTTTCTTTCAAGGGGGAATTAGATTTTTGGCAGCAAATGAGAGATTACCAATCCTGTTGGGGTTTTCATGGAAGAAGTGGAGGTGAATTGGTTGTTGACCCTTCCCCAACCCACTAACTTTCATCTTTCCTTGGCTGTTTTCTCTGGCCTGGCTCTAGTCCTGGGTTTCTAAGCAGGGAAAAGCAGCAGAGATCCAGACAGAAAGCAGCAGGTAGGGGGAGGGTGAAGCAACTGAAGAATTTTCAGAATTCTAATAACATCATGAATGAGTTGGAGAGACTGTTGATTGATCACAGTGCCATGCAACCCTTAGTAGCCATGGCTAACTCTGCCCTGTGAATAAAGGTTTTTTTTAAAAAAATAATAAAAGCCATCTCATCTGGCAATAGAAAGGTTTCCAGTTGTTGATTTAATTATTTAAGAATTACATTGGAAGCTGGACAGGTTCAGCAGAGGAAGAATAAAAAGAGATAACATTGGGAGGGGTGATACACAAGTTGATTACGTCTTTAATCCATTTAGGTATAATTAAGAGCTCAATGTAACAACAACAACAAAACCCACCACATCTTTCTTTCTATTCCAGGGGGTCCATGACAAGTCTGGAATCCTGCAACAGTGGATTTTCACAGCTCAGTGGAGCAACAACATCTTCCAACCAATCGCAGAGCAGCTCTCTGATTTCTAGATAACATCATCTAGGAACTTGTTGAACACTGATAAATGAACTGCTCAGCTGAGATGCTTTCCTCAGGTCTGTTCCATAGAACGAGCCAAAGAGTCCTGTGGCGGAATGCTAGTGCCTAGGGATGGCCTTCTAGGGGAACACAAGTAACAGCAGTTTGGACACAAAGATGTTTCTAGGGAGCCGCTTGAAATCTTTGCTTTTTCGGGAATAGACTTGCAGCTTCTGAACTTTGAAGATTGATTTTCCTGGACCGTGTATTAACAAATCTGTGCATTAGACTGCATATCACTTTTGCATGAATTTTACGTGATTCCTGTGGTTTAAAGGGCTCTTTCCAGTCAACTTAACTCTACGTAAATGTAGAGCTATCTGGTGTTGCCTTACCTATTAGGACCTGTAGAGCTGTCTCTTATGTGTAGCAAAAACTAGTCTAGTTTCACCGGGGCATCAACCAGTGCCATTTGTGTTTTAACAAGAGGCATAAGGTGCCTCAGTAGCAGGGATTACGTGCAAACTACTAATATGTACATAAATAGATGGGGGTGGGTGGGAGGAAACAAGGTTTCCAGGTTACTTCAAGTAGGAAACATATCTCAGAGGTTAGATACCTAGATTTAGCTAGCTTAACATGCTTTGGCATCCCTGAGAGACCCCAAAAATGTACATAAGTTTCTCCTGCAGTGCACAGAAACGCCTTCTTTCTTAAAGGAGTAAGCACTGGTACCCCCCCACCCCCATTTTTTCTCAGGTCTATGAGCAATAAATGAGTAGATCTCTGCCCCATCCCTCTCTCAGGGTAGGAAGTGAATTCCATTACAAAGGGCTAAGCAAAGCAATATTTAATTTCTACAGGCACAAAACAACTTTACAGTGTTGACGAAGCTCTTATTTTTGAAAGCAGGGCAGGCACAAATTCAAGTTGGGGTGGGCACTTTAAGTGTGTGTGTGTGTGTGTGCGTGTGTGTGTGTGCATGAATATATGAAAATTCCTCTTTATTCAAACAAGATTAAGACTTAAATTAATAACTTATTTGTATCATTTTATAGGTACAACTCAAGTATGTATTATGAAATATGCCCCTCCCTTTTTTGTGTGTTGATTTTTTGAGGCCAGAGGGAGGAATTCTGATCATCTTCAGCTATGTAAGACTGTTTCACTGAAACATGGTTTCATAACTGGATATTTTTGGAGCACAGGACTGCATTATGCAGAATTATTTGCACAGGTCTCCATTTAATCTTTTGAGTTTGATAAGGTTGTGGCCTACATTGTAACTGGAAAACTGCTCTGGCAATATGGCCCTCAATGATTAAGGACCTTGATTTTGTAAAATTTATATGCCCTGGAACGATAACACCTGGGACTGCACAAACTTCACTGTGGGGTGGGCATGGTTTATTGATAATAAGATAGTTGTGAAGTTACATACAAAGGGAAGAAAGGGAGACGTGAATGTTGAGATACTTCT
This sequence comes from Zootoca vivipara, assembly GCF_963506605.1. Lineage (NCBI taxonomy): Eukaryota > Metazoa > Chordata > Lepidosauria > Squamata > Lacertidae > Zootoca > Zootoca vivipara. The sequence continues at coordinate 34,629,149 of NC_083289.1, read as the reverse complement.
GAGTATGCATGAAACACGAGTTCTCCTTTGCAAGGTTTATTTTTACTTCCTGTAATTAGGGGATAAGTAAGAAGCCAAATCAGCTGAGATTCCAGCTGCCTTTGCTTGCCTGTGTGTTTGTTCAAAGGTGCACTGCAGTGCTGGTGAGAGAAAAGGGAAGCAAGCAGGACCAGTCACTACAGCAAAGTGCGTCAGTGTTGCTGTTTCCCTGTGCAGAGGGACTGCGGGGAATTAGATGCCCAAGCTTGCCTTAGAAGGCTAATTCCAAGCAATCCTTTTGAGGAAATAGCTGTAATGTGTAAGTAACGCTTTCAGTTGCTTTATCTTAGTGCAAGGCTGAATGTTGCATGCAATCCCCTGAGAGGAGATTTAATGAAAAGCAGCTTGGGGCAGGGAACAGGTAGATAGGGGGCAATTTTTAGCTGAAAAACCAGACAGTGGAGAGGAAGAGTTAACTGCATGCATAAACATTAGTGTTTTTCTGGTTCCTGACATAGCCTCCTGAGGCTGCTTTTTCTTAATATTTTGGGTGTAACATCTACTCTAATCCTTAAAGCAAATTCCAACTTTGCTGGAGTAATATCCAGTCTAAGGTGGTTCCAGTTCTCTTTTTAAAGGAAAATTATGGCTGCTTTCTCTCTCTTGGACTGCATTGGGAATGCCATGTCTCAAAAATGTTGCCATTGGTTGTAGAGGAAGAAAGACCAGGGTACTCTAGGTTTCACATGAAAATGAAGAGGGTCTCCAGCTCTGCTTTTAAGTATCCTTACAGTGAAGCAAGTTGTGATCTGCCTCAACTAAGGTCTCAGCAAACCTCTTAATCTGTAGGTTACTGTTAGATTGTGCTTCATTTTAAAGACCTATTTCGTGCCATAAATGATGGCAGCTTTATAAATGTATATATTCTCTAAAGCTTAATTTTTGTTTTCCTTCTCAGATGTTGAGGAGTCTCGAGTCTAGACTCAGGAGGATGTTTCTCCTGCATCCTAGTTGGGTTAGGGCCTGCTTAATCAGCACCTCTGTTCTGCAAGAGTGAATCTAATATGAATGACAAGGACAGGAAGGGTGGTAGAGGGCTATGCAGACATGCTGTTGGTTATGAATGAAGCTTGTGTGCAGAGACTTAATAAGGAGATGAAGATTGGAGATGCCCTGTCATGACCAAAATAATTGAACTGATCCTTCCCATATTGATGGAGAAAACAATGATCTCGACCATTTGGCAGTGGAGGAAAAAGAATCCTCTGCCCCTTCCCATCCTCCTCCAACCCAGTTTTAACTGTGACAACCTGAATTTCCTATTGACAAACAGCCTAGTTCTATCTTGACTGAGTCAACCTCTGAAGAGGGTGGCGGCTTTGGTATTGTATGTGAACCAGCCTGCTCTGTCTTACTGACTTCCTATGACAGCCAGACCTTTGCTTCTGCCTATAATTTTCCTGCCTTGCCTATAGTCTTCCATCTCATTGTAGATCGCAGTACATACTGACCTGTAACAGCTGGAAACAACAAAGGTATGTGTGTGTGTGTGTGTGTGTGTGTGTGTGTGTGTTGTTCATAGTTTGGACACAAAGGATATAGTAGCCTTGCAGAAGTCAGTGTCTGGATGGGAGACTGCCTGAAAACTCCATGCATACTGCCTTGAGTTCCATCATGGAAGAAAGATGGGATATAAATGTAAGTAAAAATGTATGATCCCATGTACAATAAGTATTTTAGGACTATACCTTTAATTATTATTAGCATGGAAAGAACATCCATTATTAGTTGTGTAAGATACACTCCAAATTGCTGGTGCACAAGTGTGGGAAGCTTTACCAGGTGCCCAGTCTTGTTAGTGCCTTGAGCACCACGATGGCTATGTTTTACTTCCACTGTTGCAGGTAGAATACCACTGAATACCAGTTGCTGGCAACCACAGGAGAGGAAAAGTGCTGTTGCGGTCAGATCCTGCTTGCAGACTTCCTGTTAGGGCATCTGGTTGACCACTGGGAGAACAGTATGCTGGACTAGATTTATTTTGTTCTTATAGTGTCTCACATTGATTATGTCTGGGCCTAATATGGGGGCTTAGAGGTTCCTTAAACATATTTTGAGACTGGCTTGGTTCTTCTAGAGACTGTAACTGCGCAATGAAAAGATATTTTGGTATTAAAAGGGCTCTCTGTCCTCCCTTACTTAAATGCTTAAAGCAGTCTGAGTTGGCTAAATAATCATTCAAAGTCTTTTCTAATTGTAGAAAGCAGGACTTGATCTTTAGGAAGGTTGGTTTTCATTCAGCTGCTTTTGTAACTATAATTTAGAATCTACCCCAAGCTACTATCAGTTTATTCCCCTTATAGCAACATGAAAAAGGCAAGATATTCTTGCTGTGTTCAGTGATTCCTGCTCCCACCAGTCAGGTGAACAGCACTTGGATCCTGGGCCAGGGTGCACTCAAGTACAATATTGCTGCTACTATATACAGTATTTAGAATTTAATAATGTTCACAACTGTGCTAGGCATTTTACAGAACACAGGAGGTCAGATATAGATTTGTCTCAAAAGATATCCATCCTTGACATCACCATCATCATTTTATTTGTATGGTGCCTTTCCATAGTTAAAACAGTGCTCAAGGTGACTTACAACATGACAAGATTTACATAATTACCAACATAACAAATTCATAAGCAATGAATAAAACACATCAAAAAGTACACAACCAAATGGAAAACTATTTCCACATAAATCATAAAATCTAAAACTAAGAATACAGCTTTAATATCAATCACAATTAAAAATGACATAGATTAAAAAATAAAAGCAATTTAAAAAACAAAAAACCGGAGCGCCCTCTGCCCAGCAGCAGCAGTCCTTTATGGAGCCTGTCAGGCCTCGCCCCAAGCCAGGTGGAGAGAAGCAGGGCACGAGCCTTTAGGCTCCCAGCAGGTCAGTCCTCGAAGGAGGCTTCATTGCAGAGTATGAAATTTCTGATTCAGAACCTTATCAAGAAAGTTGAAGACCAAGAGCAAAGATGCAGCCACCTCCTTTTTCTGTAGCTCTTCATTTTGGGGGCATTCTGTATTTCCAGTTCCTCAACTGTCTTTTTAAGTACCAATATTTTTCCACGACTTGAAGCTCTCTTTTGCTTGGATATTCCTTCTTGGATTTCATCTCCTGATAATTGCTTTTTGAGTTCCTCTAATTGTGTTGTTAAGGATATTACTTTGGCTTTGTTTTGCAGCTTTAATTTGGGAATCTTGGCTTCAGATGCTTCTTTTTCTTTCTTTAATTGTTGTTCTTTAAGGCATAACTCACTATCCTTTTCCCTGACAAGTTCTTTGAGTCCTGCTACCAGCTGTTCATTTTGTAGCAGCTTTTCTGTCAAATCGGTCACTGACATGCTTGCTGCTTGAAGTGGGCCATGAGCTCCAGATTTAGTAGCTGAAACATCACCGCTGCCCCATTTCAGCATAGTTTTAAAATAGCTGAGGGGAAGGAAGAGAGTTGGGCAGGGAGCAACATGCTCACCACCCCCTCAGCGAGACCAGAGCGGTAGGGGCGTAAGGGGTGCAGGTCAGACCACATAGGCCAGGCATCCCCAAACTTCGGCCCTCCAGATGTTTTGGACTACAATTCCCATCATCCCTGACCACTGGTCCTGTTAGCTAGGGATCATGGGAGTTGTAGGCCAAAACATCTGGAGGGCCACAGTTTGGGGATGCCTGATATAGGCCTTGTTGCCAGCTGTTCCTCCTCTTTGGCCTGCTCCAGGTGGCCCATAAGGCAGCCGGGAGAGTCATCCTGACAGGCTGCTAGCTGGACAGAGTAGTTTTCGCCCGTGTGTGTGCCGTGACACTTCCCTTGTAATAGGTATTATTTCTGCCAACTCATAGAGCATGGTACTGAAGAGGTTCACCAGGTCAATTTACTTATAAGCAGTGTGTCAGTCTTCCAGAGACTGTTTAGCTAGACTAAGCCATTGCGTTTGCAAGTGATCTGAAGAAATCTCCTTGCTGGGTCTGGGTGAGTTTGCCTTGCAACCATACTCTTCTGTTATTGGGATTAATAGGTTAAGGAGCTATTCTAACCACATGACAGAAGCATATTTCTGAGCTTTTGGGGGACGGTTAAGATGCTATCATGAACAGGTGTAATAAATAACAAGATGAAAGATGGAAAAAGTCTTTTTTAATAATTCCAGTGGCACCTTTAAGATCAACTAAATATAAGCTTTCAAGGTATGAACTTTCGTGTGTAATACACACTTCATCAGATACTCTGAAGTAGAAGTATGTATATATATATGGGTAAAATGAAATAACGATAACCTCCAGATTCAGAGGTGGTGTGCTATTATTGCCTTCAAGCTTTGCAGGTCTGTGAGGCATTTGGTTGGCCACTATAGGAAGCAGGAAGAGATGGACCTTTGGTCTCACCCAGGAGGGCTCTGATGTTTTTCCTATTAACCTTAGAACAGGGCTATGTACTCTATCAAAAACCTGAACTCTGCTGGAGGAAACTTACATTATCCATACTGGGTAAATTTACAGAAACTTAAATTAACTTTTTTTCACCCTTCAGTGTTGGCAAAAGGCTGGAAACTAATGGGAGGAGATATGAAAGGGGGAAAAGGATTGTGTAGATCAGTGTTTCTCAACCAGTGTGCCTCCAGATGTTTTGGGACTACAACTCCCATCATCCCTAGCTAGCAAGACCAGTGGTCAGGAATGGTGGGAGTTGTAGTCCCAAAACATTTGGAGGCACACTGGTTGAGAAACACTGGTGTAGATAACCTTTTTTGGCCAGAAGTTCTGATCAGATTCCCCTTCCATACCTTACCTTTTAGAAGATGCTGCACCTGCATTTTCACTCTTTAGTCTGCGGATATGAGGACTAGGACCTTTAGTTTTTTGTAAAATGCCAGCTAAGATTGAGACTCTAGATGCCATGGTGAGCAGCACATTCAAGTTCACATGGAACAAAGCCTTCATTTTAAGATCACCAGCCACTGTTGAATTTGGTTTTTAATGTTTGGCTTCTTCCATTGTTTGTACTTTGTCAAGGTGATGGGATGGAGGTTCCTTTTCACATTTTTGCAACTCTAAAGCATAGAAATGGCACAAAGATTGCATCATTTGACTCCTGATTTCCTGCAGATTTGGCAGTTTGGGTTTGTACAGGTGTGTGAGGGACCAGACCATCCTAATGCCCTGATTAGTAGCTAGTTCTTGAGCCATTTTAAGGAAAAGATGGCTGGTCCCACCCCCAGTCCCAAACGGTTTTGCCAGTAAAGGAACACTTCATAGACATCATCTCAATTCCCATGTACTGTACATATATACCCTTTGCTTCCTCCAGGGGCCTGATGGTAATTCTTCCCGAGGGAGGGGGCTTAGTCTCTGGGCCACCAGGTGCTGATCCCTATTTTAATATGTGAAGATACTCAGGGCTCATCCACACTTCGGCTTGTCCCATGGCTAAAAAGCACAGGTCCAAGCAGTTTCGCCCTGCTTCTTTCCCAGGGAAAACCAGCTCTTTAGTGCTAAATCGGAGCAAACGTCAACCTGGAGAAAACCCAGATTGAGTGCTAAAGAGCCGTTTTCCCCGGTGGAAAGTATTAGGACAAGAGGAAGTGTAGATATGCCCTCAGTACGTTGAACTGAAGTGCCATATACCTAGCTGCTGTCTTTGATGTTGTTTAACTAGAGTCCTCCTCTTTCCACTTTATAATAATAATAATTTATTATTTATTGTGCTAGTTATTTAAACGACTATACTGTGACCTTTTCAATGCAAAAATAATAATAATGTAGATAGTAAACCATTTTGCACAGCCTATGGCAAAGGCTATATTAAGGGCATTTTACAGAGATTTTGCAAATAGTACCTTATTAGATTTACAGGAGCTGCTAACCCCCCCCCCCCTCCTGCAAAGGATGGCTATCAGTATCAACAGGGGCTGAACTGATTCCAGTGTGATGACTTATCATTTTTTGTGGAGCTTAAAAAGCCTGAGTTGCTGAAATGGACATTCTGAATGCACAGACGGCAAAGCTAATGTAGTTGTCACTGTTATTTTATAGTGAAGATTCATTCCTATCTGCGAAAAAAAGAGATTTTCAGATCACTGTATGCATGTTGGTGATCAGCAAATGTGATACGAAAGCTGTGTTGTGGCAGGGTCTCTGTCAGAAGCTGGGCATTACTAATACATTTCTGTCCTCCGTTTTGCTGTAACTGAAAAGAAGAAAAATAAAATAAACTGGAGACGAGTTGGTTTTGGCTTAAAGCATTGGGGAAAGTGTGACCTCTCCATATGCAGTTTTGTGGTCAAGAGATCAGGACTACCTCATTGGTTTGTGAATTCATTCCTTTCTCCCACACATACCCCTGCCCCACCCCAGTTTCAAAGTCAGCTGCAAAATAATGGTGCCAATTGCCTATTATACCCAGGAAGCCATACAGCATAAATACCAGGGACTGTGTGCCCACCAGTACCTCCTATGGTATCTGGAAAAGATATTGGTAAATATTACTGCCCTGTTCTATGTTCTTGTCTCTTTATTCTGCTCTTTTAAATGTGGCAGACCTTTTGTGTTATGCCACAAACCTGGTGCCTATGGAACTTTCTCAAAATTCTGAATATCCTTACTGGTAGCCCCTGATACATACAGAGCTATGTATTGCAGTCTGAGTTACTCTACAGTAAGGATTCTAAAATGCAAGCTTAAAAGCTGTCAGTACAGCTGTGCAAAGACCTGCAACCAATTAATACACAGGTTTGTCCTACCAATTCTACTTGCTGGTGTTGAACTCTAGGGAGAGAGAAACCCTTTCCAATCTACTGCAAATAACTACCAGGAGACTCCAATCTATCTTCTGCCCATCTGTCCTGCAGTGTTGCAGTCTGCACTGAGATCAACACTACTTATGGTTAGCTTTAACATAGCTGAGTTCGATATTGGGGATTTGAGGCTTGTTTGTAAAATCTGTTTAAAGGTAGCCATGGTTAATATTTCCCTCTGCAAGATGGCATGCGAAATCATGAAAACTGAAAAGCGGGGAACACATAAGCTTGCAGCCTGATGTTCATCTTTTAATCATGGTTCAAGAAATCAGAAAACATTACATACATCTCTTTGCACTGCACCAACAAAATAAATCTAGCATCTCTTGACAGCAGCCTCAGCCTTCTAGACTGTTCCTCAGCTGTTTAGTTGGGCTTATATTTAGTTTTTAACTTTAACTCATGGACCTTGGTTTTTGTAAGACCCCCTATGCACTGACTGACCCCACAACACACAATTTGGGTCAGAGATTCTTTTCTCCCAAAATACAGGTTTATGGACACACCCTGACTTCTCAGCCTCCCTCCTCCTGGCAGAAACCTGGCATGACAACTTATTTCAAACTTCATGGAAAAGATTATCTTTAAATATGAAGACTTAACTGACACCAAATCAATAATCTTGGGGAATCTTGTATCCAAGGTACTGTAGTAATAATAATAACTCATTCCATCAATGCAAAGACTTCTGCTTGTGCACCCCCACACTCTGTGTGCTCCCTAAATCTATTATGTGGGTTCCCCCAACCTTCTGGAACAAATTTGGGGAGGATATGGGGCACACAGGCGGAGCAGAGGAAGAATGTTCCATTGCACAGACAGAAATTGCACTGACTGGACACATTAGTTGGATACTGCCCTAAATCATGCCTATTTCTTTTTTCCATAGCCACATTAATATTTCTTTGTTCCTTATGATGCCTGCATACTTCCCAGGATAGTTTCTTCATCTTTACTTGTGTTTGTAAAGGTGTAAAGTGTAGAAACTTGGGTGGGTTCACATTTCAGTGGGAATCAGCCTAACTCGTACTTCCCTGAATGATTAAGCAAACTAAAAACCAGCTTATCTTTGAAATTTGTAATGAAGTTCTCATACCAAAAGATCATGCATGTTAGAGGAAATTGTGTAAAAAATATGTTTATGCCAGTGAAAGTAGCATTTAAATATGCATTATATAAGCAGGAAGTTGTTTGAAAAATAGGCATATTAAAATGTGCAGTGAAACTGGATGGCTTCCAACAAATTAAGACACAGTAAGACATCAATCATTAAAAACCTCCCTATACAGGTCTTCAGATGTCTTCTAAAAGTCAGATAGTTGTTTATTTCCTTGACATCCTAATGGGAGGGCATTCCACAGGGCAGGTGCCATTACCGAGAAGGTCCTGGTTTTAAGGGGAACAAATTGCAAACCAATGTGGTAAACTGAACTTAAGACGGGAGGAAAAGGATAAACTGAAATAAAAAATGTGGGTAAATTTGTCCACTGGTATCTGCAAGTACCCACCAGCCCCTTAAGGTGATAAAGCCATTATTTCGGGTGTGGGTTGGGGGAGAGACAGGGGGGGGGGAAGTATTACTGCTAGAGTCATGATGCATTTGGCATAAGTGTGTTATTTGTAGAAATTTCTTTCATTGGCCCTCTCATCTGAACTGTGTAACCATTATAACCTATCATCATCATTAAAATTTGTATACCGCCCTTCATCTGAAGAAGAAATATAAAACAAGCATACAAAATACAGCAGTACCTTGGTTTACGAACTTAATCTGTTCCGGAAGTCTGTTCTTAAACCGGAACTGTTCTTAAACTGGGCCTCCTGCCGCCAGTGCTCTTCCACCATTCGGATTCCATTCTTAGACTGAGGTAAAGTTGTCAAACCGGAATACTACTTCTGGTTTTGCGGAGTTCGTAAACCTTATCGTTCATAAACAGGACTGTTCTTAAAGCAAGGTACCACTGAATATAATAAAGCAAACACAAACCAATGACTCCCCCCCCCCACTAGTTAAGACAACTACTAGCAAAAGGAAAGGCACTGTTGTCGATTTCATGCATCTTTTCCATTTTCCCTGCACAGCTGAGTTTTATGGAGCACGTTTAGCCTTTGGCTGGGCATCTGCCTGCCTGCTTGCCGTACTGCTGTGATGTTGTAGGCCCATGCTCTTTCTAAGTTGTCTCCAGCAATGCTGGTAGGAATCCAGTTGAGGAAAGGGAAGCGGGCAGCCACCACGCAGGCCCCATCTGGGAGTTCTGAAAGCAGTTTTCTCTCCAGAGCGGGACCTGCCGAGAGAGGCCTGCTTTACAATGACGTTGACGGCAGCAAGATCTGACAGAGAATGAATCTCAGAAGGGACAAAGAAAGCCTTGGGGAGACCACCCAAAGTGCTGCTCTATCGGCAGAGGTTGGTCTATTAGGGCGAAGTCCCACCAACCTCCGTCTGCCCTCAGTCAGCCCCCATCTGCATGCCTCCTTAACTTATCAATCTAGGAATTGAACTGCTTGTCACCTTTCTGCCCCTTAGTCTCAGGGTTGCCTTTGTAGAATGCAGCAGCAAAGAGGATGGGGACGAAGCTAGAATTAGGACAGGTCCGCACCATACATTCAATGCACATTCAATGCACATGTAAGAACATTCAACACACATCCTCCCAAGTATCCTGGGAACTATTGTTTAAGGGTGGCTGGGAAATGCAGCTCTCTGCAGGTGAAACCATCTATAGTTCCCAGGATTCCTTGTGGGGGGAGTCACATGCTTTAAATGTGACTGAAAATGCTTTAAAAGTATGGTGTGGAGCTGCCCTGAATTAGCTCTGCCTGTCCTTGGCTCTGGCGCCACTTTCTACTGGCCTTTCTGCCTTCTGCCCTACCATTTCCAAAGGGTACCAGCCACTCCTGGGCTTCAGACTGAAGCATCATCATTTGTTGCATGAACTAAGAAAAAAACCTACAGGAAAATTGTTCTATTTCTATGAATTCTGGCCCTAACTGCTCCCCTGATTCCCAAATTCATGTGGCGTACGCGATGAGTTTATGTGAATGTTCCTCTACCATTTCCTAACATAGAAGCTCCGTTGAAGCAAGGCAGTCAGCATCTATTAGGGACATGAGAGGAGACACGGGGCCATAATGTTTTGTTTTTAATATAAAATGAGTGAATAGATCAGCCTCTTCTTGAGCTGAAACAACACCATCTGATAACTGCCTAACTGGAGGTTGAACCACCCGAGTGTATGGTGTTTTTACACGGTGTCTGAAGAAAATTGATGATGTCTTTTCCTGTGCAGCAGTGGGAGCAGTGAAAAAGGCCTATTTTCAGTCTGCAGACCCTATGATAGTCTGCAGAGGCAGGGTTACATATAAAACACTCCCCCCCCCCAATGACGCATACAGGGGCAGATGGCCCTTCAGAAAGAATTCTGTTTGGTAATTCCAGACTGAAATCAATTAAAGGAAACTCTTCAAGGTGACTCCTGAAAGCTGCAAAGAGAAGACTGGGCCAATTTCTCTCTTAACTGACCAGCATCTAGCATAAGGTGACTTGGGAATAGTGAATTTCAAACTGCAGCCTCTGCAGAAATGAGGCAACATTATTTGCTTTTGGCTGACTTTGCAGTCGGGGGGTGGGGTGGGGGGAAGCTGGCAAGCTCAGCATCTGGCTGTGGTGACTGCACAGCAGCAGTGTAAATAGAGCACACAGTTGTGATGCCTCAGCAAGACTGCTGGGCGCTTCTAGGGCAATCGTCATTCTTTAGCAACGAATGGACTCAGTTGTTGCCACCTAGTCCCACAAAGGAAAGCCAGCAGACAGTGTTAAAATGAAAGACACTGCCAAAACAACTAAATCAGTATGTGCTGAAGATTGTTAAATCCCCTTTGGCTTTCAGTACAGGAGTATGATTTAAAAAACAAAACAAAACACCTTACCAAACAGGTGCAGAAAACTAATTCTACTTATCCTGTTGAGTTGTATAGGGACAAAGGAGGAGGAAGCTGACTCCCCGGGCTGGTTGTAAGTAAAGTAGGCAGTTGCAGGCAGACTGAGGCTGGTAGGCTGTGCCCCTTTTGCTCAAATGGAGCTGCCACCACTGTTAGTATAAGGTTTTAATTTCTATGTCTCGACTGATTTCTAGGTCAGAGGCTGGACAGTACCAAGCAGATGGGGAGAATTCCTTCTGCTGGGAAAAATGAGAGCAAGTGTTTTGCAGATGTTATCCACTTGTTGGCTGTGACAATGAATTTGTCTAAATGCTTCTAGTCTGCCTTTCAGATGCAGCCCTCTCAGGGCAGCTTACAGAAGATAATGAATAAACGCAGGAAAGCAAACATCTAATTATAGAAAGGATAAACAGCAGGCGTTCAAAACCCAACACCCTTTTTAATAGGATGCAGAATGCAATTTGTTTTCAAACAGACCTTTACAACTTAACAAAGATGGGGTAGTATGCAGTTCCTTTGGCGAGAGTGCCAAGGATATGGGGCCACAACTAATAAGACCCTGTCTCCAGTACTCACCAGCCTAATGGATACTGAGGTGAGCGTAAGAAATAGGGTTTCAGACCGGGGCAGGTTCATAAGACTGAATGCATAATACTACTGCCAGTTAATTGAAGGTATTAGTCCATTAGATATCGTGAAGACTGGTCATTGCACTGACCATCCTTGGTTTTGCTTAGGTAATATAGGACAAGCTTATCTGAAAACTACTCACCAAGCTGGGAGCCAGGAACACAGTGACGTTGTTGCAGTCAGTGAGATCTGCCTTAAAACAACAGCAGCAGACAATTAGTCAAGAGAGACGGTTCGATGGTTGTTTCCTATTCTGGACTGGACTACATCCCACAGTGCACTGGGAGGCAAAGCATAGTCCCATGGTCTCAGATATTGCAGCATATAGTTAAGCTACAGCACTCACTCTCTTAAAAGAACCTGGGGCCAACCAGTGATGCTGAACCTTGGGAGATTCAGGACAAACACAAGGGAACACTGCTTCACAACACATAGCTAAACTATATAGCAGGAGCAACCAGTGTGGGTTGGTGGTTGTTGAACTACAACTCCCATCAACAGATGTTAAGACTATAACTCCCATCAACCCCTGGCTTCTGGACATGATGCTGGTGCTCATGGCAGCTGGGGGCCCAACAATACCTGGAGGTCGCCAAACTTAGGGGAAGCCTTGCTGCTAACTTTTGCTTCTCCTGAGCTTCACTTAAGATGCAGGTGAGATGGCTACCGCAGACAGCTCCTCCTTCCACTTTCGGTTTGCTCCTTACAGGCCTAGCTTCTTGCCTCCGTGTGGATATAGCTTACCTTCCAAAGGTCTTCTCGCCGGAAGAAAACATTTCCATAGCACCCAGCCCTCCAGGCACGAAAGTTGGACAGTTGTAAAAGCCATGGATTGAGCTCATAGCCAACAGACGGCCTGAAGCCTTGTTTGTAAGCCTCCAACACCTGGAAGTGCAGCCAGAATCAAGCACATTGTCTATTGCCTAATGCTGTGTCAGTGTCATGGTGCAGGTCACATCTGCACACATTTAAACCCTCTTTTATTGTTTTAATAGTTATGGAGAATCCGGGGAAATATAGTTTGCTGGGAATTGCAACTGCCAGGGCCATACAACACTGGTCCTGAAAGACCTACAATGGCTCCCAGTACGTTTCTGAGCACATTTCAAAGTGTTGGTGCTGACCATTGTTATAAGAATTTTGAGGTCATATATATATATAATAATTGTTCATAAAACATGTACATGAATGTACAGTACAGGCACATGTCTGAAGCAGCACAGGAAGACAGGCCTGACTGACACCATTTTGACTCTCTCTCTCTGACCAGGTGTTCCTCTGCAAGGAAGAAGGGGGGTGGGGGGAACCTTCTCATTGTCTCAGGAATTAAAGTGATAATCCCTGGCATCCTGATACCTGAGTGCCAGACAAAAGGGTGTGATTAACTTGGCTGGGAAACAGGGAAATGTAAATATATCTCTTTTTTGTTGATTAGGTTTTGGGGGCAGGGGGCAGGGTCCAGGATGCTCAGATTACTGCCACCAGACCTCCCCTTTCATGATGTACCTATGATGAATCTAGGGAGGGCGGTCTTGGGCTACACCCCTTCTGTGATGTATGGGTGATGCTTCTGGGGGGTGGGCTGAAACCAATTTCAAATTTCTTTTTAAGGGCAGGACACCTTTGTTTGGGGTTCCTTCCTTGTTCTCCTGCGTGAGGGGAAGGACCCTGTTGCAACAACGAAAATAAAGGCTTTGCTTCTCAAACTTCTCTAGTTGGCCTCTGTTATATTCTCCAACCGATGGAGAACTCAATAAGGGAATAAGGGCAGATTTTTGCCTATATCACCTTTAAAGCCCTAAACAGCCTCAGCCCAGTATACCTGAAGGAGCGTCTCCACCCCCATCGCTCAGCCTGAACACTGGGATCCAGCACCGAGGGTGCCTGCCCTGTGGAATGCTCTCCCATCAGATGTCCAATAAATAAGACATCTGAAGGCAGCCCTTTGTGGGGAAGCTTTTTAATGTTTTATTATGTTTCGTATATGTTGGAAGCTGCCCAGAGTGGCTGGGGCAAACCAGTCAGATGGGCAGGGTACAAATTAATAATAATAATAATAATAATAAATTAGCAGAATTTAATTCCCGGGATTCTTTGGGAGAAAGGTATGACATTGGGAGAAAGCAGTATAAGAGTGTTTTAAATGTACGGTGCGGATTAGCCTCTGAAACAATGTACAGCCACAAAGGGTAGGATTTACGACGTTAAATTTGCGTATATAGCTCAGTGTTAGAACAGAAAGCATCCCTGTTAAGTAAACAGCCCCCACCCTATCAACAAAAGGTCATTTATTCTTAGTTTATCTTAATCACAACCAAGCAGTGAGTGTGGCAGGCAGATGCTCATCCTTGCCATGCACCAACGGCAATCCCACACTCGGGTGCATTTTGACGTGCTTACAATTCTGCCATCACCCGATCCTAAATCCACCAGCTTCCCAGAGCGCCCCTGCAGCAGCGACATCATATTCCTCACTTGCTTGACACTGGAGGGTACATATGGCACCTGGATTAAAAAGGAAAGAAGCTGGAGAGTTTTGCAAAAGGCATGGATATCAGGAACATGTAAAACTGTCTTATCCCACATGAAAGTGTCGGTTCTTGTAGCTCAGTGACAGACCCTCCAAGTGTCCCTATTTTCCAGGGACATCCCTGATTTAGAGAAGCCGTCTTGGTTTCTGGTTTGAACCCAGAATGTCCCGCTTTTCCTTAGGACAGTGATGGCGAACCTATGACACGCGTGTCAGACGTTACACGCAGAGCCCTCACTACTGGCATGCGCCCCATTGGCCCATTCACGCTGTTGTTGTTGTGTGTTGTCCCCCCCCCCCCAATTTGTTCTCCTGCTCCTCCTCACGCTACAGCTTGTCTCCACTGTTAAAACCTGGATCCTTTTTTGTTGTTGTTGTTGCTGGTAGCTAGAGATTTTTTTAAACCCTTTCTGTGCTGTTTTTTCTGGTGCTTTGGCAGACAATAATTGGGTGTAACAGCGTTCATTTTTTAACCCGTTCTGTGCTGGGGTTTTTGGCGCTTTGGCAGACTATGTCGGTGCTGCGTGTTAGTTCCAGCGAAGGTATTATTCGTCATTTATTTCTGTTCTCTTCCCCCCCAAAAAGTGCAGCAGTTTTGGGGCATTCCCCCCAAAAGTAAAGCAACTTTTGCACCCCCAAAGAAACCTCCAAAACTTTGGTCAGCAGCTCCCCCCAACAAACTCAACAACTCTGGGCACTTTGTGATAAATAAGGGGTTTTTTGTTTGGTTTGGTTAAATAATTAGTTTTTGGTTCATTAAATACAGTTATATATTACAATTATATATTTTTTGTTATTTAAACTATAAATATTGCGAAATTATGGTTTTTTTCTCGAAGTGACACACCACCCAAGTTATGCTCGTTTTTTTGGCAAATTTTGACACACCAAGCTCAAAAGGTTGCCCATCACTGCCTTAGGACATCCCTCTTTTCATCAGAGAAATGTTGGAGGGTATGGAGTTATCCGACCCCTGAGCCATCTGAAGGCAATCCTGTATAAGGAAGTTTTTTTAAAAAAATGTTTAATGTTTTATTATGCTTTTCAGATATGTTGGAAGCTGCCCAGAGTGGCTGGGGCAACTCAGTAAGATGTGTGGGGTATAAATAGTAAAATTATATTATCGTTATGGAATGGGACACCCCTATTTTCATCGCACAAATGTTGGAGGGTATGCTGTGACTGCCAGTGGCTCTCCAGTATTTCAGGCAAGGGACTGTAGATTAGTTAATTTGTATCTCGTCACCAGGCCATAGAGGATGATCAATATGGAGGTATCATGCACAGCCCAGCCAACCTCAGTCTGCCCTTGGCCAGCCCCCACCTAATTATCCTCTTTTTCACAATCATCCAGGAGCCTTTGAATGTGTGCTCTTCTGCCCCCTTGTGGTGAGGCACTTATTGCCCATACCCTCCACAGACCTGCAGCTTCTCCTGCTCCCTTTGCCCTGCTCTAACCATTTTTAAATGGTGGTAACCTCAGATACCTGTAAATAAACTTTGCGTAGCCCAAGGGCAAGAGATCCGGCCCAGGCAAAATAAAGGACCAAGCTGGTGCTTGCTGCTATCTGGAAAGGACCCCAGGCACTCCCCTTTTCATGCAGCTCTGCCGCCAGTTTTTCTACATTGTCATGATCCATGCCTGCAAACACAAAGAAATGTGCAAATCAGTTCCTAGTTAAATGCTGCATCTCTGCCACTGCAGTACTGGCTGCAAAAAAGAAGAAGAAGAGGGGGGGGAGGACAGATCTCTGGTTGTAGGGCAGCTTGGGAAGAATGGGAAAGTCATACTTTAAAAAAACAAACCATTTTTAAAAAATAAAGTGCAAAGAAGTGTCACCTGCATAATAAAAAAGAAACTTACCGAATCTTCTCCCAGTCCTTTAACATTTGCAGCCAAAATGGCCAGACTGCGATTACTTTGTGACCTTGGTGGACTTTACCCTTTGTGCAAAAACACAGCTTGCGTAGCAATCCGAACAGAGCAGAAAACACATCCCTTATTCCATGCATAACAATTCCGTGTGCCTGTGAAGGAAAGAAAGGACTGCTGATCTGTTGGAGCAGCTGCTTTGCATGCAGAAGGTCCCGGGTTTCATCTCTTGCATCTCCCAGTAGGGCTGAGAATGCCCCATCTGAAACTCTCAAGAGCAGCTGTCAGCCAGTGTAGAAAATACTGAGCTAGGTGGGAACAAACTGGTGTTAGGCTAGCATCTTATGTTCCTAAAAGACCTGTCACAGAGCCTCACCTAAAGAAAGTCATATGGATTTGACCAGTGCTTTTTTCCTGCCCACCTAGCAGTTCGAAAGCACATCAAAGTGCAAGTAGATAAATAGGGACCGCTCCGGCGGGAAGGTAAACGACGTTTCCGTGCGCTGCTCTGGTTCGCCAGAAGCAGCTTTGTCATGCTGGCCACATGACCCGGAAGCTGTCTGCGGACAAACGCCGGCTCCCTCGGCCTATAGAGCGAGATGAGCGCCGCAACCCCAGAGTCGGACACGACTGGACCTGATGGTCAGGGGCCCCTTTACCTTACCTTTTTCCTTAAGAAATGTTTAGGGGTACTCTCATTTTCCTACTCATATTGAAATACTGCCCCTCAATGAGGCCAAACTTAGATTCACAAAATGTTTAGGGGTATGCGTCCCCCTAGAAAAAATAGCACTAGATTTGCCTCCCCACAGTGACCTGATAGTTCTCATTTATGGTTTTGACATGGGTGTGTGCAGTGCTTTTTCCCCTCTAGAAAAATAGGCGCCAGTACTCACCCTGAAGTTGCTACATTAACGAAATAAAACACCCCATTATCTAAACTATTTAAAACATTTAGTTAGGGATTGGTCTTGTTTGTTTATATTTTCATCGTAAGCAGGTTGAGTTTGATTTTAGCACAGGAAAGCGTGGTATAAAGTGCCCTAAACAAATACACACACACACACACACAAAAACACACACACAGCTCTTTCCCCCAAGCGAAGTCAACCCAACACAAGCGGCTGGATTCTCTTTGCCATATAACTAAATCCTTTTGCTCCTTTTGCCTGGAGTTGACATAACGAAGGAGTTTTCCATGTTGCATCTGCTATGGCTTTTCTGAAGGATTTAACGCATTGAGTATTTTTGCATCTTCCGCGTAAATAGAACTGATGGGAACAGTTACAGGTAGGTAGCCGTGTTGGTCTGAGTCGAAGCAAAATAAAAAAATTCCTTCAGTAGCACCTTAAAGACCAACTAAGTTTTTATTTTGGTATGAGCTTTCGTGTGCATGCACACTTGGTCTTTAAGGTGCTACTGAAGGATTTTTTTTATTTTGATGGGAACGGGCCCACCATAGATATACGATGGCAGCAGAGAGGCCACGCACCTTATTGAGAGCGCGCGAAGCGCTTTCTTGAATGCCCAGACGGAAATCGGAAGCGAGAGCGTCGCTTGTCACTCTCTCCATGAACTCTGTGATCCAGGGGGATGGGGCAGCCGCTCTAGCCCTAGCGGAATACAGTACAGTACTGTAGTAGGTTTTTCCCCCACCCTCCACAGTCCGCCCGAGGCGACTCTATGGTTGCGGGAGGCTGGGCGGGCTCCTCTTGGGCAGCGGCGGGAAGGGAGAGCGGGCTTGAAGCGGAGCCGCAGAGAGAGCGGGGCAGCCATGGCCAGAGGTGCCTGCCGAGGGGAGCGGGAGGGCAGGGGAGCCAGGGCGGGTATTGGGCTCTGGGGAAATGAGGGGCACTAGGACCCCAGCAGGGCCAGGCGGGGCTGGTTTGGAGGCTCCTCGGAGTCTGAGCATCCACGGGGCGGGAGAGGGAAGAGTCCCCGACAGCCCCACCGATTCCCCTATTCTGAGACAAAAAACAACAACCCGTGGAGCTGCTGCTGCTGCTGCTGCTGTTTCCTGGCAGGGCTTCTGCGCTTTCAAAGCAGCAGCTGCATGAGAGGACAGGCAGAAATTCGCCAGGTGTAGCCTTTTCGGTTCTCTCTGTGATTAGGGGAGACGCATCTCCTCGCCTGCCGGATTTCTGCCTGTGGGCAGCCGCGACTGCATGTAGTTATGTTTTTAGTGCTTATGAGATGATTTTGGCTTTCTGGAGGACTGGATGAGTTGCAGTGTGTGTGTATCCTGGCTTTCCTCCCCAAGGAGCCCAGGGGAGGATAAATATATGAAATAGTCTGTGATGTTTTGGATTTTTTTTAGCTGTGGTATGTTTGGACCGTAATTGGGGTGGGTTTTTTGGTTTTGTTTGTTTTTTGTCTCTTAACATTTTGCAAGTTGTGTTTAAACATTTCTTGTTGCATTGCCCAGAGAGCCATGTTACAGGGCAATTAATGAATAAGTGAATGTAAGTTGCATGTATTGTATTGAGCAGACATATAGCTGCCAAAGGTCCAGCCTTCCATCCTCTGCAAGAGGGAGGAAGTTTGGGATGCACAGGAACTCTGCTTATACTGTACAATATTTTGTATTAAACAGCTGCACAACATGGATAAAATGCAACTGGTGGTGATTTCTACCATCCCTGATTAAACAAAGTCCAGCTATCAGATTTCTGCCTCACATACTGGTGTTAAAATGCACAGGAGCTATGCTAGGGGGAAAATTTTATATATAGTATGATGGGCATAAGTCACAAAAGGCTTATTCTCTCCCCCTCCCCCATTTCTGCCTCCCCACTCTACTTGCTGGGTTGTTTCTGCAGTATTTTTTGAGATATGGGATGCTAAACCACTGAGCTTCCCCGCAACGGGGTGAGCTCCCAATGCTCTGTCCCAGTTCCTGCCAACCTAGCAGTTGAAAGCACACCAGTGCAAGTAGATAAATAGGTACCGCTGTGGCGGGAAGGTAAACGGTGTTTCCGTGAGCTCTGGTTTCCGTCAAGGTGTTCCATTGCACCAGAAGCAGTTTAGTCATGCTGGCCCACATGACCCGGAAGGCTGTCTGTGGACAAACACCAGCTCTCTTGACCTGAAAGCGAGATGAGTATCGCAACTCCATAGTCGCCTTTGACTGGACTTAACCACCCAGGGGTCCTTTACCTTTTACCTTTAATTGTTTGAGATACATTATTGTTTTTCCTAGTTGGGCTGAGCTCCTGTACATTTAACAGTGCATGACAGGCACTGCTATCTATTCTTCATTTATACCTGGGGGGGAAACTCTTATATTTCTGCTTGCCATGCAGCTCAATGCACAGGAACACTCCTAGGAAAAATAGTTTGCATCTATGATTGTTATAGGCATTTTGCAGCTACATGACAGGTAGAAATTCAACAAGTGAAGTTTTTAGCTATGAAGGGGGGGTCTTCACCTGTTAGATATCTGTCTGATATGCAGTAGTTAAATGCTCAGTAGGACTTACAGTGCCTTAACAGAAAAAGTAAAATACAATCTGGGATAGCAGAATATACTAAAAGTGTTCATCCCAAAAAGTCACATAGAACAAAACAAGAATCAATCCCCATTCCCTTAGTAAAAGTAAGGTCATTATTTAAGCATTGATCCTTCTCACATAAACCTTGGCTGAGTTTTTATATATTTTTCTTCATTTTTTGATGTTGGAAAGTAAGATGCCATTTCTATTGATTATCTTTAACAATTTATTTTGTGGGAAAATTGAGAGAATGAGATCATTTTAGCAAAAATACAAGTCCCCCCCCCACACTGGGACTCATAGCTGTCCTTCTGTTTAGGAGGCTAATTCTAATTTTGGAAGATAGCATAGGGATAATTCTGCTTTGTGTAAAGGGAGGGAAGCAGCTTCAATAGCAGGAATTACATTGTTTGTGGGTTAACTGATTTGTTTTCTCTACAGTGTGGCAGCATCCCTATCTAAACATCTTCAAGCACTTTAAAGTCGAGGAATGGAAAAGGTCCACGAAGGAGGGCGATGTGACAACCTTTATGGTAGTGTCAGAAGTTCCTGATCCTTTCTTGGGTAGTTAAACGTAGCCTTGGTATTAGCACTCAGCTAGTCGCCTGTGGTGAGTGGAAATAGTCTGCAGGCGACCAAGTGTGGCACTGCCACCGCTGCTGCATGTGAGCTCTCCCTTCCATGAATAGGGGAGGAGATGGAAAGAGTGACAAATATGATCCCTAAGGGAACTCAAAAGTAGCATGCATAAGGGCACCTTTGCCTCCAGATATCTGGACAACAAAGTAGTAGTCCAAAACCTCTGTAATCATAGAATCATTGAATTGTAGAGTTGGAAGGGTAATCTAGTCCAGTGGTCCTCAACCTTGGGCCTCCAGATGTTTTTGGCCTACAACTCCCATGATCCCTAGCTAGTAGGACCAGTGGTCAGGGATGATGGGAATTGTAGTCTCAAAACATCTGGAGGCCCAAGGTTGAGGACCACTTCTAGTCCCAACTCCCTGCAGTGCAGGAATCCTGCCCACAGCCATCCCTGGGTGGGTTTGAAACACCAACCACCTGGTCAACAGCCAGGCGCACTGACCCACTACACCAGGTTGAAGAAGGCTGGGCCAGCCACAGACCTGTTTGACTTTAGGAAGGTTTCTGCATCATATGCCTTCCCACCAAAGTCCTGTACATTTTCATATGTGTCAGAACTTCCATCTGCTGGAGGTCTCAGACCTGGGGCTTTCTGGGAATTGAACTGGATCCTTGTCCCCCTCCACTTGGGGATGACATCAGGGAGAGTGAAATGGAGCACTGAGTGCTTTGCTGATATTTCCTTAATGCTGTGTTAATTGCCATTATGCTACATACGGGAGTCAGCATCCTTGGATGCTTATACTCCAGCTTTTGTGTGACCTGATTTCTTTTACCTGAGCTGTTCCATCTGTTTTATCCTCCTGTGTTCAGGACAAGACTCTGAAAGGGACAGTGTATCGCATCAGTGGCGCTGTGCCTGCTAGTAACTACCTCCAGCTCCCCAAGACCAGTACACAGTCACTGGGTCTCACTGGTTGCTACCTCTACATCCTCTTCAAGCCAGCACCGACCAAATATTTCGTGGTGCACTTGGACGTTGCCACAGAGGTGGGTGAGAGTTTCTCTCCTGATCTCTTACAAGTACCCTTTGTGGTACCATCGAGTGGGCCTATTTCTCTTTGGAGGCCTTGATCCATTCACCTTTGCAGAACGTGGCTTTGTGAGCGTTTTAGCTTTTGTTTTTATGAAATGCAAAGGTCTAGTCCTTACGGTTGTCAAAGATAGGCCTGAAGAAATCTCAAAGGGCCTCTGGAATAAGATTACTGTGGGACAGGAATGGAGAGTCATTGCCCGACAGAGCTTCCCCACCCCCTGGTTCACTTATAGAGCATTTGCTGTGCACACAGAAAAGCTGGAATGAAATCCTTCGCACTGCTAGTTTCATCTTAACTTCTTTTTTTTTTTTTTTACTCCACTCTTCAGCCAAAAAGCCTCCCAGAGCAGCTTACATATAATCAGGGGCAATAAAAGACATTCCTCATCTACAGACAGTCAGAAAGGCATAACAAAAAAAGAAAAAGGAAATGAGACAGGAAGATGGGGGAGCCATAAAAACTCAGACACTAGTTCTTAAAGTTAGTTTTTCCTATAATACCAAGCTGGAATGAACGTAGTTCAGAGAAGGTACAGCCAAACAGTTGGGAGTTAGAACACCTTGCTGATCACCCAGAGATCACCCAGTAGCTCCTGAACTACCTTCTGCCCATCACTGGTCCACACGTGTCACAGAATGTAGCTTTGCTTAAAATGTAGGTTTTCGTTCATTAGCCATGATTATTGATATTTATTGTTTCTTAAGAGCTGGGTATTTACTGCCTTCCTGTTGAAATAACTAACCCATGTGAATAGGCTGCATTTATTTATTTCCAGGACAGCCAGGTGGTCCGCATTTCCTTTTCCAATCTCTTTAAGGAGTTCAAGTCAACTGCCACATGGCTGCAGTTCCCGTTTATTTGTGGGGCAGCCAGAGGGTCAGTCTATGAAAGCACATCCAAGGCTTCTAAGCAAGGTAAAACACAAAGAAGACCAACCAAATTGCTGTTTTCTCAGCAAGCTTAGGTAGCTCTGAATGCCTTCTGATTTGGTCCTCAAGGTGCTGGTGGCTGAAATTAAAAGTTCCTTGAGAAACTAGGTTTTTGGTCAGACTCTGAGTTGATCTGGGAGGAAGAACAGAACATGGTTATGGATGAAGAAGCAAAGCTTTGCCACCCCCCAAAATAATACTACTTTGGGCATCTATATAATAGCACCTTTGACTGTTCCCAGCGCTTCCTATATGTCATCACAGCAATCCTTCTAAGGGTCCTTTAAAGTAGACCATGATGATTATCCTTATACCTTATATGGGAAGCAGGCATTGAAAGATTATTACCGGTAGTTCCCCAGGAAGTTTGAGACCTAGGTGAGATTTGAACTGGGGACATACCTGGATCCCAGCTCACACTCATAGCCACTTCCTCACATAGCATTTGATTATTATTTTTAAAAAAGTTTTATTTAAGCATATTTACAAACAAACAAACAAAGAATGAAGTACACATACTTAACCCCCAAAACCAAAGAGAGTAAAGGGAAAGGGAAAGGGGGGGGGGAAGGGGATGAAGCACCACACCCATTAGACTCCCCTCCACCAAAACTTGTCATCTTTGAGTCATTTAAGTTCTTATTTACATTGCGTATCATTTATCGTTGTAATTACTCTTATAGTACTATTACGGTATAACATCAAGCCACCTTACAAGCTTAGTCTAAGCATATCAGCATGTTATCTTTAGAGCAGTGTTTGTTCATATATTCTTTGAACCATAACCACTGTGCCCTTAATTTCTTATCAAACACACCAGAAAATTAGAAGTGGGCTAATGCGTGAAGCCCATTCTGCCTGTAAGGTTTGGGATTTAGTGTGTTGGATGTCTATATCAATTCAGGTGTTTCCTTGCTGTGTTTCTGACCTTTAGACCTGGTGGGCCTGGCTCCCAGCAGTGTGCGGTGGACCTGCCTGATGCTCGACCTCCGCTACATCCTCTCTCTGTACTTGAACAGAAGCTATAGCCATCTCAAGAGTGTCAAGCTCTGCTCCAACCTGCTGGTGAAGAACCTGTTCACTAGTGACTTGCTCTTTGATCCAGGTGAGAATTAGAAGGAACTTGTGTAAAGGATCACTGACTTAATAGTTGCATGAACGCGACTGCTAAGTTCTCATGGTTAAAGCCGTTTTATATCTAGGGCGTTTATTTATTTATTTAGATCATTTCATAGAATCATAGTTGGAAGAGACCACAAGGGCCATCCAGTCCAACCCCCTGCCAAGCAGGAAACACCATCAAAGCATTCCTGACAGATGGCTGTCAAGCCTCCGCTTAAAGACCTCCAAAGAAGGAGACTCCACCACACTCATTAGCAGCAAGTTCCACTGCCGAACAGCTCTTACTGTCAGGAAGTTCTTCCTAATGTTTAGGTGGAATCTTCTTTCTTGTAGCTTGAATCCATTGCTCTGTGTCCGCTTCTCTGGAGCAGCAGAAAACAACCTATCCCCCTCTTCTATATGACATCCTTTTATATATTTGAACATGGCTATCATATTAGCCCTTAACCTTCTCTTCTCCAGGCTAAACATACCCAGCTCCCTAAGCCATTCCTCATACGGCATTGTTTCCAGGCCTTTGACCATTTTGGTTGCCCTCCTCTGGACACGTTCCAACTTGTCAGTATCCATGCCACTTTACTTTTTTGGGGGGGGGGGAATACACAGCTCACAACATTTCTTCAAACATCACAAACATAGTGTACCAATATATCAAAAAAAGAACATTATGAAAGAAAATCAAATGGAAAAACTAAAATCCACATTTCAAGCAGCGTCATTAGCAGCAAAATGGAACAGCCTTTTCCAAATCAGAAAATCAAAGATTGTTATGTAACTGGGATTGGGCACAAGTTTGTCCCCCTTGTATTCACCCCAAAATCCAAAATGAAGAATTACCACCTACAGCTATAGACCAGTGAGGACAGAGCGTCCTCAGTGGGCATGGAATACTAACAGAAATGTGGAAGAAAACTGAGAAGGCGGGGAATGCAGTCCAGTTGCTTGGAACCCTGAACACTCCAGATTGCAACATGTTCATGCCGAGCCCCACCTGTTAATTGGAAGTCATGAATTCCAGCCGTTGAGACTTATAGCACAAACAGACTCCAGACTGCCAATCAGTAATGGGATACTGACTACCGTAGTTTGCACACCATAGGATTGGGCTGGTGTAATGCTGTTCTTGCAGAGGTCGATAACGGAGTTCTGCAAGCTGTTTTTCTAACAAATGGTACTTCTGCTTCCTCCGTCCTTTCTGTGCTTTTAGGTGTGACCTCCTCTGAGGCTCATCAATCCAGATTAGTGACACAAGGTATCTCCCCCATGCCACGAGAAATGACATTTCCTGTGCCAAAAGGTGAAAATTGGCATGACCTCTACGATTATGTTAGGTATGGTTTGCTGAATTTTATTTCTGTGATTCCGCGCGGGATGCCAGCTTTTTTCCTTTGCTTCTCTTTATAACTGGTATATTTCTCCTTTAGAGGTTAAAGAAATGGGGTGTGTGTGTGTGTTGTGAGTGAGCAGTGCTATAGTTCATGTATGAATGTATGCTTCTGACTATTGTGTCCATAACTGGCTAGGATTGGGCATATTTTATCAATTTTTAAGAATTCTTACGGTACCTGCTCTTCACCACAAGGTCCCAGGGTAGGTTACAAAAACATAATAAACAGTTATAAAAACCCAACAGCCAACAATTTTGGAGAGTAAAACTGCTCCAACCAGAACAGAACAGTATGGGTTCAGTAAAAGAGGTGAGATCCTGCAAAACAAAATGCTTTTAACGGTTGAAGACCAGTGTAAAGAGGTGGTGTCTTCATATGGTAAAAGCTGTACAGAGAAGATGTTATATGCACCTCTGTTGTTCTCCTTGGACTTATTTATTAGATCTATATCTCACCTTTCCTCTAAGGAGTTCAAGGTGGTTCTCTGCTCCCCATTTTATCCGCACAACAACCCTGTGAGGTAGGTTAGGTTGAGCGAAGGAGAGTAACTGGCCGGAGGTTGCACGGTGAGATACATGGTTGAGCTTGGATTTGAACCCTGGTCTCCCAGCTCCTCCACACCTAGAATACTCAAACATTAGCCAACTCAAAGGAGGTTTCCGCTGAACCAAATAGGCTTTTTACCATCCCTGCTCTCAAGAAGCCTCTGGCGATCTGGCACATAGCTCAATAGGAAAAGAGATTCCCCTGCAGAACTTAGTGTTGGCAATGATACTGCACTGAGCAAGATCCTGATAAACACGTCTATAGTGCTGGGACCAAGGAACACCAATTGGGCTGCATTCCTGTTACTGCATTTGGGGTTTTGAAGTGGATATTTTCCACATATCTGTGTAAGTACAGAAAGCTCCCCCAAGAAAGCTGTTTGGCTGCTACTTAACCATTCATTAAGAGTATCTTGATACGTGGTCACTTTCTTTGGTTTGTCCAGGTTGTTTATTGCAACATGCAGAATTTGCTCCAATGTGGCCACATTCCAATGGCCATAGTCAGTGTAACTTTGTGTTTTTTGTCTGGTAGTCCAGCATCCTCCCTTGAACCAGTGAAACAAAACCATGTCTTCCTTACATTCCACGCTTTTTACCAGTCACCCTTTCTCTGATCTTCTTGCTCAGGTTTCCTTCTGATGGGTCCAAGATGCCATTTGACTCTATTCAAAAAGGCACTTTGAATCCTGCTGCAGGTAGGCAAAAAAGAAAAAAAAGGGAGGTTGAAGAGGAATGGAAGCACTTCATCCCAGGGCAGAATTCATCCGACACAGACCACCTTATGCCAGATGAGAGTGGATATGAGCAAAACATCTACTACAGGAGTAGCCAATGTGCTGCCTTCCAGATACTCTTAACTCCCATCAACTCCAGCAAGCATAGCCAGTGGTCAGGAATGATGGGAGTTGTAGCACAGCAACATCTGGAGAGAACTATACATTGGCTAACCCTGTACTAAAAGATGCTACTAGCCATGTTCTACCTCCACTGTTGGAGGCAGTGTACCAGCTTCTGGGAATCCTAAGTTGGGGAGAGCATTGTTGCACTCAGGCCTGCTTCCAGAAGTTGTCTGCTCTTCCTTCCTGAATTCTATAAGAAATGAGTTAGAATACAGTCCTTTTTGCAGCAATGCATGGCTTGTCCCGGGCCTGGAATAGATTCCCATTTGAGACAGTTTCCCCTAGAGGTCTTCAAGAACCTAATGGTGCAATCCTTTACATATCTATTCAGAAGCAAGTCCCAGGTCAGGTTGTGTAGCCTAGATATGATTACCTGACAGCACAGTCCCATTGAATGCAGTGGGACTTATTTCTAAGCAAACCTGCAGTGGATTGTTGTCACACACGTCTTCCGCTTGTCCTTTCAGTTGCTCATGTAGAAGACAATCCAGTTGGCCAGCTTCCAAAGGAAGTATTTCTAAGCAAGCCTGTTCAGGACAGAGTGTCTCTCATCCAACAAATTACCAGTCCGAAGCGAGTGAGTATGCCTTGATAGCTATTTCTCTTGCCCAGGGCCATGTATATTTTGGAATTGGATTGCATCTGCCTTTCTAGAAAGCAGTGCTCTATGGCAGTTGCATCTGGCAAAGGGTCTTGATTTAGCCCTTAGAAATTGGAGATTTGTGACTGTGATCCTTGCTTTTCAACGCTTATCATTTTCTCAGACTCCTCGCCGGTCTCCCCTCCTTACAAAGAGCATCCCCAAGATTCACCGGGCAACCTCTGCGCCTCTACAGACAGTAGACCCTGTGGACCAGACCTGCTGGAGGGAAAAACCGCAGGCCAGAGGGGATTCCTCTCTCCCAGCGCCTTCAGAGGGCGATGGCAGCATTCATGTTTATGCCCACAAAAATGGGGATGTTGCTGTTCATACTGTCAGTGTTGATTCTGATGAGGTAAGCATACACCATAGGCATGACTGTTCAGTGCACATTCTGGAATAATAAATCCATAGCTTGTTTTCACCTTTGATTGGAAAAGATGGTCAGATGAGGAAGGCCTATCTGCTAGTCCTCAAGAAAGAGACAGCAAAAGAGCCACCATTGCTGCTTCCCAGAGAACCTCTTACCTGTTACCGGTACCTGTTAAGGGGAAGATATATAATACTGTTTCTTCCAAGGACTACAGGGCAGCAAGATGACTCTTGTCTCTGTAGGGAGAAGTGTTCAGTGGTTACTTCCTCTTGCTTGATTGTGAGATTATTATGGGCAGTGAAATTGTATGTTATGGGGAGCCATCTGGGATACAGCCACTAGACTGAACTTTACCTTTATAAGGTTGCGCAAAGAGTGCAAGCAACATAGAAACAAGATAATGCTCTGTGACATGTGTGGGATACCCACCGCCCTCCAGAGGTTAGACTACAACTCCCTTCACCCTGACCACTGGTCATGCTGGCCAGTCCAACTACATCTGGAGGGCTAATAGATAATAACAGACCCCTAATCGGTTCTTGACTCCCATGCCAACATTTTAATTTATTTTGAATCTTTCCAGGATGTGTGTGCACAAGCGATGGGACCAAAGGTGATCTCCACCAAGGACTCAGTTCGTTGCATGGTGAGAGATCCTGCCTTTTAGTACTATTTAAAGTACCACTCTTTAACTTCCCATCTCCCCTTGCTACCTGGAAGAGGTGCCTTGATTTCACAGACATAGCTACATCAGACCTCCTCAGCCACTGATGCCTGCAGACTGTCAGTATTTTGCAGGAGCAAACTGAAACTTTAGATCTGCATATTTATAGTGGATTAAATCGCTCTTCTTACCCTGGTGCAGAGGTTTTCAAACTTTTTCAGTCGATTGTTTTCTTAACCAACTAAATCCATTCTTTCTGCGGCAACCCTGTGGGGCTCAAGAGTCCAGTTATGGCACCCCTTGCCTGCAGAGCTGACAGCCTCTCACACTTGTGGAGTGTTCCCTCAGCCTCCTCTCCCCTCTCCTTGGGAGTCCTCCAGGAAGCTGCTGCTGCCGTCCCTGGTTTCTGGTGAGTTTCCTCCCAGCTAAAGAGAGGTGCCTCCCAGAGGCACCATTCACCTGCGGAACATATAGCCGGGGCTGCTGCAAAACAACCACAGTTGTGTAAGCCTTTGGGAAGCAGAGATGTGAGAGGGCATCAGAGGAGGGAGGGAAGGAAACAGGGACAGAGACCAGTGTTGCCCGCAGAACCCCTGACCATCATTCAAGTCACCCCAGGGTGCCACGGCACACTGGTTGAAAACCACTGCCCTAGTGTAACAGATCCACTTTAAAAAGGAACAAGGCTATTAGTGGTTTGAAAAGCAGTGAGGAAATGAATTGAAAAAAATGATATGAACAAATGATTAATGGTAAGATGTACAAATACTCTGTAAACAAATCAGGATAAATGCTCATTGTCATGTAACACACACACCCCTTAAACAAATCAGGACGTAGGCTCAATAAAGACCGGGCATGGCTTTACCACTTCAAAAGCTTCTCGTACAAGCAAATCAGGATAAACTCTGAAACCACAGGTTGGCTGGAGAAGCCGTAGATCTCTCGAGTCTTGGCCTCTTTCCTATGATCATGGCTGCTGACCCTCCAATTCTGGCCACAAGCCGTGTGTGCATGGAGCAGCTACTGGAAACAGGAAGCTGCCTTATCCCGAGTCAGACCATTGGTCCATCTGTATGAGCATTATTTACACTGACTGGCAGCAGCTCGCCAGGCCTTTTGGCCAGCAATCTTAAGAACGTAAGAAGAGCCTGCTGGATCAGGCCAGTGCCCCATCTAGTCCAGCGTCCTGTTCTCACAGGGGCTAACCAGAGCACTCTGCCCACCGGCAGTTCCCAGCACCTGATATTCAGAGGCATAATGCCTTTGACCTTGGAGGCAGAACATAGCCATTATGGATGGTTGCCATGGATAGCCTTGTCCTCCATGAATTTGTCAATTCCCCTTTTTAAAGCCATCCAAGTTGGCGGCCATCACTGCCTCCTGCTGGAGGGAGTTCCGTAGTTTAACTATGCACTGTGTGAAGTGGCCATTTATTTTATCTGTCCTTAATCTTCCAACAAGATCTTTCCCTACCCAGGGATTGAATCTGGGACCTTTGCTTGAAAAGCAAGCGCTTTGCCACAGAACAAGGGTCCTTATGTCAAGGAGAAGCCTCCCTCATCCCATAATTTGGTTGGGTAACACGCCCTTACAGGAAACTTCTACGCATGTCCTGATTCCTTTCCTGAATGGAAAAAGATGGAGGCTAACTTAAGTGTATTATTGTACGTAGTCCTGGCCTTAGCAGAGTATCTTATATCTGATGACGGATTGATTTTTCTCCTCCAGAAACTCTTGCCAGATCCAATCCTGAAGCTGAAGAGGGTTATTGGGTTTGGAGGCTGCAGCACCAAATGGGTCAGTATGCCTGAATTTATTCATCGTACGTATTTGGCACTTAATGCTTCAAGCAAGAAGTGTAGTCCGTTCCATGCAGAAGTCTCTCATTTGACCTTTTGTCTTTGTCACCCAGGCTCTGTGGGCTGCAAATGGATCTGTGGTGGTCTACCCCTGCCATGCTCTGATTGTAGCAATCGCATTAGACACTGGCAGACAGTGGTTCTTTGCTGGGCACACTGATAAGGTAATATTTGTTTCTCCACATGTCAATAAAAATACAGGAGAGACTTAAAAATACACCAGCCCTTCTTAACCTGGGGGGGATCTTCTGATGTTATGTACTGCAAGTCTGCTCAGCCCCAGCAAGTATGGCCAGTGGGCAGGGATGGGCACCAGGTTGGAGAAGCCTGGCATGCACCAGGAGCATTCATAACGTTAGATGGATGCATTCTGAGACTTGGGTAGAATTAGAAGCAGTATTTCGGTATCTCATAAACTTCACCCAGCCTTCCAGATTGAGGCACAACTCTCAGCAGCCCTGACCATTGGCTCTGCTGGCTAGGGCTGATGGGAGTCAGCATCCAGCGACATCTGGAGAGCCACAGGTTACCCACCCACCTGTTAAAGAATTTCATATCTACAGCCTGACTTCCTCCTTTAATTCGCGAAAGTTTATTTCTTTGATTTTGATCATTGTGCGCATGCAGTTTTTGCAGCTGTTAATAAACAGCAAGGGGGCAAGCATTCTTTTACTGTGTTCTTTGTCCAATATCCTTGTACACCTTTGGCTCCCGCATATTGCTTCCAAAATACCTTTGTCATTGGTTGCTGCATTGGTGCACGTCTCTCTGTGTCTATTGTGTGAAATCTACAGGTATAATACTATGAGTTGGTTCACAGATAATAAACTGTTGTTTATGAAGATGCACTCATTAATAAACTGTAGTTTGTTAAGCCAAGGATGACCATTGGGTTCAGCGCAAGGTTCTGAGCAAGTCAGAATGGGCAACGGAAGCATAACTGAGGCTAGAAGGGGATAGTGGCAGCACTTAAGGGACATTCAGACCCATAGGACCAAGTGCCCCCATTCAATTTTATAGCCCCTGAAAACAGGCGTTAACTCTGGGCAAAAGGGTCATATCTCTTTTTTACTAAAAAGAGGATATCTGTTAGCTTGATGATGAGCGTAATGGCTACTTAATTAGTTAATGAGTTGCTTCTTGCAAACAAAGAAGTCTTGAAGTAAAACATAATATACCAGTTTAAAATATGACACGTTGAAAATGTTCATGTACAATAAACAAATTATAAAAGGAAAAACATCCGTCCTCCATGCAACTGCAATATCACTACAAACATGCTAGCACATGCGCACAAAACCATGGCCGCAAAAAGCACCATGTCCCTTGAAGCCTTGGAGAATTGGAATTGTTGGCACCGGGTGACGTTCCCTGGGGAGAGAGCCCTGAAAGACTAAGCTGGGGACCGGAAAGTCTGCATTTGAAATTTTGCCTTCGTACGGATAGCTCAGCTGGTAGATCACG
Organism: Zootoca vivipara; assembly: GCF_963506605.1. Lineage (NCBI taxonomy): Eukaryota > Metazoa > Chordata > Lepidosauria > Squamata > Lacertidae > Zootoca > Zootoca vivipara. The sequence goes on along the minus strand of NC_083289.1, from coordinate 34,598,282 downwards.
AGACCCCTTAATCTTAGGGTTGTGGGTTCAAGCCCCACCTTGGGTGAAGGATTCCTGCCTTGCAGGGGGTTGGACTAGATGACCCTTGTGGCTCCTTCTAAATGCAATTCTATAATTCTTCATGTGCATCCTTAGCACCACCACTACCACCATCTGCAACGTGGGGATAATAATTCTGGCCTACCTTACAGGACTCTTGTAAGTGAAGGTGAAGCTCTTCCAGTGTTAGGTGAATGCTAAGTAGGAGGTGGTGGTTGAGGCTACAGCAGCAACAGCGATTCTCTGGAGACCCTCATGCTTCTGTTACCAGTTTAATATAAACCCCATAATAAGGATTTGATTACCTTTCAACTGTTTGATCAGCTCCTGTAAGTTGGGCAAATTGGTGTGGTTTGGAAGAGGAGCAGCGACAGGCAGTTCCTTCCTATGTAAAAGGCACGTGATTCTCCCGAAAGGAATCCAATTCTGCTTTATGCCACAGGGTACCCTTTCCCACAATGTCTCAATTTTCTGCAGGTGGCGGCATTGGCGTTCAACGGCAACAGCACTTTGCTGGCCTCTGCACAGATAGGGCAACTGAGCGTGATACGTCTTTGGGATTTTCCATCGGGGAGGTGCCTCTGCATGTTTAAAACGGGGATGCAATCAATCTCTTGCCTCAGGTAAGTGCAGGAAGGAGCAGGGCAGGCTGGGCACAAGGAGGCATCCAAGGAGGAGCTGGAACTCTTGACTCCCAAAGGCTTTAATTTTAAGATTAGAATAGTACGTAAGGCAAGTCACAGGTTGCAAGAACCAGCAGTTACTTGAGAGGTCAAAGGCATGGTTAGGCACGCTCTAAAATATTGAACCGACGAGTGACAAACCCCTTGCACCTTCCATTTGAGGGACAGGAGGGCACAGCATTCAACAGGCCAAGCAGCCAGAGCCCCGAGGCTAGGCAGGCAAACAGGCACTCCTGTAGTGGGTTGGCTAGGTGAGGTTTGTGCACACTGGCAACTCCATGCTCTAGCTGCCAGCTTGGCATCAAATGTATTCCCAGCTGTTTCCCAGGAAGGCTCCTGTGTAACAGGGGAAGGCAATTGAGACATCTCAGCTGGTAAAGCTGAGGAATGTGTGTCTGGAACAAAGATAACAGAAGGCACCTCAGAGTTTTTCTGAGCCTCCTTTGGAGGGCAGATCTCAACAGGTGTCTCTTGATCAAAATCTGCTATGCCCACCCTGCCAAGAGTGTAGATCTAACTCCCCAAACTTCTTAAGGTCTCTCTCTCTCACACACACACATACACACCCTGTCCATGACACCTTCACAGGACTCATGGCAGCAAGGTAGAAAGCGAAAGACTGCCAGTTTTGATGCTGTCAAAACTGGGTTTTCAGTGAACAGCGGAATCTGGTTTATAGTAAGTACTCAGACTGCTTCTCCATTTATGCTAGTGCTGTCTACTCTGATAGGCATAAGGTTGCCAGGGGGTTCAGGCAGAGGTTTTCCACATCACTTGCTATTACCTGATGCTTTTAACTGGAGATTGAACCTGGGCTTTTCTGCATGCAAAAGACTGTTCTCTGCTGCTGAGCTCTGGCCCCTCATTCTTTTGCAGCTTTTCCTACAGTGGGGGTATCCTGTGTGGCACTGGGAAGGACCGACATGGGAAAACAGTGAGTGAATTAGCATTTCTTTCTTTGCAGTGGGTGTGGTGTGGGCGGGGAGTCCAAAGGACCGGCTAGCCTCACCCAGCTGCCTCTCACTCTCTCTCTCCTCCCTTTTATAGATGGTGGTGGTGTGGAATACTGTTCAGGTGAACCATGGGGGAGAGGTGGTGATGCTTGCCAAAGCGCACACAGATGTGGACATCCAGGCCTTAAAGATTGCCTTTTTTGATGACACCAGGTAAAGAGCTTGTTGTTACCATTTCATTGCATATGTATCCTGTCCTTCCTCCCAAAGGAGCCCAGGGCAGCCAGCAGAGGCGGAAAAAGAAAAGCAGCATCACACAGGAGGAGAGAAAGAGGCACCCCTTTGCTTGTGGGAACCTGAACTGTGACAATGCACGATGCAAGGCTTGTGCCTTAAAAACAAGTCCTGTCTAGTTTCATTCTCCCAGCTTCATTTTTCATAACAGAATGGTGTCGTGTGGCCGGGACAACGTGAGGCTGTGGCGGGTCCGGAGTGGAGTGCTGCGCTCCTGCCCAGTAAATTTGGGCGAGTACCGTTCCATGGAGTTCACAGACTTGGACTTCGAAGCAGGCCATTCCACCCAGCGAGAGCCACAAGACAGGACACTGTAAGAAGCTGCTCCACCTTATTGCTCCTTGACTAATGCTTTTGAAAAAAGCTGATACTGCAAGGCAGACTTCTGGGTTTCTGTAATGTTTTCTGTACCTGACACGGCCCAATTTGCTAACAAGATCATACCTTCATGCTTCCAGGACCCTGAGCTAATTAGAGTTGGGCAAGTCAGGGATGATCTCATTCCCTAGAGCCCTGGGTAGATCCACTTCTTCCCACCAACAAAGCCTATTTCAAATCAAGTATTCCAGAGAACATAGACTAGCTACATGACATCTCTCTCAGAAACATACATGAAATAAGCAGGAGCTCCCTTAACTCTCTTCCTGTTTAGTTAAATTGCCAGCTGTAGATTTAATCAGCTAAAACTTTCATTCCTTGACCTACTGATTTTAAGTTGTTGTTGTTTAGTTGTTTAGTCGTGTCCGACTCTTAATGACCCCATGGACCAGAGCATGTCAGGCACTCCTGTCTTCCACTGCCTCCCGCAGTTTGGTCAGACTCATGTTCGTAGCTTCGAGAATACTGTCCAACCATCTCATCCTCTGTCGTCCCCTTCTCCTTGTGCCCTCCATCTTTCCCAACATCAGGGTCTTTTCCAGGGAGTCTTCTCTTCTCATGAGGTGGCCAAAGTATTGGAGCCTCAGCTTCACGATCTGTCCTTCCAGTGAGCACTCGGGGCTGATTTCCTTCAGAATGGATAGGTTTGATATTCTAGCAGTCCATGGGACTCTAAGAGTCTCCTCCAGCACCATAATTCAAAAGCATCAATTCTTCAGCGATCAGCCTTCTTTATGGTCCAGCTCTCACTTCCATACATCACTACTGGGAAGACCATAGATTTAACTATACGGACCTTTGACGGCAAGGTAATGTCTCTGCTTTTTAAGATGCTGTCTAGGTTTGTCTTTGCTTTTCTCCCAAGAAGCAGGCGTCTTTTAATTTCGTGACTGCTGTCCCCATCTGCAGTGATCATGGAACCCAAGAAAGTAAAATCTCTCACTGCCTCCATTTCTTCCCCTTCTATTTGCCAGGAGGTGATGGGACCAGTGGCCATGATCTTGGTTTTTTGGTCATATAATGATGTTGCTGCTGGGTGACCTTGCTGCTTTCCTCTCAGGTTTGTTTGCAGCCGGAGTGGACACGTTTTGGAAATCAACTATAAGAATGTCGCTGTCAGAAATGCCCGGCGCCTCTTGCCATCAGAAGGGCAGCACTCTCATCGGCGAGAGAAGCAAACTTTTAACTCAGGTGGGCTGCGTCAGTTTCTCCGTAGCTGCCTACAGAACTTTCTTCTTGGAAACTTGCCAGATCGGCCTTTCCCAACCTGGTCCCCTCCAGATGTTTTGGACTAAAACTCCCATCAGTCCCAGCCAGCATAGCCAAATGGTCAAGGATGATGGGATTTATAGTCCAAAGCATCTGGAGGGGACCAGGTTAGAAAAGAAGCCTGGAGACAATCCGTTTGTAACACAGGTGTTGTGCAAGAGCGAGCAGTCTTCTTTCAAGGAAGAATTTCTGTTTCAGTGTTGCTTAAATTTCCAAGCGCTCAAATGGCAACATGTTGGTGGCAGAAATCAGCTTGAATGCCTTTAAGAGTGTCATGGTGGGATATGGAACTGACCCATGCAATATTCTCCTGCCCAGCTCCATAGAAATGAATGGCTGATTGAGGGATAGATCTCATCAGGTTCCTCTACACAAGCTACTTCTGGCTAGCTGTGGAAGGTTGCACTAAAGGCTTCCAGCACGGAAAGGATTTCAGAATTATCCCACAATGGCTGACATGGGTATCTGGGCCAGCTCCAGATCTTCTTGCTCAGATTACAGCTGACTATACAGTGTGAGGCCTTCACTGCCAGCTCTTGTGCTTCAGAGTGTACTGGATCTTTGTTCTTTCAGGTCCTGGGATTGCACTGAACAGCATATGTCTCTCATCAACTTTCTGTGCCACAGCCTCTGAAGATGGCTACCTGCGCCTGTGGCCACTGGACTTCTCTGAAGTCTTCTTGGAGGCAGGTGCGTAGAGCTTCGGGATCATGCTGTCAAAGCTCTGCATAGGTGTATAATTGACAAGATCTGGTTAGTAAACTAAGGATCAGGTTTCTCAGGCTCACGTGGTCCTCTAAGCCTTTTCCATCTGGCCCCAGGAGCTCTTCCCAAGCCACACCCCTCATTGGCCAATCCTTGCAGCCTCTTTGAATTTTTGCCTGGCTAGAATGTGTCTAGAACTCGTGACGATGCCTGTTGCTAGCCTGGATGGAGGAGATAGCAGAACATGTTCGGAAACTGCCTTACTGTGCAGAGGTAAAATTCACATCCATTGCTCTGTCCTCTTTTGTCCCTGGCCCTGTCCACCAGTGATACGTCGCCTCTGGGAGGTTGTCCAGAAGGAAATGTGGCCCTCGGGCTGATAAATGGTCCCCTGTTGCTTTAGAAAACGGAGCTCTGTGGCAGTTCCACCACCAATCCCTGTGGCATGTTCACCCTGGAGGGATGGCTCCAGTAACCTATTCACCATGGACATCTTTCATTGTCTCGTTAACAGGCTACGTGTAAATTTAGAAAAAACTGCCATGAAGTGTGAGATCCGTGCCCATTTGCTTTCCCAATCAAATGAAGAGTTCTTATGGCCTACCTAGAAGCCTGTTTAGTCCAACATCCTGTTTTCCACAGCAGCCAACCAGATGGCCTCTGGATAGCCCATAAGCAGGATAGTCCCTAGCCATCTCCTGCTATTGTTTCGCAGTGACAGGTATTTAGAGGCCTCTGAGCCTCCAGGTATTGTTGTTGTTTTAAAAAAACGCATTCTTCCCAACCTGTGGCTGGTGTCGCTTTGGTTTCACAAGCATAAACATGAGAAATAAGTTACAAGCATGTCGTCTGCAGACTCTTCATTGGGCAGCTTGTCTTCCTGCAGAGCATCCCAGCCCGGTGAGTTCGGTCCGCATCAGCCCAGATAACCTGAAGGTTTTGTGCACAACTGCCTCTGGGAATGTGGGTTGCCTGGATATCCAGTCTAAGGACTATTGCACCGTTATGCGCTCCCATCTGGATTCTGTCTTGGCATTCTCTGTGGAGAGATCCCAGAAGCAGCTGGTGACTGTCTCTCAGGATAACACCATTCGCGTCTGGAACCTTGAGTCTATGCAGCAGGTAATGTCCAGAGTGCCCTTTTTCGTAAAGTCCACCGGGGACTCAGAGGGTCATATCGAACGTTAATCCTACTTGGAGTCAGCTTGTTGAAATCAATGGACGTGACTCTCTTAGGTCTAGTTGACAGCACTAGTGTCACTTCTCACCCCACCATATTTCAGTCCTTCCTTAACAGCTGATATTTCTATTGGATCAAATTGGTGAGTTATTTCCATTTGGTTGTTTTGTTGGGTTCAAGCCTATCTGCTAATGCAGTGTTTCCCAACCTTGTGCCTCCAGCTGTTTTCAGACTACAATTACCATCATTCCTGACCACTGGTCTTGCTAGCTAGGGATGATGGGAGTTGTAGTCCCAAAACATCTGGAGGCACAAGGTTGGGAAACACTGTGCTAATGTGACATTGAACTGAGATTTGAGGTTAAGGCAACATCTGCGCTATAAATGTAAGGCACTGTGATACCGCATTATTATTATTAATATCTTGTATTTTTCCCTGACAAGACTCAAGGCTACTTACAACTAAAATTGAAACTGCTAAAAAAGCAGTCATTCAAAAACAATGAATCATTAGTAGAATTCAAATGTACTGTACATGTGGTACCTAACACCAAGAAAACTAGCACTAATACGCCCAGGAACCTCACCAAAATGCTGCAGAGGGTGCACCTCAACAGGCACATATTTCCATATGTGGTGGGAGTGCCCCAAAATGCAATCACACTGGACAACAACCATACAAGAAATATGTAAAATAACCAAACAAGTAATAGAAATAACCCCAGAATTGGCCTTACTAAACATCTTCCAAGACAACAATGCCCACTTACACCACAAAAACTCATAACTCACTTACTCTCAGCAGCCAGAAACACCATAACAAGACACTAGAGAGACCTGTCAGGAGTAAGCATGGACCAATGGTACCAAATAGTATGGGAAACAGCCTTACTAGAAAAATTAACCAATAAGCTGAAACTGACACGGGGACAAATAGAAGAAGATGGCTTCACCCCAGTTTGGCTCCCTTTTATCACATACATAGCCCAACAAGACAATGACAAAAATCCACCAACAGCAAACAAATAATATGGCTAACTTGATCCAAAACACCCACCCACCCACCCCACTCACACATGAAACAAAAACCACCACAGCCAACCACAAATGCATAATCATACCCTAGGCCAACCCCATCTCTCACCACCAAAGGAACACAAGCGAACAATAGAGAACCTGCACAAGCGACGCTGACAAACCTTCCCCCCCCCCACATATATTAAGTAAAATAGAAACACCGTCACCCGAACCCACCCCCACTCACCTTTCTCCCATCTACCTCTTTTTCCTTTCCTCCCCAATGTCTCAACAAATGAAACTGATCTGTAAAAATGTTACGGGAGACATTGCACGTATTTCTGTAAAAGAGAAAATCCTTAATTTTATACACACACACACACTGTACATGTAGACGATCACATACAATTACTTACAATAAAATCATCACAGCACTAGCCCTTTCCTAAAAAATAGTATATTCCCAAAAGCCTATTGAAACAAGAAAGTATTACAGTCATGGCTTCCCCCAAAGAATCCGGGGGGCTGTAGTCTGTTAAGGCTCCTCTGGGTTGTTAGGAGACCCCTATTCCCATCCCATCTGGGTATTGTGGCTCTGTGAGGGGAGCAGGGGGTCTCCCAACAACTCCCAACAGCCTTCGCAAACTACACTTCTCAGGATTCTTTAGGGGAAGCTGTGGCTGTTTAAAGTGGTATCATAGTGCTTTAAATGTGTAGTGAGAACGAGACCTAAGACATTGGCAGCTTGTTATTGCCAGCCCGTCTTGTGTCTGATTAGCATGATCCTCTGTCCCCTATAGCTCTATGAATTCACTGCTTCTGACGAAACACCGTGTGCCGTCTCTTTCCATCCCTCGCAATATATCTTTGCTTGCGGTTTTGATACTGGCGTCGTGAGGACCATCAGTCTGGCTGCCTCAAAACTCCTTGAGGAACACAAGTAAGTTTTTCAATATACAGTATACTTTCAAAGTTGCATCCTGAGCGTTCTTCCATATGTCAATCCTAAATGATGCAAGTTGCGGGCTATGGGTTGTATCTACTCAAAGAAGAGCCATTGAAATTAACGGACCAGTTACTAATCTCTGTTCATTTCAGTTGGTTTACTCTTGAGTAGCATTGGATGCAACCCAATTGGATGTTCTTTCAAGAGGAACAGAAATGTGGGAGATCAACATTATCTTGTGTAGATATTAGCTTCTTGCAGACTTTGGAGTTCTCTGTTTCAGTCCTGATTTTGTGAGGAGCTGGAAAAGAGGCTAAAAGTGCAGGGTGGGGTGAGGTCTAGGAGAGCAGGCAGGCTTCTCTGTTGACACGGACCTGGTTCTGACCAGGTAAAAGCTCTGTATGGGCTATACCACTTTAGAGTGTAGGGGGAAGAAATCAAATTACAAAGTGTCCCATTACAAAAAAAAATATATCCCTCTATATAGAAAATCTGCCTGTTGGGGAGAAGGCTAGGCTAGAACCCTTCTTGTTTTCCATGTGAAAAGTTGTGGTTTTTAATGGAGGAACATTCCGTAAGAAGAGTCCTTCTGGATCATAAGAATGGTTTATTAAGTCCAGCACTGTTTTCTCACAATGGCCAACTAAATGCATATAGTTCAACAGTGCTCTTCCCCACTTGAGATTCCAAGCAAATGGCATACTGCCGCCATCAATGCAGGTGGAACATACCCACTGTGGCTAATAGCAACTGACAGCCTCGCCCTCCACGTGCTTCTTTAACTCCATCATGTGAGCTCACTGCTGCCATCTGAAGTGTTATGGCCCTGACATGAGCGCCGCCTCATTAAGAATCAATGCATGAACTAGTTTGATTGCCATCTTAATTTTCAGTTGCCCATTCTGCTTTCTTTCGTTCTTTTTGGTACTTTGCAGGCAGCACCGTGGGTCAATCACAGGTCTGACCTTCTCCCCAGATGGCAATTTCATGTACAGTTCCTGCAGCCATGGGACCCTGGCTCTTTATAACTCTGCCATCCAGAAAAGTCACATTATCAGAGTACTAGGTAAGGTGTTTGTTTGTTTGTTTGTTAATATATTTACTTAGAGCATGTGTACTCTGCCCTTCAGCTTCAGTAGGTCCCAGAGCAGCTTGTATACCATCAATTAAAACAGGACAGTTCCTGTCCGCACTCTTTCAACATGGCACAAAAGGAAAAGGGAATGGGGAGGGAAGAGGAAGCAAGCAAACTCAGGTAACAATTCTTCCTTTCCCTTGCATTCCTCTCCCCGCAACGGCTGTTAACTAAGTGGTGCTCCGCCACCAGCAGGAGCTTTCACTTGCATTTCTTTTGCCAAAGTTCATTTTCCATTTTAATTTCCATTTTATTTCCATTTGGGTCTGGTTCTGCCACCATTGGTGTGCTGCAGCCAACAAATTACCCCCAAGGGAATGTGGCCATTGACAAGGAAAAGGGGTCCTCACTCTGGCCCTAATGGTTTGTGAACTCGTGCTGCATTATGATTTTGGTGTGGCTCGATGGTCTAGGGGCTCTTTCCTTCTGCTTTCTTGGTGTGGTGGTTAGAGTGCCAAACTAGGACCCAGGAGACCAGGGTTCAAATCCCCTCTCTGCCATGAGTCACTGGGTGACTTTGGGCCCATCACTGAGTCCTGCCCTAACAGGGTTGTTTTGGGGATAAAATGAGGGGGAAAGCCTTACACGCCACCTTGAGCTCCTTGCAGGGAAAGGGGGGGGGCGTAGGAATGCACTGATTTAATAAAACAAATAACTTCTCATACTATCTACCTTTCATTCAGCTAATGTCACCTCACAAGATGCTGGCCACGGTCCTGATGCGCTTTCTGTCAGCGGCGATGGACACCTCTTGGCCTTTGTGGGACCTTCCAAATACATCGTGACTCTCATGGATGCTTATTCCTTAGATGAGGTAACTTGACACTTGCTCACCACTCGCTGTTCCGCAGGAAAGCAGATCTCAGAAGGTTGCAGAAACATCTAGCCCTTTCAGTTACAGAGTGGGAAAGTTGGTGGTTTTTTGTCTAAACCCAGAGAGCACCTGAAATGCTGAGAGGCCGGCCTGTTCTCAGTCAGGGCAGCCCTTAGCTACATCTGCTGGGCTGCAGAAATAGCAGGGTGATATGCACGTCCCCCACAGTGTGTTTTATAAACATGGGGGCTATTCCTGTCCACCACTGTCACTACATAGTGCTTCCAGTAGCACCTTAGAGACCAACTAAGTTTGTCATTGGCATGCACACGAAAGCTCATACCAATGACAAACTTAGTTGGTCTCTGAGGTGCTACTGGAAGGAATTTTTTTTTATTTTGTTTCGACTACGTCAGACCAACACGGCTACCTACCTGTAACTTGAACTACATAGTGCTGCCATTCTCTCCTGACAAACATTTGTTTGATCCTGATTGGCCAGGATCCCTTCTTGCAGAGGCGGATTTAGGACAGCGTGACTGGTTCCCCCGCAGAGGTCGAAGGGGCCAAGGGAGCGCCTTCCCATCTATTTCCCAAAGCAGAGTAAGCTCTTGCTTCAGGAAGGAGGTGTAGTGGCTCTGACAGGGTCCTAGAGTCCTCCTTCCTCCTTTCCAAAGCCTAGTTAGTGCTTGCTCCACTTTGGGAAGGAGACAGGAAGGCTCTAAGACCCTGCCAGAGAGCTTTCGCACCTTCTTCCCCAAAGCCCAGCACCCCGCTTACTTGACTTCGGGAAGGTGGCATGAGGGTTGTATTACTAAGGTCGGTCCCTGCTCCTTTATTGAAAAATAGTGCATCTCATGCCTTAAGATGTTTTATAGTCCACTCCACTTAATTGTGCTTTATGTATGGACCAGGCCTGAGTGCTCTCTTTCTAAATTTTCCTCGTTTTCTCTTTTAGTGCAGAAATATTTGCTTCAAGAAATGGGACATTTATTATTATTATTATTATTATTATTATTATTATTATTATTATTATTATTATTTGTTCTGCCTGGCAGCTGCTGAGAGTAGATATGAGCATTTTGGATTTGGACAGCACTGTTCTGGACATGGCTGAGAGACTCTGCTTTGCCCCTTTTCCTCTGGGCCACCTCTTGGTGGCGACATGCTCGCAAAAGGTTCTGGTGATTGATGCCAAGTCTGGACGCTTGATCAGAGTGGTAAGGGACTCCCATGGTCACTTCTTTGTGTTCTGAGGTTGGGCTCGCACGCAGTTTCCAGGGTTCCCCCCCCCCCCCCGTGCATTTCCCTCTGCAGTGAAATTCCCAGGGAGGGATTGTGTCATTCTGAAATTACTAAATTACTTCCAAATGCCAATTTATTTGTATCTCGTGAAGTTTCTCAGTTGATCAAACTAGTGCTCCCTATTCCCTTAATGTATTCTGGAGACATTTTTTATTCAAAGAAATGAAAGATACTCTCCTGGCTGAAATTTCTAAGGAGCTGGCACCCGAAAATGAAACATGCTGTAGACATAGTGATGGCAACGAAATGAGCAAAGGCCACTCAGCTTAATTATCCTGATTGGACAGCACTCCTCTGAAGAAGAGGGAAATGAATCTCTTTCTCCTCATTTGGTTCCCAGCAGATTAATGTAGCCCAGAAATAGGCCCCGTGCTCAGTGGGCAGTTGAGCAATCGAAACCAACTCCAGAGCAAGACTCTTCTTCTCAGATCTTGAGAAATGGAATGAGGCCCCATAGATGATGATTCCAATACCAGACTCTTTAATGATGCTAATTTCTTACCATTCCTCTTCAATCTTACCTTTGGGTCTCCAACTGGTCTCAAAGGATCTGTCTACTGCAGCCTCTTGAAAGATTTCATGAATCGAAATCTTCTCAGTGCACAGTTCCTTTCCCTTTTATCAGAATGGGCTAGACGTAGCCAAATAATCTAATGGCTTTGCACAAAGATTTTATTCTTTTGATCAGCAAGCCGTGGAGGACCTTAAAGTCTCAGCAGTGGATGCCTTTGTAGCAGCCCTCCTGAGTGGATCTGTCATCCCGACTGATGGAATGCACTTCTCAACGATGTGTCGGAGCACGGCTCAGTCTTTGACCTAAAACCTACGCAGGAGCCTGTGATCACTCTTCCTTAGGGCAGCCTTCTCTGCTAGACTTGGTTGGATGGCTTGGTAGAGCAACCACATAATGACTCGGTCCAAAAACACACACAGAAGATTTCTGAAATGGTAGCGTCCATTGCCAATGCTACCCGGGACCCCGCCCAGTTTTCCATGGGGACCATAATAGTGGGGGCAGTAGCTAGGACATCAAGGCATTGAAATGTTGACACTGGGTATGGTTCACCTTCGTATAAATCTCTTCGCAGGGTTGCTAACTCCGCTTATTTAATTACTTCCTCTCTCTTTAACAAACATTCTTTTCTATGTGTCTGTCCTCAGTGTATTTGTCTTTTTGGTGGAAACAGATGGGTTCAATATTGGGGGTGGTTTGTCTTGATTGCAGGTCCCGCAAGTGCACAAGCAGTCTTGTTCTTCGCTGGCCTTCAGCTCCGATGCCCGGTTTCTTTTGACAGCTGGCGATAGGGTCCTCAAGGTGTGGGATTATGGAATGAGATTTGATGTCAACTCTCAGGTACTGCACTCAACAGCAGGGCAGTCTTTCCCCCCCTCCAGTTGTCACTGTTCAGGCTAGATCAGTGGTTCCCAACATGCCAGAGGGGTCCGCAAGATGCTATTAGAATAAAGAATATATTAAATATATTCCGTATGATAACAGATTTTTTTGTTTTGGCCGCTTCCTGCATGAGCAGAGTCTAGCGCAAAACTAGAATTAGATAGAGGCAGTAGTTCTGCTGTATGCCGTTAGGTGGCGCTTTACAAACACTGCTGTTTTGCAAAGAGGCAGTGCGCGCATTCTACTAACGCTCACCTTCATTTGTGCGCTACTGCGCAGGTACCCTGTCTTCTCCATTCCCCTCCCTCCTCCCTGGCGCGCGCTGCCTCTTTGCAAAACAGTAGTGTTTGTAAACAAAGCGTTGTTTTTCCGCGGAAGCTACAGTTCGCGTAGTTAAAAAGGGTTAAAAAGTGGTTCGTTAAAACGACAAAGGCCTACAGATGAAGAGGAAGAACTGTAAAAAACGTATAAATATAAAATATAAAAAGACTCTTAATTTGGCTCTCACTTTTTAATTTTAGGATTAGGAATTAATGGGGGTCCTTGTCAAATAGCGGCTCGATGAGGGGTCCTCGAGAAAATTTTGTTGGGAACCCCTGGGCTAGATTGTACAATGAACATCATAGTAGCACATTCAAGTGATGAAATGGAGCCAAAACAGGGCCACAGAGAAACAAACAGGGGGTGCTTGGGGGAATATCTTTCAGCGAACAACAGCAGCAACACCCAAGAGATGCAAAACTCCCTGAAACTGATTAAGGAGAGGTGAAAATGTTCAGCAGGCATTGGATGTTGAACCTCACTTAGAAAAGGGGGGGGAAGGGGAAATTGTGAGGAGAGAATAGAACGGTTGACTGGAATCCCGAATAGAAGCAACCCTATGAGAATATATTGCAATGGTCAGTTGTTGAGAAAACCCCTCACTTCATTCTACATGTTACGTTTGTGAATACAGTGGAGACATTGATTCCTGAATAAGAAATTAATTTGAGGGAATAAATTTATATAGGATGACTTTCTCTAGAGATGATTTGGGGAGTAAATTAGCGCGGGAAATTGGAGGGGAATTAAATTGATTTGCAGAAGACTGCTGAAAAACGTAGTGTAAATCAGTTGAAAAGGAAGTGATTTGGAATGATCTGAGGTGGGGTGCGAATTTAATTAAAGAACATACCAGGTGTGATTTGGATAGAAAAATTAGTTGTCTTGTCTTCTGTGATGATAAAAATTTGCATCTGTCTTTTTAGTGGCTTGCAGTGCCGTCGCTCTGTAGCACCGTCACATGCATGTTTACTTAGGAGTAAGTCCCACCATGTTCAGTGTGATATATGTTTAGGATTTGAGCCCTAGGTATCTAACTTCTCATTTATTCATTTCACTTATTGCTTGGAAATAATTACATCTAATCAAGGTTGCTAACAACAACAACAAAAGGATAGAGCTGCCAAAAAATATCTGCAATAATATATTTACTGAAGCTGCCATTGTAAACACCCCCGGAAATGAAATTTTGAAATCCCAAGTCACCCAGAGGAGCTGCATGTTTGAGTTGAGATTTCAACTATGGTCTCTCTAGATCCTAGTCCAACATTCTAACCGCTAGTCTGCATGTTATAACTATAATAAGTTGGGTCTCCCTGTCTTTACATGCTCTGCAATGTAGTTCCAAGAGGCCAGCCATTCTGCTTTTGCTTTTCTTTCTCCAGGTGTTTATTGGCCATTCTGAGCCAATACAGCAGGTGAGGTTCACCCCTGACCAAAAGCAAGTCATCAGTGTTGGAGATGCCATCTTCCTCTGGGATTTCCTAGGTGTGTTTGCAGAGGAGTCCTTCAAGGATGAGTAAGAGCCCAATGTTTCCTCACTAAAGCAATTGTCTTTGGAAATACGATAGTCTGTAGGTGCCTGCATATTTACACCTGCCTTTTCATTTCCCCGTCTTTTAAACTCTGGACTTGTTACCATTCCAGAATCGATTCCTCCGAGTCCTCAGATTCTAACAGAGTTGGTAAGTCTGCATTTGTTGCTGAGGTATGCTACTTGCAAAATCCCACATCTGTCTGACAGTGAAATAGCTATCATTACTTAGCTGCTCGTGTGAGGCACGGCTTTTGCCCCTGGCTGCTTCCTCTCTCAGCTTTTGGACAGCAAAAAGGTATTGAGTCCTGGAGGAAAAGGGAATAAGGTGTGCCCAGCCAGGCAGCTAGTGACCCGATCGCCAACAGTTGGGGGGAGGGGGAGGGAATAGGAGAAGCCACAATGATCTCTTTTCTAATGAGCTCTGCCATTGCATCTATCACTGTCTGTGTATGTCTTTGACACAGATTTGTAGACAGACATTTTCCTGGTTGTCTTCGGCAAATAGAGAGATTTTCCAGGTGAGCAGAGCAGGGAGGGAGGGCTAAGGCTATTTCCTTTTATGGACCAAATGCCTGATGTATGGGGAAGAGGGACCATTAAAAATGGTTTGGGCTAATAACTGTGAACTTTAAAATTCAGGAAGTTTCCTGTTTTGACTGGGGGGTTGTTGTTGTTGTTTTTATATAAAAAATGGGACATAACCATTTGCAGAATAACCCTAACAGACATTAGAGCTGTTGACAGCTGCAGCCATCAAAAGAGGTGACAAAGGTGTTGCTTCTGTTCATTATATTTGTATCTCATCCTTTCTCAGGTCAGTTCAAGGTTTTGTCTTCCCCAACTGCTTTATATCCTCTCAACCCTGTGAGGGTAGGCTAGGCTGACAGAGAATGACTGGTCCAAGGTCACGCAGTGAACTTCATAACTGTGGAATGTTTTACCTGGATCTCCCTGGTGCCAGTTGAGCACTTTAACCATTAAACCACCCTGCCTCTCATTCTCTCCCCCCCCCTTCTGTTCTTTATCACCAGAAGCCAATATGGAGAGGTCACATGATTTGACGCCCGGGGCCAATGATCTCCCCCGCCAGGTGGTTCCTCGGCCAACCATTGTGTCCCCACCTTGTCTGGAGCTCAGCTCCATCCATCCAATGGGGCATTGCGGTGAGCAGAGAGCACTTCAAATGAAGCAAATATTTGTCAGCCCCTTAAAATCCTTCAGGCGCCCTGAACCCCATCCCCATTGTTGTCTTCCACTTGCTATTTTTGTTCCTTTCCCATGTTCCCATGCTTAATCAAAGTGGGTTGTATCCAGCTAACTTTTACTATTATTAATGAATCGAAGTTAGTCATGCCATTAATTTCAAGTAGTCTACTCCAAGTAGACCTAACATTGGATACAAGCTTCCTGTTGCCACCTATGGCGCCTATAGCTGCCTGCCATCTGTAGCTGCCTAGATAAACATTCCATTTGTTTTGGGTAAGGATTATCAAGGTACTATATTGCATCCCATAAAACAAACAAAGAAAAGCTATCCAAACACAGGACACTGCCTTATGCTGAGTCAGACCATCTAGTTCAGTATTGTAGGCACTGACTGGCAGCGATTCTCCAGGGTTTCAATCGGGGGGGGGGGGCGCTGCGGACATTTCCAGCCCTACGTGGAGGTGCTGGGAATTGAACTTGCGACCTTCTGCATACAAAGCAGATTCTTGACCACTGAGACACGACCCTCCCCCTTACTGCTTGCTGTGAACAGCACTCTAACCAAACTGGATGAAGAAAACATCAATCTAATTCCTTCTCTTCTCAGGCAGAAGGCTGGAAGTAGCCATTTCTTTCTGGCGCTTTCATCCTTAGCACACTTGGTGTAAGTTAAAATCCATGGGACTTGCCCTGCAGAAATGGCCTGGTCTCTGTTCCAGGAGTGGTTCTCAGGGGGCTTTGTGTTTTGAAAGAACCGAAGCTCAAAGTGTTTCAGTTCCATTGCTATACTTGAGCTCCAGAAGCTGATGTACAACAAGGGGCTGTTGCTCTTCTTTCAGTCACTCTCCCCTGTTTCCTCTCTTTCAGATACTTCTGAATCGGAAGAAGAAAAGGAAGCATATCAGAAAGGCAGCCACAGAGAGGCTGTTGATGAGGGTAAAGCCCAATTAGTTCTTGCGTTGAAGGGCACTATCCCTAGTGAAGACTCTCTGGCTGTGAAACCTGAAGTCATTCAACCTTGTCCAAGACCCCATAGCCATGCAGGGAATGGTAGGTCAACATGTGCAGGGGCTTTGCTAAGTTTTTCTTCTTCTCGAGATAACAGGTGCTTGTTTTTTTATCCATATGTATGTTACTACATTGGGACGCGGGTGGCGCTGTGGTCTAAACCACAGAGCCTAGGGCTTGCCAATCGGAAGGTTGGCGGTTCGAATCCCCGCTATGGGGTGAGCTCCTATTGTTCGGTCCAAGCTCCTGCCCACCTAGCAGTTCAAAAGCACGTCAAAGTGCAAGTAGATAAATAGGTACCGCTACAGTGGGAAGGTAAACGGTGTTTCCGTGTGCTGCTCTGGTTCGCCAGAAGCGGCTTTGTCATGCTGGCCACATGACCTGGAAGCTGTTCGCCGGCTCCCTCGGCCAATAATGCGAGATGAGCGTCGCGACCCCAGAGTCATTCCGCGACTGGACCTAACGGTCAGGGGTACCTTTACCTTTTTATGTTACTACATTCAGTTTGATTGTGTGCTTCATCCATTTCCCAAGTTTGCAAAGTATTAAGACCAATTTTCACAGCTCGTAAATAATAATTTATAGGGAAACATGCTAAAATTCTATATAACAATGGCTCTTAAAGAATGCTCTCGTAAACTCTGTGCTAAAAGATGCTTTCCAATTGTTCTCTCTTGAGTGCTAGAAAGTAGAAAGGAAAGCAAAGAATCCAAACCCCAAAACAACACCCGCCCGGACTGCTACAGGCACTTTACCCCTCGTTTCAAAACATCGGCACCCCAGAAGGTAAGAAACGGTCTGGTGTAAACATAAAAATTTTGTTGAATCATACCAATCTAGAGTCAGCATCCTGTTCTCACAGTGGTCAGCAAGTCTGCAAGCAAGACCCCAGTTCAACAGGACTCCCCCCATTTGAAAATCCCAGCAACTGGTGTTCAGAGCGATACTGGTCTGGTCTCAAGACTTGATGTAATGGTTTCTGAGCACAGTAAGAGTCTCAGGGCTCTTGAGAGCCCCTTTTGCACATGGTCAAGTTTTCTCGAGGCAGTGTGAGAGACATGTCTGGAATCTCTTCTAAAGTTATGCTGAAGCTGTGCGTGTTTGTCTTCTAGGTATTCTCCTCTGCTCTAACTAGTAACGAGGGCCTGAAACTAAAAGCAGTCATTGGCTACAATGGGAATGGCCGGGGAAATATGGTTTGGAATCCAGATACAGGTATAGTCTGCGTTTGCGAATTGAGATTCCAAAGTCTGTAAATCTTCTGTACCCAAACCTTCCGCTGGACAACCAAACCAGCTGGCATCTTTGTCAGAAATACATTACAAGGAAATCAATTCTATTGAAATTATGTGGTATGTTCAGGGTTGGAGTGCAAAGCTCTCTGAAATCAGTTGGTCTTAGAGTCTAGTCGCTCATCCCATTAGCCAGGCTCTGTTGTGAAGGCTGCCTCTTGACAGTCAAGGAGAGCGGAAGGGGCTTGCCTTGAAGTCATGTTGACAGAGAAGGAGAGGTCTCTCAGCAGCAGACGTCTTCCTTCTTTTACCTCCCTTGGCTTATCTCCTCCAGCTCAGTTGGTAGAGCATGAGACTCTTAATCTCAGGGTTGTGGGTCCAAGCCCCATGTTGGGCAAAAGATTCCTGCATCACAGGAGGTTAGACTAGACAACCGTCGTGGTCCCTTCCAACTCTATAATTCTATTACTCTCTGGAAGCGTGGGAGATGCATTAACTGGCTGAGTGAGATGATGGAAGGTAAAAGCCTGCCAGGCAGTGGACACTCAGAGGGTGTTTGCTTTTTCACATGGTGGATCCAGACAGGCTCCTACTTCCAACTTGTCTGCATTTGGTGGTTTGTGGCTTTGCCCATCCTTTGCATGCAGAATTCCAAGCACTGAATGCAATCTCTTCTCTCTCCTTAGGTTTCTTTGCCTACAGCTGTGGCTGTCTGCTCATTGTCGAAGACCTGCACTCTGGATTCCAGAAGCATTGGCTTGGTCACCCTGAAGAGATTTCAACGTTAGCTGTTAGCCATGATGCTCAGGTACAAACATTCCTGTTTCCATTGAGAACATCTGGGTGGTCTGGCTAGCACAAACCACCTGCTTTCCTTCTAATAATACAGCACTTCTGAACAGCCAGTGGGCTATGAATGCTCTGCTCCCTTTTCTCCTCACTAATGGGAGGAGGAAGAATGTGCTTGCCAAGCATTTCGCTGAGCCTTAGGCTGTGTTTAGCTTTTGGTCTGCCATTTGGGTATTTGTTCATTCATGCCCCTGACGCATGAACTTTGCTCTGCTGCTGCTTTAGTGATTTGTATTGTTGGCTGCCCAGATTGCACTCCAGGCCAGTAGATGGGCAGGGTAAGAAAAGTGCTAACTAATAAAACAAACGAATGAATATCCCCGCAGGCCCTTGCTTCTGCTTCTGGTCAGGGTCGTGGAGAGTCTCGCTGCCAAATCCGCATCTGGAATGTCCAGGATGGATCCTGCCAAAAGGTTCTGTTCCATCATGAGACCCAAGTCCAAGCCATGGCGTACTCTCGGGATGACTGCCTCCTTGCTACTCTAGGTGGGCATAAGCAGTGAAGAGCACACAGGGCATTGGGAGAGCTTTTCGGGTTTTTTTGTTTTTTTTTCAATTGTAATCTTTATTAAATTTAAATTTAAAATCGATATAAAACAAAACAATCCTCTAAAATACAAACAAAATCAATACATACATAAATAATCATACAATTTCAAACAAAACTTACTCCATCTTCTCAAATATATCATCAACTTGTCTTATATATCTTCCATTCTATCTTCGCATCTTCTTTTGTAAATCGACTTCCCCTTCTCTTCTATCCTGACTATAAAATTATTTATCTTCCTACTGCTTCCATTGACTTTCCTCCTTGGAATACTACAAAATATTGGTTTCAAACCCAAGTTCTTTTAAATATACTCCAAATTTACGGCGTCAGAAACAATTAGAGAAAACTTAATAACAATGTTCTATAAGTGGTATCTGACGCCGGTCAAAATTTATAAAATGTATAAAGTTAAAGACAATCATTGCTGGAGGTGTGAAAGAGAAGTAGGTACGTTCCTACATATCTGGTGGCATTGTCCAAAAATTAAACCTTTCTGGAATGGAGTACTAGAAGAATTAAAGAAAATATTTAAATACAACATAAAGAAGACTCCAGAATCTTTCCTATTAGGAATGGTTGAAGAGGAAGTGGCAAAAAAAGATGAAAAGATATTCTTATACTCGGTAGCGGCGGCGAGAATTTTAATTGCAAAATTATGGAAAAGTAAGGAAGTACCCACCATTAGAGATTGGCAGGAGAAATTAATCGGTTATATTGATTTGGCTAGATTGACGAATTCGATTAGGGGCGGTTCCAATAAAAAAATTATTGACAACTGGGAGAGCTTTTCGTTTTGAAAGACCTAGACTTTTTCTCCCAGAGGAAAAGGGAAATCTCCTATATGAGACTGAAATAAAATAGGCCGGTTAATCATGTTTATAGAAATACTGGACTTGCACTGCCGATGACTTAATCTGCACCCAAGCTGCTGCCACAATTACTGCGGCACCTTAAAGCAAGACCAGAAATGGAAAGGGGCCACAACACAGCTGCAGAGCACCTGCTTTGCATGCAGAAGGTCCCAGGTTCAATCCTTAGACTCTCCAGATATAGAATGGTACGTTTGGAAGGGATCCCAAGGGGCATCTAGTCCAACTCTGGAACCCAGGAATCACAGCTAAAGATTCCCTGACAGATAGCCATCCAACCTCACTTTAAAAAACTCCAGTGAAGGGAGTGTCCACCAACTTCCAAGGTAGCCTATTCCACTGTCCAGCAGCTCTTACCCTGAGAAAGTTATTCCTAATGTTTAGTTAGAATCTCCTTTCTAGTCATTTGAATTCATTGGTTCAGGTCCTACCCCCCCTGGAGCAGCAGAAAACAAACTTGCCCCATCTTTCACGTGACAGTCCTAAAGTTATTGCAAGATGGCAATCATATCACCTGTCAATCTTCTCTTCTCCAGGCTAGGGTGGGGCTGGGAGAGATGGTTTGAACAGCATCTTGGCTTTTATTGTTCAAGTGTTGGTTCATTTTGATGTGTTTTTGCACACTGAAATGTGTACTCTGTCCCCAGGGGACTATGTTGACAGAGTCATTGCCTTATGGAACACCCACACTTATGAGCTGATGTCATCCACTCGCGTCTCTGAGCCGGTCCACGAAATCGCGTTTAGTCCGCTTTCTGCAGGACACCTTGCCTGTGTGGGGACGGGAGCAGTGACCTTCTGGCTAACGGACCAACAGGGAGCTGACATTAGCCTCAAGGTACTTCACCTGTGGCACACTCTGATGTTTCACAGCAGGGGTGGGTGTCAGGGACTGGGCAGAGGAGGGATGGTGGAAACTGCTCCCACCCACCCCAATCCTGACCCTTCCAGGGAAGACGAAGAGGAAGACAGTATAGATTTTACAACAGGGGTTCGAGGGAGGTCACAGCTCTAGGCAGATGAGAGCAAAAGTTGGGAAATCATGGGAGAGCCAGAGCAACACCTGGCTGACACGTTGCCATTAGAAAGCATTCCAGACCCTCCATCTCCCAGAACCCGGCGAGCCTTAAAAGTAGGAGAGCAAAGAGCTCAAAGAGGATGACAAATGAGGAAATGGGAGAGATGGAGGGTGGAGATTCACTGGGGACAACACCATTATCCAAGAGGCTGGGTTCTATAGCCTCTCTCTGTAAAGATTGAAATAAAAAAGGGCTGTAAGAAACTTTTCCTTGTCTTTATACTTTCCTGGGCAACCAGCTGGGAGCTGCTGATGAGCATCCTGACAGTGAGGCACCTCAGGCAAGGACACCAAATGTGGCCTTCCTAATCTGGCCCTCAGGACTCTCCCCTGGCCACACAAACCCTCCAAAGGCCACATCCTTCACTGGCTGGAATGTGTCCTTGAACTCTGATAATGCCTCTTGTTTACCTAGATGGAGGATAGAAAGGGTGGGTATGTGAATGTGTGCAGAAAGTAGTCTACTGCAAGGTTTGGGATAGCTGCTCCACCTACTTTTGCCTTAGGCCCTTCATGACATGTGGTCCCCAGATGTTTACCCACAGGAGAATCTGGCCCTTGGTCAGGAACAGGCGCCCTACCCATGTTTTTGAGACCCAGAAAAGGAGTAGAGACAAAAGGTTAGGAGTTCAGCCTCGAGGCTGACAGCGGGGATCATACACAGCTGACACGACTTTTCTTCTGACTTCAGGTTCACAGAGTCCCTGTCCCTGATGCAATTGGTCCAGTGGAGCTGACCTCATTGTGCTACAGTGCCGGCTGCCTTCTGTACACTGGGACCAGCACAGGACAGATCTGTGCGTGGGACATGCAGACGAACCGTTGTTTCATGACATGGGAAGCTGTTGAGGGGGAGATTGGTGAGTCTCTGGGCAGCTGTCTTCACACGACCAAGCTTTCAAGAGAAGCAGGGGAGGGGCGTGGCTCAGTGGCAGAGCATTTCCTTCGCATGCAGAAGGTCTCGGGTCAATCCCTGGCATCTTCAGATACAGCTGGGAATGTGCCCTATCCGAAACCCTGGCAGTAAGCTACTTGGAGAAATGTTCTGGCTTGGTAATAGCACCTTGGTCCATCCCAGCTTTGATTCTCAGATGCTAGAATTGATTGTGTCTGCATTTAAGACTTTTTTAAATGTTCTCTGTGTCATTTTTCCCCGTAAAGCACCCCTTAACCCTCACTGCTGTAGCTCCCGCAGCCGCCCTGGCAAGCAGCTGCTGATTTTTCAAAGTTGTTTGTGTCCTTGGCTGTGGGAGCTGCAGTAGCGAAGGCTGGGAGAAAAGAGTCCTGTGGTTTGTACCCTCAATGCTCCACTTTGGGTAGTCAAAGATCTCTGGAAGGGATGTCTCTATGGCGCTGACGTTGCCAGAGAGCTCTGCAGCTGTTCAACATTCAAAGGATGAAACCCAGCCATTAACCAGAATAAACGCTTGACTTGTCTAGGGGTGCTGCAGTGTCACAGAGACAGGCTTGTCAGCGGCAGCAACACCAAAAAAATTCAGCTGTGGTCAGTGGCAGCAGTTCAGGAGCTGAGAACAAAAGGTTCCAGTGCCAGGTAATGCATCGTCTGACTCAGGTTTGCTTAGCCCTAGAGAGAGGTGATAATTCAGATTTCCACTTACGAAGCCTGTACATTAGGACCAGTACTGGGTGGGTGGGTGGAGGGGAGAACAGCATCCATATTTTAAAAATCAGTTCCATGATCACAGGCAGGTGGGGAACCTTTTGGCCTCGAGATGTTGCTGAACTACAACTCCCATCATCCTTGTCCACTGGCCATTGTTGTTGGGGCTAATGGTTTTTTTTTAGTTCATCAGCATCTGGAGAGCCAGGAGTTCCCTGATCACAGGCCATCATCAAGAAAAGATAAGCTTGATTAGTGAGCCATTTCTTGATTTTGGAGAGCGGCAGCTCCTTTATATTTTTACCGGCAAGTGCTTTCACACTTTTTCTAGGCGGTTATTTTTTGACAAACTCTTTAAAGAAGAATATTTTGTGTTTGAAATGACTTTTCCCCAGGGAAAAGAATCTTCCTCTGCTTAACTGAGGTGGCTTAATGAGACTTTCCTGATTTGTCTGCAAATGAATGTTAGGGATCATGTTAATAATTTGCATGATGAAGTTCTAGTGGACAGTCACGTTGTGTGGACTGAAGAGCTGAATGCAGGCATGGCTCTTACATGGGCCGCATTGTAAACAGAGCATCTAGGGTGGCCTCGCCTAACCTGGTGCCCTCCAGATGCTCTGGACTGCAATTCCCATAAGCCCCAGCCCCTCTTTCTGGCCCTTGGAACACTCCGCCACTGTCTTTTTACCCAGGGTGTTTGTACCTGCCTGGAATGTGTCCTTGAAATCTGAGAATGCCTCTTCCTTGTACGGATGGGAGAACACAGAGGAGTGTTGGAGTGTGTGTAGTAACTAGCCTGCTGTACAAGGGTAAAATTCACATCATGCCTCTGGCTTTGCCCACCACTGGCATGTGGCCCTTGGGAGGATGCCTAGAAGGGAATGTGGCCCTCAGACTGAAGAAGGCTCCCCACCCCTTCTCTGAAGCCCAGGTAGAGTGTGATTTAGTGTTCTGCTTTTCCCTCCCTGTAGATCTAGCTCAGTCCTTTTGGAACAGGAAATGACCCTGGATGGGACCATTGTAAGTGCCGCCTTCGATGACTGTATGGACATGGGCATTGTTGGCACGACAGCAGGGACGTTGTGGTACGTCAGCTGGGCAGACAACACCAGTATCCGGCTGATTAGCGGGCACAAGAACCAGGTAAGAGGTTTTGTAAGCAGTTCCTTGATGGTATAGAGACCACTCTCCTTGGAAGTTTATCGAAGCTCCTTCAATCCTCTCTGTCGCCACTGCAGGTTAGCGAGGTGGCCTTCAGCCCTGGAGAGTCTCACTGTGCTACCTGTGGGGAGGATGGCAGCGTGAGAGTTTGGTCCCTTGCCAGCATGGAGCTGGTGGTGCAGTTTCAAGTGCTCAACCAGGTAATTGCTGAGATGGAAGTGCAGTTAAATTTCCCCCTAGAATTCACCAGAGACGAGAGACTCTTTTGATGACATAACCTCCTTCGTAGTTGTGGTGTTGTGCCTGAAAGAACTAATGGGTATTCCCAATATGTTCCTTACTCCCCCCTAGAGTTCCCTCTGCCTGGCATGGAGCCCAGTGGCCATCACCGTCAGTGGGGCAGAAAGCCAGCATATTGTGGCAGGGTACAGCGACGGCACCATCCGGGTGTTCAGCGTTTCCCGGACAGAGATGGAACTCAAGATGCACCCTCACCCTGTGGCTGTAACTGCACTTGGATACTCCGCAGACGGTAGGACCTTATTAGATTCGCGATGGGGTGGAAGGTTCGCAGGCTATGAAGGACTTGCTCACAAATTTATTGACAGCTGCACGCATTATTATAGTTAGGAAGTGGAAGGGGCAGGCAGAATATACAATGGAAGAATGGTATAAAGGGGTGTGGGATATAGCTATTAATGATAAATTAACATGTGCCATTCAGGTAAGGTGGGGAATGTGCAGGAGAAGTGATTTTGAGGGGATAGGGAGGGTGTTTGTAGAATCTGTAGTGTTAAAATGGAAAGGGGTCAAACCATCGCAAGAGGTGTTGAAATTCTGGGAGGTTGGATAGTTACAATGGAATGGTCTCGGTGGTGGGGTGCACATTTTTATTCTTATTTATTTATGATTATTACTTTGTCAGAATAATAAAAAGTACTGTATATTCCTGCGTATAAGACTACTTTTTAACCCAGGAAAATCTTCTCAAAAGTCGGGAGGTCGTCTTATACACCGGTTCGTATTTCTTATACGGCGAGTATATCCCAAACTCTGTATTTTAACTGGAAAAGTTGGGGGTCGTCTTATACGCCGGAATATACGGTATTACTCAGGTGTCGCTAAAAATTAATAATAACAATCAACAGCTCATTTAACATACGTAAGCTTTTAAGTAAACACACGGTGGGTCAATTCAAGTACCCATTAAGCAGCTCCCTTCTGACGGCTCCTAGGGCTGGAGGGTGGGGCAAGGCAGATGAAATCATCCAACCCCTGATGGCAACCCCAGAGTCTCTTTCCCCTCTTCTTTGTGCTCCGTTCACTCTCTAGGGGAAATCATCTTGTCTGGAGGCAAGGATGGGATGATGGCTGTCAGTAGTCCACGCACAGGGATGACCATTCGTGTCCTGACTGACCACCGCTCATCTCCTATCAATGTTATCCACTGCACAAGAAAGCAGGTGGGACAGAAATCTGTGTGACGTCCGAACAACCTTTCCTCACTGGCAGATCAATGGACCCTGTGTTGTAAGCCACTTTGACCCAGTTTGCACATAACACAAAGCCAAACCACGACTTAGCGTGAATGAGCAAACGTGCGGTTTCACTGAACGAAGGTTCCAGGCGCCGCACTCCTTTCTCCGTCCTGCTGTTGCTGCCATGGTTTGTCTTCCCATTACATCCAGACTCGGGCTGTTGGCTTGTCTCACTCCAGACAATAATTCAACCACTAAGAAGACTCACGTGTAAGACTCAGCAATTCAGTTCGAATCAGAAAAACAAACATTGCAGTATGAAATGTAAAAACATTTGATGACAAATTCCTAAACCAGTTGGCACAGCACAGCAGGCTAGCAAAGAGGTATTTATTCAGCTGGCACTGAAAATTAAACAATGACCAGAAGGGAGAGCATTCCACAAACAGGGCGCCACTGCTGAGAAGATCCTACTGTGCATCACTGTGCACTTTACCAAGTCCAGAAACAAAGCAACACAGAAGGGCCTCCCTTGCATATCTTGAATCAAGTCAAGTCAATGTTTATTACGGCAAACAGCCAGCATATTAAACCAGAAATTCTGCATAATTCTCTACATGAACAATAAAAGCAACTGATATGGGGTTTTAATAGTCAATATGCAATACTTAAAATACAGATCCAGCAGAATAAAACACCATAAAAGAATAAGAAATTTAACTAAGTACTGTAGCCGCAATATCATCTTCGGAGGGCAGGACAAATTGTTACAATATGTTATTCAATAAAATAGATTTATGTTTTTTAATAGCTAAGGTGCAGAATTTGGCCACAGCGTAGGATACTGAGCTTAAAGAGTCTTCCAGAAGGAATTTGCATAACGTTTTGGGGGGAAATTCCAGATAATATTGCAAGGGTGTGAATTTTGATAATAGGGGTAAAATGAGTCGCGATCGTTCTTCATTATAGAATTCACAGAATAGAAGAATGTGAATAATAGATTCCACCTTGTTAGACACGCATGGACAGAGGCGCTCTTCGATTGGTATACGCAAGAATTTGCCGTGTAAGACAGCTGAAGGCATCGCATCAAATCGGGCTCTGGAAAAGGCCCATCTATAAGATTCATAGATAATATTGGATAGGTACAGGGCAGCTGCCAGATTAGGCCAAGATTTTAGACAGCTGTATCTTGAATCATGGGGCAGTTGGTATCAGGAAAGACATTCCTTCCAAGTATTTGTTCTCCAAGTATTTTAGGCTTTTATGCTTATGATTTGGATGACCTTCAGTAGAGAAAGGCAGTCTAAAAATAGAGTATACCATTTTAACCAATCTCTTACTATTTTCTAATTGTATTATTATTTCATATGTAACCCGTTCTGTGCCCCTAATAATTTCTCTTGTACCCTCCTTACGTTTTTGCACATTATGTATTCAGTACTGTAGTAGGGTGGCTAGTCCTCAAGACACAAACACACTGGATTTAAACTGAGCCCATGTTACTCCTATTTTTTTTACTTATCCGTACAATGGTACAATATGTCATCATGCCCTGCATCAACAGTTTCAGAGGACAGATGTGTAAAACAAGAGCTGTTGTCATTTTGGTATCCTGTCTTCTAGCACAGAGAACTTGGCGTTGAAGGTGATGATCTCTGGTTGGCTGCAAGTGCCGATCGACGTGTCAGTGTCTGGGTCTCTGACTGGATGAAGGACAAATGTGAGCTCATTGACTGGCTAAGCTTCCCAGCTCCTACAGGTCCCGAGGTGAGGATATCTTGCTGTAGCCTCCCGTCCTCTGCTCATGAGCTGAGCAATAAGCTTTTCAGCATGTGGTGTGTTTTGTAGTGTTGCTTGTTAAAATTTCCTGAGGCTGGAAAATTTTACAAGGCAGAAGCAAGAGCAGATTGAGTGTCTTCTTGGCATTTGCCAAATGAATACATAGGATGAGGCTAGCTGTGTAGCTCAGCGAGATCTAGAAAACCGTGGTCACAAAGAATCTGTAGAATTTTGGCTTTAAATAAAGGACTAGTTTCTATTTCCTCATTTTTTGTGGAAAAGAGCTATTCAAATGGCAGGCTTAGTTTGCACTAAATGCTTAGAAGTGTTTCTGGATGCAGCTTTCAGATTTCGAAGAGGGGAAAGTGCTCCACTCCACACGTCAGAAGAAATAGGGTTGCCAGACTCAATAGAGGACAGGACTTTTGTGCCTTTAATTGCCCTGCTCTCTTTTGAGTCTGGAAACCTTAAAGAGAAACCAGCAGACCCTTTGCTTAATTTCCAAGCAAAGGGTCTGCTGGTTTCTCTTTAAGGTTTCCAGACTCAAAAAAGAGCAGGGCATTTAAAGGCACAAAAGTCCTGTCCTCTATTGAGTCTGGCAATCCTAAGAATAAAATAATTGTTCAGATTTCATTAACTTTGTGCTGGCCCTGAACTGGAGGTTGGTTAGCTCCAAATGATGCACACCTACCTTGTCACTCATGCTTTTGCCTTTCCCCTCCAGGTACCCAACCCTCTGCCTCCCAGCCTAGCAGCATTTTGCCCTTGGGACAGGAGCATGATTGCTTATACAGGCTTTGGATTGCAGAAGGAGATCCTCTTCTACAGCCTGCAACAGAAACAGGTGCCTCATATCTTGGCTTGGCTGAGATCTTGTGTGTTCTACCAGCAGGACTGCTGGAACTGCATCTGACCAATGAGCCTAATGTTATTGGCTCAGCCGTGGACTTGCTGGTGTGTCACCTTCTCTTGGCACACTTCCCTTAATCTTTGTTATGGGTCTATTTTAGCTCTGTTAGCTGTTCCACTAGACAAGCGGAAACTTGACATCATATGAAAGTTGTCACTCAGTGGTAGAGCATCTGTTTTGCATGCAGAGGGCTCCAGATTCAGTCCCCAGCATCTCCAGGTAGGGCTGAGAGAGAACCTCAGTCCGGGATCCTGGAGAGCTGCTGCCAGTCAGTGTAGACAGTGCTGAGCTAGAAGGACCAGCGATGTGTCTCAACAAAAAGTAGTTTCATATGTTCCTGGGCTATACAATTTTAGGCTGAGGCAGCAGGCGATGTTTGTTATATATGCAAAACTCTCACATACACAAAAAGTTTCTGGCTATTTGTTGGAGACTCTATGTGTTTGTGGTTTGGTGAACATAGGAAAGCTGTCTTATACTGAGTCAGGTGATTGATCCATTACTATCTACACTGACTGGCAGTGACTTTCCAAGGTTTCAGGCAGGAGTCTCTCCCAGTCCTTCCTGGAGATACCAAGGATTGAATTTCAAACCTTCCACATGTAAAACAGATGTTCTGCCACTGAGCCATGACCTTTCTCCTATGTGGGAGAAGCATGAAGACTTCTGGCCCCCTGCCTTTAGTCTCAAAAATGCCACATGCCCTAGCACCAGAAATGTTACAGGGAGCTTCTCCTTGTTCTGTTTAGCTCATAGAGTTTGAGTGAAAAGCAAAGCAGTGCCAATGAAGTCGAGATGTAGCAGGTCACTGCAGCTCAACAGATTTGGACCCTGTATAACTTCCGGCCTCTCTGGATGGGATGCCCCAACTGCAGCTGAAATGGAGAGGGACAGAGCAACCCATGGATTGCTCCTTTTTCTCAATAGACCACTGAACTTATATCTAGAGTGGTTGACTCTCTCCCCACCCTTTTTCTTTTCTTTTGCATTTTCTCAAATGCCTAAGATTCTTCTGCAGAAATGATGGCTTCTTCCGTTTTGCAGAGTCAGATCACCCAGCCTAATGGGCTCCACCCTTTTGTGCCCTCTGCAAGATGCCGCAACTGCTTGTTGTACATTATGTCCTATTGCACATTAATCTGATTGCATCTTAGAATCATAAAGTTGGAAGAGACCACAAGGGCCATCCAGTCCAACCCCCTGCCAAGCAGGAAACACCATCAAAGCATTCTTGACATATGCCTGTCAAGCCTCTGCTTAAAGACCTCCAAAGAAGGAGACTCCACCACACTCCTTGGTAGCAAATTCCACTGCCGAACAGCTCTTACTGTCAGGAAGTT
The DNA here is from genome assembly GCF_963506605.1 of Zootoca vivipara. Lineage (NCBI taxonomy): Eukaryota > Metazoa > Chordata > Lepidosauria > Squamata > Lacertidae > Zootoca > Zootoca vivipara. The sequence continues at coordinate 34,569,220 of NC_083289.1, read as the reverse complement.
CTTCCTAATGTTTAGGTGGAATCTCCTTTCTTGTAGTTTGAATCCATTGCTCCGTGTCCGCTTCTCTGGAGCAGCAGAAAACAACCTTTCTCCCTCCTCTATATGACATCCTTTTATATATTTGAACATGGCTATCATATCACCCCTTAGCCTTCTCTTCTCCAGGCTAAACATACCCAGTTCTTAGAGCAGATTGCAACATTTATTGGAAGCCCACACATACAGGGGGTGCATTCTTTGTTAATTTGGACATTTTCCTGTTCAAATATTCCTGCAGGGGGAAGCTTCTCCTCCTATGCCTTCCTGGTGTGTATTGGGATGAAAAATAAGCAGCCTTTTCCACACTGCAAGAATAACACTTCCTCTTCATTTTGCAATAGATTCTAACACTTTGGGACTTTTCCTCTCGCTTGTCTGCAGGTCGTAGAGAAGATTTCCTTGCCGTACTTTGCCACGTCGCTAAGCTTGTCTCCTGCTGCCTGTATTATAGCTGTTGGCTTCAATGGTGGGTATCCAAAAGACCCCAATGGGCAGGTGGGGGTAGTCTCTGAAGACCCCTGGGAAGGCAGCTCTGTATATGGAACGAGCCAAGTAACCTTGCATAGGAAGATAGGAGACTGCCTCACATGGAGTCAGGTCATTTGTCCATCTTGCTCAGTATTGCTACACTGACTGGCAGCAGCTCTTCAGCGTTTCAGATAGAGGTTTCCCCCCTGCCCTGCCTGGAGAAGCTGCCAGGGACTGAGCCTGGGACCTCTATGAATGCAAAGTAATTGCTCTGCCACCAGGCTCTACTTAAACATCTATGACACGTCAGGCTGCCTCAGAAGGTGATGGGGGCTCTCCTGTGATGAAAGTAGTTAAGTTGAAGCTGGATGGCTGTCAAGGGTGGTGCAGTTGCCGCCTGCATTGGAAATGCAGCGCTGAACATAGGAAGCTTCCTTATGCTGAATCAGACCGTTGGTTCATCTAGCTCAGTATTGTCCACACTGACTGGCAGCAGCACTCTTAAGTTTTCAGACTGGGAGTTTCTCCCAGTCCTACCTAGAGATGCCAGGGAATGAACCTGGGACTTCCTGCATGCAAAGCAGATGCTCTAGCACTGAGCATTCCCCTTTTGTGTTTCCAGTGCCCAGCAGAAGTGTTACGACCTATCAGACAGGTGGGGCACTTGTGAGAACATAAGACAAGTCCTACTGGATCAGGCCAGTGACCCATCTAGTCCTGCAACTTGTTTTCACAGTAGCCTACAATGCAGGTGGCACTGTGGGTTAAACCACAGAGCCTAGGGCTTGCTGATCAGAAGGTCGGCGGTTCGAATCCCTGCGACGGGGTGAGCTCCCGTTGCTCGGTCCCAGCTCCTGCCAACCTAGCAGTTCGAAAGCATGTCAAAGTGCAAGTAGATAAATAGGTACCTCTACAGCGGGAAGGTAAACGGTGTTTCCTTGTGCTGCTCTGGTTCGCCAGAAGCGGCTTTGTCATGCTGGCCACATGACCTGGAAGCTATACGCCGGCTCCCTCAGCCAATAACACAAGATGAGCGTCGCAACCCCAGAGTCGGTCACGACTGGACCTGATGGTCAGGGGTCCCTTTACCTTTACCTGCCCATAGGCAGTCCGCAAACAGGACCTGAGTGTAGCAGCACTCTCCCCACTTATGAGTCCTGGATACTCATCATGGCTGGTAGCCACTGATAGCCTTACCCTCCATGAATTTGCCTAATCCTTTTTTAAAGCCATCCAGTTGTGCATAGGGATGGACTTGTAGGAGACTTCATTGGTGCTGAGTGTTATTCTCATGCTTTTGAGCATAGCCTAGGAACTTGAGATCGTTCTCGCCTTCAGGGAGCAGAAAGTAGGGCAGTCGACATTGCCTAAAAGCCCATGGGGAGCCCAACAAAGAGGTCCAAGGAAACTAGCAAAACTTTCCAACTCTGTCACTGCATTGCCTTTGTTTTTTTTCTTTTAAAACCTGTTCTGTTATTGCCCTCAGGTGACAAACAAAGCAATGACCATATGGCTGGTAAAAAAAACTTTCAGAGCAATGTAGCCCCGCATGCATGAGCCATCTGGTCAGAAGATTCCTGGGTGCTCTTTATTAATATCTCTGCCCTCCCCCAAAAGGGCGGGGAGCCCTGGTGATTTATTGTCTTGGGAACTCAAAAATCCTCACGCCAACCCTGGCTGAGATTCTTGGGCAGACATATTTTTACACATGTACACATCCCTCAAAGGCAGAATGGCACTGTCCTTGATTTATAAAAGGATCCCTTCCAGTAGCACCTTAGAGACCAACTAAGTTTGTCATTGGTATGAGCTTTCATGCACACTTCTGCACACGAAAGCTCATACCAATGACAAACTTAGTTGGTCTCTAAGGTGCTACTGGAAGGATTTTTGTTTGTTTGTTTGTTTCGACTACGTCAGACCTACATGGCTACCTACCTGTAACTTATAAAAGGATGTTTACTTAGCCTGTGGCTTTGTCTGCCCTACAGAGCGCATGTTGAGGCTGATCGAGCACCCAAAGAAGGTTGAGAGAGACTACCTGGGCCACGATGATGCTGTGTGCCTCTGCCGGTTTACCCCGTCTGGGAAACGCCTCTTCACAGCTTCATATAATGAGATCCTGGTGTGGGAGGTCCAGAGCAGAGGAACGCAGAAAGCCGTTTCCATCACCAGTTGAGTAGGATGCAAACATGGTCGCTACCTCACGGCCCTGAAAACTCCCCATCCCAATGCTGTGCACCAGCTCCAGCCTCCTGTTTCTGAGTTCAGCAGCCGAAAATGCCCAGGAGCTGCACAGCTGTCCCCACTGGAACAAGCAGGCTGGGGCCAGGCATGACCCTTCCATGATCTCCATTTGACATTCCAGGAAGTGAAAGTGGTCAGTGGTGATGAGCCAGAGCCTGCAGGGATTGGGAGCCAAAACGCATATAAGCCCCTTACCTGTCAATCACCCCCCTCTTCTTCATATTGGGATGGAGGGCGGGAAGGAGCCCCCCTTTCCTACATTTTCTTACGTTCTGTCTTCTTACGTTCTGGCTGTCTTATCTCCTTTTTCACCATGGTAGGACAGCTAGCTTGATCAGAGCTCCTGAAATTTGGGGCAGGCAAGCTGTAGGTTGATGCCTGGATTTTATGGGGATGTCTGTTGCCCTCTTTCCTGTTGGAAGCAGTGGACATCAAGGCAGGTATCTGATAATAGCCACTTCTCAAGCAAGCAGGGCATATATCCTCATCCACATTTTCTGAATGGGAAGGTTCTAGGACTGACTGACCTAAGCTGTTCAGGATCAGGCTCAAACCCACCAGCATTTCCACACTTCCTCGACCCCCTCGAGGTTGAAGGATGGGCAGTGGTCACTCAGAAATAGCCCAGCCCCTCATGAAGAGCAGCGGCGGAGGGTGGTCATTTAGATGCTCTTCCAGAATGTCACTTTTGAAATGCTGAAGAAGAGATGATCTCGTTCTATTTTTTAAACTATATATTAGTTGAGCTTGTTATACCCAACCATAACTTGTTATGTATTACAGTACGATGGCCTCCAGCACAGGGGTAATGTTCCAGGGCTGGTGCATATATTGCAAAAACACATATACTCAAACCACCTTCCCAAAAGAACTTCTCAGAGCCCAGTAAGCAAATCTGAGAGCTTAAACGCTCTTTCTGGGCCAGGAAAACTTTGTGCAAAAGGAGCTTTTAAGCTCTCCCCTTTCGGGTGCAAGCAATTTGTCTGATTTCAACTGGCTGGCTTTCAACTGCGTAAGGTTCAAATCACGCAAGTTAAATGTGCGTAAGATGGAATTTTGCTGTACATATGGATTAGGATGCGTTTCTTGATTCTTAGCATTAAAAATGTGTACACATTGAACATTCCTCCCTGCCCCCCCCCCAAAAAAAGAGACATCAAAAAGGGTTGATTATTCCTCGCTCATCTGTCCCAGTACTAAATTTTGATTTTATGGTTCTCTGTACTAAGTTTTCGGTTGACTGTATGAGAACCAGAAGGGATTACACACACACTCCAGCAGTTTGTTGTATTCTCTCAGCAAATACAGTGGCAAAATGTATAAAATCACATACAAAAATCAGCCATGACCATGATAAGGATAACCACTGAGTGTAAACTTTGTGAGCACAAATTTGCCTTTCTTTTTTCAGAAAGAAAAATATTTTTAAGGAGTATTATCAGGGATGTTCTAGAGTGTTTTTTATTCAGATTTTGCAAATGTTTGTTTTTTACAATACAATTGTTTCTATGCAAATGTTTTTGTTTGATTTTGCAAATGTTTTGTGTTTTTTACAATACAATTTTTTTTGTTTTTTGTTTTACAATTGTGCAATAGTTTGCTTCTGAGGTGCAAAGCTGATAGAAATGGAATTGCTCATAAAACAGGCAGTGAAACAATATTTCCCACTATCTCGAACGTGGCCTTAACACATAACTACATTGCTAGAGTTTTTGTTTGTAATTTATAGTAAGATGGAAGTTTTTAGTAAGATGCGTTTTTAATTTCTGATCTAAAATAAAGTAATATTTTTGTGCATTTGAACCTTTGTAGAGTTCCAGTTTTGTATGTAGACTAAGGTATCTGGGGACCATGTGAAAATGGATGAGACTCCTGTCACTATGCCTCTGGCACCCTCTTGCAGCTATTCAAAGGACAACGTTCATAACCCAAGAGGGAAAAAATGTCACTTTATTGTGTAAAAAGTATATAGCCCTGATTGTATAAAAAGTATATCCCTGCACCAAACATGGACGGTTGCTGCAATTGTTCTTCAAATTTTGAAGCTAACAAAACACATAATTTAAAAAGTGGCACAACATTTCACATTTCACATATGCTGCCAAAGACCCCTGGCATTACAAAGGAAGAGGCAAAGTGCAAAAGAAAGAAAAGGCGGCTCATGTATTCAGGCTGAGACAGTCTTAATTTCTGCTTTAAAATAAATTACCGGAAGGCAATCCCACCCGCAGCTACACCTTACAACATATATATTACTAAAAAACCTTGTCATAAGATCGTACGCTATAGGCCTAACTTAGGCCACCCTACTTAAGGCGTAAGAGTCAAGCACTCCGATAACCAGAGTTGGAAATAAAATTCCTCACAGTGAAGCCCGTTTCCATTATTAATTCTTTTAGCACTTTCTCAACATGTGATGCTGAGGCAGGCTCTGGTACGTCTCCCCCCAGCATGGCACAGACTGGAAGAATGCAAGAACAAGTCATGAGCGCTGTGAACCAGCACACTGCTCAGTTGCATCAAGCCAGTTAAATTGTTACTAGGGTTTAACATTATTTGTGAAGGAGCCCGTTTTCTGGATCCACCTTAAAAAGAAGAGCCAGTCTTCCCAGCGAAGGCTACAACCACCACTTACAAGAAATTAGTAAGGATGCCTCCAGAATAATGTCCTGCCCCTTGACAGCCTTGGATCCGGCCCAAGCCTGGATCCCAAACCAATTGGGAGTGGGGCAGAGGCATACAGGCTTTGGCCGGCCCAAGCCTGGATCCCAAACCAATTGGGAGTGGGGCGGAGGCATACAGGCTTTGGCCGGATCCAGGCTGTCAAGGAGGCATGGGAAAGAGAGGAAGGCAGCAGTCTCTGCAAAACGGCACAGGGGCGTTTGCAAGAAGGCTTTTAAACAGCCCCACTGCACTTTGGCTACATCCACCTGTTCTCAGCAAGGAAACACAGGTAGTTACACAGTTTTTGAAAGCCATTTTGGCTCATGACACATGACAGGTGGGGAACCTCCAGCCCTTTTGCTATTGCTGGGCTACAACTTCCCTCATCTGTGACCATCAGCCATGGAGGCCATACTGTAATGTGGTGGTTGTTTTTATGAGCAGGGGATTCTATTTGGAGTCCTTTACTGTAGCAGCAGAAAGGTCAAGGCCAGCCCCAGCAACTTCTAGACTTCCCCCCCACACACACACCTAAAACACCTGGAAGGGCAGTGGCTCGTTTTGGAAAGGGTGGGTCCAAGGTGGGGAACCTCAGGCTTGGGGGCTAAATCTATCCCTCTCTATTGTCCCTCAAGACCCTCCTCACGACGCAACCCCTTTCCCCAAACCCCACACTTCCCCAGCTTCAAACTCGAGTTTCTTTTGCCAGCTGAAATGTGTCCTTTAACTGATATTCCCTCTTGCTTAGCACGATGGAGGATATAGAGGTGTGTTTGTGGAAACTAGCCTACAGTACACAAAAAGGTAAAACTTGGGTTAACTGCTCTGCCCTCTTTCGCCTTAGGCCCTGCTCACTGCTGGGAGTTTCCAGATGGGAATATGGGCCCTTGGACTGGGAAAAGGTTTGTTGCCCCTAGGCGAGGCCAATGAGAGGAGCAGTAGTCAAGTTCTACGTGGAAGCCACTTGTTCCTTCTGGAAGGTTCTGCTACAGTGTGCCATCACATAAGAGTGATGGATGGGGCCTCCTGCTGGTTCTCACATCAAAGGATCACAGCCGTCTGTGTTAGGTCTCTGCGTCTTCTGTGTAGTCTTCATTCTCTCCTCCTGCAAGTGGAAAACTGTTCGATTTCCCTAACAGTTCATAGTGGGAACTGTTGGGACGCCTGGAGAAGTAATCATTACAGTTCTGTCGGCCTGTGGAGCTGCTGCAGCAAAAGTGCTTTATGTTGAACGCAGCACTAATTAGAAGCAGCACAGATAAGACTCCTATAATCCATCCCTTCCTGTAAAAAACCAAAATAAATACTATTAATAATAATGAAATGAAAATAATAATCAGCATGTTTACAGTACCTTAACACGCCAGCCTGCGAACTGACAATAGAAGTCAAAAGATTCCCATTTCATCCTTGTAACCACTTTGCTAAAATAGACTTGCCCCAGCGGACGAGGATAGAACTAACGGCCTTCGGCTGCAGGAGGGGAGACTGCGCTTGAACATTAGAAGCAGCTTCCTGATGGCAAGGCCAGATGGACGATGGGACCGATTCCCTAGAGAGGTGGGGAGCATCTCCCATGGTGCAGGTTCTTCAAAGCGGAGGCACACTGCCTAGTTAAAACTATGGAATTCGCTCCCACGGGAGGCAACGATGGCCACCAACTTGGATAGCTTTCAAAGAGAATTGGACAAATTCATGGAGGAAAAGGCTAACAAAGGCTACCAGCTGCCATGGCTAGGTTCTGCCTCCAGAGAGGGCTGTTGTGCTCAGCTCCTGTTTGCAGCCTTCCTGTAGGCATCAAGTTGACCACCGTAAGACCAGGATGCTGGTCTAGATGGGCCACTGGCCTGATCCAGCAGGCCTCTTCTTGTGTCCTTATACGGATGTACAGCCAACATTGGGGGTGATCTATACTGCCTGCACTGGGCTAAGGGCTGGACTAAGCAGAGGTGGAGGAGGCCTTGTAGACTAGGACTCTGCGACTAGCTCTTATTACAGGCGGCTAGAAAATATTACAACATACAACCACACTACAAAAACACAAAGCACACAACTTACATTGTAAACCCAAGGAGCACACCTTTCTCATTGGCCTTCAGCAAGCACTGCTCTGCGAGAGAGGGAGAGAGAGAGGCATTTTGATGCTTATTGCCAAGCACAAAGGACAAGGCAAATCTCCAATGCAGCAAAGAGAATGGAACGGATCCACGAAGGCTTAATTGTCACATCAGAACAAGAGTCTAGATTTCTCTTGCTGTCCTGAAAGGCATGGTTCAAGACAAACGCAGATGACAACTGTGTAAGGGGGTGGGGAGGCAACAAAAAAGAGACGACACCCATAGTGCCCTAACTTATTTCAAGGAATTCCTTCTCAAAGAATCCATACATGCCATCAGACTCGGTCCATTTGTAATCTGCTCAACTTCAGCAAGATCAAGAAATAGTAACTTTGGTTCCGATGCAACTGGAGCTTAAGCACCCTTGAAATCGAGGAGATTTCCAATGGGACTCAAGCAGGTCTTAACTTCACCTGGCTCAAAGCCTCAGTTTACAGTGTTTACACTCCTTGGGAAAGAGGCACCCCTGAAACGCACCAGGAATAAAGTCCGCTTCCTGCCCCCCTTTTCTATACAGTGGCATCGTCCCATTTCCCCTTTCTTACAGCTTTTAGATCTGTTTTCTTCCCTTGTGCGTTGCACCACTAGAAAGCTATCCCCAAAATCCACAGGCACTCTGGAATGTAGACCAAGAAGGGGTAGGTGGGATAAATGAAGCCATTGAATCTCTTGGCCTATCCAGCACAGTACCGCTATTCTGACCAGCAGCAGCCCTCTGGGGTGTGAGGGAAAGAAAGAGCTGTTCCAGGTTAACACCACAGGGAAGAGCAACAGCCGCACATGCAGAAGCTTCCAGGTTCAATCTCCAGGTAGTGCTAAGATGTAGGAAAAACACTGAGGCCTAATTTGACCAATAGAATACTTGGCCTCTAGTGAGCGGGGCTTTTATGCTGTACTTTAGAATTGGCCCCTCTCTTCAGGTTGTCTGTTTAAAAGGCTGTCACTTGCCTCAATATGTTTCATTTCTCTCAGTCAGCATGTTTACACTTTTCTACTATTAAAGCTTTGCTTCATATATATATATATGAGTGAGGAGACATTTCCCTGGCAGGAGGGCTGATGAGAGATCCCTGCCCGAAGCCCTGGAGAGCAGCTGCCAGTCAGAGCAGGCAATACTGAGATTGGTGGGCCAATGAGCCAGAGCCAAAATAAGGCCGCCTCCTATCTTTCCAGGACCCTTTTAAACAGGAAGCAAAAAGGCCAAGGGCCAAACCTTTCGAAAGAAAAGCTCAGGCTGTGTCTCCTCCTGAGTCACGAGGCCCCTGAGCCACCTACCTCTGTCTACGTCGCCAGGCAGGGGGCATTCAGCAGAAATGTTGCAACTGCCCGTCTTCCGATCACAAGGACGCTGGTTTGGGCAGGGACAGGCATCCTGGCAGTTTGGCCCGTACCGTCCGCTGGGGCAGGCTGAGAAAACCATCACAGGGAAGACAAGTTGGGGGTTACACAACAGCAAGCAGGCCAAGGAAACACATGGCAGAATCAGGCCTGGCTCTCTGTCTTATAGCAGGGTTTTCAGGCACGGATGAGCAGCTGATTGCCAAGACTTACAAAGCCCTTCCGCCTTTGCCCAGAACAGGCACCCCCAAACTGCGGCCCTCCAGATGTTTTGGCTTACAACTCCCATGATCCCTAGCTAACAGGACCAGTGGTCAGAGGTGATGGGAACTGTAGTCCAAAACATCTGGAGAGCTGAAGTTTGGGGATGCCTGGCCCAGAACAAGCTGTTCTTACAGCGGCTAACCAGATACCTGTGGGGAAACCAGAAAGCAGGACATGTGTGCAAGATCACACTCTTCTCCTGTAGTTTCTGGCACCTGGTATTCAGAAGCATGAATACCCCGACTGTGGAAGCAGAACTGAGCCATTGTGGCCAATAACCATGAATTTGTCCAATCCATTTATGTTGGTGGTCATTACTGCCTCCTGTGGCGGTGAGTTCCACAGTTTAACTGTGCACTATGTGTAGAATCTGTGATGCAAACAAAGAAGACGTGGAAAGGTTGGACATTCTTCATCCACTAGCTGGCTCCACTGAGCCTCTCCTGCCAGCTAACTCGCCCATTTCTTCGCCGCTTACACCGTGTCTTCTGGCTGTCCAATTTCTTTGCAGCAGAAAGCATGCCTTCCCACAGCACGTTAAGGAATTATAATGGCTGGGAGGGGAGCAGGTCACAAGAACCAGGTGCAGACAGTGCTGTTTTAATCAGCAGGCTTTAACTCGGCAAGAAGGGAGTAGAGCAAATACGTTATCACCACAGCCAAGTTGAAATAAACAAATCTCTCACCTTCTTCGCAATGCGTGCCTTGGTAGCCAGCTGAGCAATTGCAAGTTCCATGGACAGGGTCACAGGCACCACCATTGAGGCAGAGGCATTTCTGAAGGCAGCCGTCGCCATAGGAACCAGGAGCACAGGCTATGGCAGAAGAGACGGAGGGAGGGAGGAGACCACATGCAAAACACCATCAGGACTTTGGGTGGGGAGGAATATATTTTTACTGTTTATTTGCTTCACAAAAATTATATGTACAGTGGTGCCTCGCTTAACGAATGCCCTGCTTAACGAAATTTCCGCTTAACGAAAGGATTTTTCAAGCGGCGGTTGCCTCGCTAGACGAATTCGTTTTACGAAAAATTCGTCTAGCGAATCGCGGTTTCCCATAGGAATGCATTGAAATTCAATTAATGCGTTCCTATGGGCAAAAAAAAAATTCAAAAAAAATTCAATGCATTCCTATGGGATTCGCTAGACGAATTTTTCGTTATAAGAAAAGACCCGTGGAACGAATTAAATTCGTCTAGCGAGGCACCACTGTAGCACTTCATCCTACAAAAACAGCAACCTGAAATTCTTTACAAAAAACGAATAAAGCAATAAAATCGTCAGTTAAAAACCAATTAAAAGCCTTCAGAAATAAGCTAGAGACTTGATGAAAACACACAACAGCATTCCACAGGCTTGTCTAAACAAAAAATGCTTTTAGTAGGCGCCAGAACTTACAGCGAAGGTGCCTGCCTGATGTCAATAGTTCTGGTTACAGGTAGGTAGCCGTGTTGGTCTGGATCGAAGTAAAATAAAAAAATTCCTTCAGTAGCACCTTAAAGACCAACTAAGTTTTTATTTTGGTATGAGCTTTCGTGTGCATGCACACTTCTTCAGATACAGTGAAATGGAAGTTTCCAGGCACTTATGTAGAGAAGGGGTGGGGATGGGGAGGGGAGGGGGGATCACTCAGAAGGGTGGTGGAAATGGGTGATTGACTGACTGATAGCTGTTGATGACCGCAAACGACTGCAAATGGTTTTGCATGAAAAAGCAAGGGTTGAGATGGCTGAAGATCGCTTATCATGTATAATGAGATAAGAACCCGCTATCTCTGTTCAAACCAGGTCCCTCCATGGTTTTGAGCTTGGTGATAAGTTGCAATTCAGCAACTTCTCTTTCCAGTCTATTTCTGAAATTCTTTTGTAGTAAGACAGCTACTTTGAGATCTTGTATAGAATGTCCTGGGAGATTGAAGTGTTCTCCTACTGGTTTTTCTGTCTTCTGGTTCCTGATGTCAGATTTATGTCCATTTATCCTTTGGCGTAGGGTTTGGCCTGTTTGTCCAATATAGAGAGCTGAAGAGCTGATGTCAATAGTGCGAGCCAAAGTGAAGGTGCCGCCATGCTAAAACGCTGATTTCTTACAAATGCTGAACAAGTATTATGTGGCACTTTTAACGGGGCCAGCTCAGAGCTGTCAAGTTCGCAGGTAAACTGCTCCCAAGCTGTTTAGGGCTTTATATAAAGGTAAAGGTAAAGGTGCCCCTGACCATCAGGTCCAGTCGTGTCCGACTCTGGGGTTGCGGCGCTCATCTCGCTCTATAGGCCGAGGGAGCCGGCGTTTGTCCGCAGACAGCTTCCGGGTCATGTGGCCAGCATGACAAAGCTGTTTCTGGCGAACCAGAGCAGCACATGGAAACGCTGTTTACCTTCCCGCCGGAGCGGTCCCTATTTATCTACTTGCACTTTGACGTGCTTTCGAACTGCTAGGTGGGCAGGAGCTGGGACCGAGCAACGGGAGCTCACCCCGTTGCAGGGATTCGAACTGCCGACCTTCTGATCAGCAAGCCCTAGACTCTGTGGTTTAACCCACAGAGCCACCTGGGTCCTAGGGCTTTATATACTAACAGTAATAAACTAATTGAACTTGGCCTGGTAGGAAGCCAGTGCAGATCTTTGAGCAGAGGTGCTATATGCTGGTGGGGTGTCACTCCCATAGGCAGCTGTGCGGCAGCATTCTGCATTGCCTGCAGCTTCCAGGTCGAGAGCAAGGGAAGCCCCAATATATCTGCATTATACCAAAGTAGACTATTTGTTCCAATGGCTCAGTATTGTCCGCACTGATGGGCAGCAGCATCCATGCTTTCAGAATGGCCGCCTTGCCCAGCCTTCCCCACAGACGCCAGGATTTTTTATTTATAGAAGTACTTATATACCGACAATTGATACAGTGCAAGGGCTGAACCTGGAACCCTTCTGCATTCCAAGCACATGTTCTACCAGCGAGCTGCTCCCCCTCCCTTGTAAAGCAGGGAGAGCCAACATGGCCGCCTCCAAATGTTGCTAGACTACAGCTCCCATCATGCCTGAGCACAAGCCACACTTGCGGGGGCTGATGGGAGCTGGAGTCCTGCTGGCTTTCTCTGCTACAAAGGGTCATACACACAGTTATTCCAACCTTGCATTTAAGCATAGCTGCCAAGTCTCCCATAAAGGTAAAGGGGCCCCTGACCATCAGGTCCAGTCGTGTCCGACTCTGGGGTTGCGGCGCTCATCTCGCTCTATAGGCCGAGGGAGCCGGCGTTTGTCCGCAGACAGCTTCCGGGTCATGTGGCCAGCATGACAAAGCTGCTTCTGGCGAACCAGAGCAGCGCACGGAAACGCCGTTTACCTTCCCGCTGTAGCGGTTCCTATTTATCTACTTGCACTTTGACGTGCTTTCGAACTGCTAGGTTGGCAGGAGCTGGGACCAAGCAATGGGAGCTCACCCCGTCGCAGGGATTCGAACCGCCGACCTTCTGATCAGCAAGCCCTAGGCTCTGTGGTTTAACCCACAGCGCCACCTGGGTCCCATATTCCCCAGGAAATCCCCGTTTTCCCAGCTTTTCCTAGCTGAAAAAACAGGGTTTTTTTGTTTTCCCCCGGTTTATTCTGGCACGGTGGCCATTTTGGAACTGGGCGGAGCATGCTCCAGAAGCGACTTTTGATGCTGCTCTGCCCAGTTCCAAAATGACTGCAGTACGACTTCTGGTGCGGTGGCCATTTTGGAACTGGGCAAAGCAGCATCAAAAGTCACTTCTGAGCATGCTCCGCCCAGTTCCAAAATGGCGGCAGCGCTACTTCCGGTCTGCTACTTCCGCCCGGTCCCTTATTTCTCCGACAGCAACTTGGCAGGTATGCATTTAAGCACTAGCCTGGTAAGACAAATGGTAAGGACCTTGCATGGACAAATGGTAAGGACCTTGCATGGAGTAAGCTGGATGAGGGGGGAGCTGTGGATCTCTCCATCCCCCACATCTGTCCCAGGACAGAAAATGGAGCCCATGTAGTTTCTGCAGTTTGCATAAGCTCCTCCTCCTTTTGCAATAAATCACAATAATAATAATAATAATAATAATAATAATAATAATAATAATAATAACAACAACTCAGCATTTGGTGGCCACAATGCAGGCCAGCAAAAGTGCCTCCCCCCCAACACATGTAGCAAAGTCGAGATAGAAAAGTCATCACATTGTAAGTTGGGCCTGGAAATATATATTTACCGTAGTTAATTTCTATCCTGACTTCCAACCAAAGAATGCTTGGGGCAAGGAACACAAAGTAAAGCAATAAAAGAAGAACAAGGCAATAAAATCAATAAAACTGGAGAAAAACAACTACCGCCAGTTCAATCAACTACAGCGTATTTGAAAGGACTATAACAATGCAGCTTATTATTTGGCCAAAGGGTGAAAAGTTTGTTTTGTTTTGTTTGAGTTTATACTCTGCCACGATGGCTGGGGTCGATGGAACTTGCGGTCCAAGACCTAGGTTGGGAAACGCTGCCCTGTCTTTTGCAATTGGTTTCCCAAGTTACAAACTGATGCAATAAATAAATATTCACACACACACACACACACACACACACTCCAAAGTAAGGATTGTTAGGAAGGAAATCCAGCTACCTTCACTGCAGTTGGGGCTCTGCCAGCCAGCATCACAAAGACATCCCTCTGCAATAAAGGGGAAAAGAAGAAATGGATGTGATTTTGGAGCAGCAAGATCATGGGCACAGGGAGGTAAGTTGTGGCACAAGCAGGAATAGAGTCGCCAGTGCTGGCAAGGGAGGGAATTCAGGACAGAACATGGAATTTCCAGATAAGCCACGGCCAAGGGGAAACGGAGAACATTTGGGGAATATTATTATTAAATTAGCCACCTTATTTTTCAATGACAACTCAAAGCAACTTAAAATATTTGAAGAGAGTAGCAAACACGTAAATACATCAAAACAACATTAACAAGTCTAAAAGACAGTTCTATTTAAAAACAAGCAGAGCCACCAACACAAAAAGGAAACAGATAGTCAAAAGACAAAGGCCAGTTTAGGGGGTGAAGGGGAGGCTGGGGGACAAACACAGCTCTGCCCTCCAAAATGGGGGATTCAGGAGGAGTAGGTGGGAAACTGCCCCCACTGCTCCTATGCTGGATACCAAGCAGCTGCCTCCCTCTGCCCAATGGTAGAGCCAGCATCCTAACAAATCAGAACAGGTTAGTCCGAAGCTGCCTTTAACCAAAAGAAAAAAGGGGAGGAGTGAAAAAGCATCCCCTGCTATATATCCAAGGGTTTTTAAAAACCCCAGTTTGCCCAGAAGCAGTCTCAGCAGGAGTCCCCCTTGTTATTAGCAATGTGCTTTCTAGAACCCTAACTCTATAGGCTTATCAGGGGTGTCTACTTGCTACTAGTCATGTGCTTTTCAGAGCCCCATCTCTATAGGCAGCCCTGACTTGGAGGACGGGCACCTGTTCTACCTGCCCCACATGCTCACACCTCTCCCAGCCTACGTGGCCTTGCCTTCTGTACAGATTCCATGCAGGGTGCAGTTGGAAGGGCCGCAGTCCAAGACATTGCATGCTGATCCTCTCCAGAGAGCTCCATCACACTGACATTCCCCAAGGACGCAGTGCCCATGCCCACTGCAGTCCGGAGGCTGGCAGGCAGGTTCGTGGACACACAGGATAGTCGAAACCTGCCTAGGGCAGCGCCACATGGGGTAAGGTTCGCTGGGGAGAAAGAAACATGGATTGCACCAAAAGAAAAACAACTACAGCCAAGCCAAGCTCTAGTACGCATCCTGGCCCTTCTTTAATGCTGTAGTAACTTCTTTTGACACTGATGCAGACCCACGGAAAACTGTCCCACCCCCAAACATAGCCGGACCACTTTGGGGCCAGAAGTGTGACAGTAGGGGGCTCTTTCTTGTCCACGAGTACAGGGTCGAGCTCCCCTTTAGCAAACAGCGACAGCACCTACCAGTGATCTGAAGGGTAACTAGCCAGCGTTCCATTTAAGACCAGGGTTGCAGACCCTCCGCCGTCCAAGTTGATGGCATTGACAACGCCTTGCTGCTTCAGGAAATCAGCCATATCCCAAAGGCTGAGGCTGTGCAAACGGTAAAGGGGATAGCTGTGAGAAGATGCCTTGCATAGGTGGAAGAAGAGTAAGGGCCAGCCCTATCCTTAGGCGGAGGAAGGAGGCAAGTGCTGGAGAGCAGGGAGCGACAGTGAAGTGTTAGGGCTGGGTGAGCCATGTGGCATGCTCTGTCCCCGCCGACACTAGCCTGTGGTCCTTGTGTGAAGTGGAATGTTCTGGCACATTAACAGTGTCAAGGCAAGATTAAATTGTTAGTCCGCTAGGCTTTTGTACATAACTTCACCATCTGCCTCAGGCAGTGAGAAGTCTTATGACAGCCCTGAAAAAAGAGCCAGCGATTACTGTAGCACAGACAAGATAACAGCTTGGGGGTTGGGTTGGTGGGGACGACCATATATTTTCATGTGAGAGAGAATTCACATACTCCAGTAACCAGCCTTCCAAACCTGGCTCTGCTTTCTTTAAGAGAGTCAATTCAGGTCATTAAAAAAAACAAGGCTCTTTCATATAGGCCTGGTCCACATGTTAACTAAACCGTGGTTTAATTTAACCACCTGAACACGCCCCAGTGCCTTAGCCTGTAAGCAGTGGTTTACTGCAGTTAACATAAACTAAGGTTTGCAAACCAACCTCTTAGCATTATGGGTGGATCAGACTACATTAAAGAATCATACTTGTCTGGTGCTAGGCAGGCCTGGTTGATACATGACACTAAGTCCTCCGGGATTGTTGAAGCCTTAGTTTGCTAAGCAAACCATAACCATGTATCCCTAAACCATGGCTTATTAAACCACGGCTTAGTGTTATGTCCAAATCTCATCACTCTTTGCTGAGTCATAGGATGGAAATCCCTCAGACACCTACCGGTACATGTTAAATGCTAGCACCTACAGATTCTTTATTTAACTTTTCTCCTGAATTGTTAACTTAAATAAAAAAGGAAAACTGACCCACAACACTTCAAGGAGACAAAGAGGCCCTCCAAGCAGAGCTCAATCTGAGGCAGGGACCACCTGCCCGACTAGGAGGAACGACTTCAAAAACTAATCAGACTTACCCCCTTGTATGGGTCTGCCCATCAAAGTGTGCCAACACCAGCTGTCCTTGCCTGTCGTGCCCCACGGCTGTCCTGGCAGACACGGTATTGATGAACTTGTCAAACGTACCTACCACAAAGAGGTGGGGAGAAAGAGAGACCGAGTACAAATAGCTGAGAAACATAATCACTCTGCTACAAGGATGTTTTTTGTTTTTTAAAAAATCACAGGGCAAAACCTCTCCTTACAGCAGAATGGTGTAAGCATGTTTTGTTTTCTTAAAAACTATCTGCTTTAAGCTGGGTACCATCACAGCTCTGGTCTTTTGTTTCGCCATATATAAACATATGTATTTAATTTTCATGAGCATACAGAGAAGAAACATAAATGTAATGAATCGTTTGAAGAGAGAATACAAGAATTCAGTTTTGCTGAAGCATGGGCATGGTGATTATAATGAAAGAACATTTAAAAAAACCAGGTAGCTGGTTCTGGGAAGGAAATAAAAATTAATATGATTAGCTGCAGTCCATTAACCACATGTCACTGGTGTGTTTGAGGAGGTTTTCTTTGTTGCATACAAATTCAATTAAACAGTACCCACATTTGTCTTTTTGATTACCTTTTCCTAATGCTTTCATCCTATATCTTAATTTTTTCCACTGGGGCAATGGACAGCCTTGGCCTCAAGCCTGCTGAGCCTGGTGTGCTCAGAGCTTGCAAGGTCATGCCAGGACCATCACGGAACGCATTCTTCCCCCACCCAAGCCTTACTCACCAGAGGAACCAAGTGAATCCCTTAGCTCTTTACCCACCCAACAGCACAGAAAGCGTGGTAGGTGGGGGGGGGGGGTTGCACAGAAAAGCAGTGGACCGAAGGAAAAGACACAGGACACATCAGTTCCTCTCCAGTCTTGGGTGGGTACATGCCCCCTGTTATCGCTCCTCCTCCCCTTCTGACCCTCCAGTGCATCAGGCAGACAAAAGGAACAGGGCCCCCTCCCCACATTTACCTGTTTCCTGCGTCTCGTCACATTCCACCGCCCGACTCTGATTCACGTAGACCTCCCCATCTCGCAAGAGCCACCCCACCCCACTCACAAGCTGCACAAAGGGGTTGTCTTTAGCTAACACGTCTTCCTCGGAGAGGTAGCTGGAAAAGACAACAGAAGAGCCATGTTATAAGGAAGGAGCAACATTTGGAAATATTTACAGGACAATTTCTCTCTGGGAATGGGAATAGGGGCCCACTCTCAGCACCTTTAATAAGCCACACTTCCCAGGATCCTCTGGTGAAAGCCATGACTGTTCAAAGTGGTATAATACTGCTTTAATTGCCAGTGGATCTCGGGAAGTGGTAGAGCTCCCCTATGAGGCAGAAACTGAATGGCTCTCCATCAGGGATGCTGTAGTTCACTCTGCACTGCAAACCCAGCCCTGAAGAGTGGGTTGAGCTAAGTATGACCACCAATGTCCCTTCCAAGTTCACAGTTCACCATGACCTGAGGGATGGCTCAGGTGGAAGAGCATGAGACTTGTAATCTCAGGGTCGTAGGTTCAAGACCCACGTTGGGTGAAAGATTCCTGCCTTGCAGGGGATTGAACTACATGACCCTCACAGTCCCTTCCAAACTCCAAGTCTGTGATAATGGTATCTCCCCTGCTTTCTAGGATTTCAGAAATCCTGAAATTCTAGAAAGTCACTGCCAGTCAGTGTTGACCATGCTAAGCTAGATGGACCAATGGCCTGACAGGTATTATGTGATTTCCAGCTCCCCACACCTGGTTTAAAGGGAAGAGTTGCTGATACCTTACCCAAAGACTAGGGTGCCATCCTTCCGGATGCCAAAATGAGCATTCTGAATCCCTCCGGAGGACTGGATGAGATGCCCGTCACTCACAACATCCCCAAGGCACTCTCCGGTTTTCGTGTTGAAGTACCCCCCATTCTGGGCCACAAGGCACTTGCCGTGCCTGGCAGTCTCTTCCACCGTTGCTCGGCTGCGCTTACGGCAGCCCCCTGGCCCACCAGGCTCCAGCACAGAGAATGTCCTCAGGGGGTCCCTCACTGTAGTGAGATGGCCGTAGACATGTCGACTATTCTGACCCTTTGGAGGGATGTCAGAGATGAAGGTGCTTGTGACAGTCAGTGGAGAGACAGTGCTGTTGTTGCTAGGCCAGGACTCGTGTGTTGTGTTGCCATGTTGGAGAGCTTGACAGTCCCGAACATAGCGATGGTGATGCCGCGGACCGTGTCGAGGTGGAGGATATGGCAGTAACAAGTCATCGTTCAATGAATTCCTGAAATTTTGCAAGTTTCAAATGTGAATCATACAGGTTCAGACTCACTAGCTTGCCCTGTCAAATCGTTTGCACTACCTTGCTTCCTTACAACATGTGTCGGATACAAGGTTGACCCTAAAATGTTATTTGGAGCAAATTTCTAATAAATCTGTATAAAGCCGGGCCAAGAAATGCAAACCCATATAATTAAATAGGGACTGATAGCTGGTGTCCTCAAAGTTACCACCCCTTTAACTGAAAAGCATTGTGTTACAAATAAAGTTGCAGAGTGGGACCTCCTGCTAGCTAGATATCATCTCCAAACTATGCAAACCTCATAATGTTATTATTCTGTGAAATTTAAATTCTAGATTGCTTTTTTGAATTATCATAGGATGCACTGAGGAAGGCATTTAGAACTTGGAGTATATTTGGGTGGAAGAAAGAAATGCCATCTGTTATAAAACTGGTATGAATTAGGAAACACCACCTCTCCACCTACGTGGAGTGAAGATCTTTCTTGTTTCACCACAAGCAGCTCTAATGAGCCATGAAAAGCTGTTCCATTAATGCTCAGGTAATAAACACATTAAGTTTGCTCTTTTCCCATGCCTGTCATTTTACATGGTGGAGCTAAATAGGCCAGGGGAGGGGGCTAACCAAAGAAGAAACTCTGACTCAAGGGACTGCAAACAATGGCCACTAAGCAGGTCAGAAGTCAAAAGGGTGACAGGCAAGATCAGGCTTGTGCTTGAATGAGGAAGCACACTACGAAGGCTGAACATCTGTAAGTAGGCAGTTCTGCACTAAACTAGATCCTAAGGAAACCCACATTGTGTAAGTGGATGGATGAACACTCAGTGGATTCAAGAAAACTACTGCCCCCACTCACATGCCTTTAAATGCAGCCTGGGAGCCAGAAATTAAGGTGCCCTGAGTTTTCTCCACCACTGGAAAAACTTCACTGAATCTCTGTGTTAAAGCAACCGGAACAGAGGAAATGTAAAGCAACCGTCCTACTAGGTCTCACTCCCCCATTTCTGCCTGACAAAACTACCACCAAGTTCTAGAACAGAACTAATTCAGTTACAAAGAAGAATGTTTGAGGAAACTGGAGAGCTTCTTGCACACAGCTGAGAGGAAAGCCAGATCCACAAATGTGATAAGATGGGGAAGTACTGACGTGGCAGGATAAAACTTTACTGCTGGGGGTGGGGTGGGAATGAAAGCATTTTTTAAGGCTCTCCCAAATTAAAAAAAAGTTCTTTGCAATGATTTGTACGCATATGTATATAGACTCTCTCTACCCTAAAACAAAAAAAACAAAAAAAAACACTCTAGGAATTCGGTGCTATTCCAAAATCCTCTCCTTGTTCTACTACTTTTAAACTTGCAAGCAGTGTTACTTGTTCAACGGGACATCAGCCCAGGTATTGTCAATTTGATCTCTTCGGCCCTCGTATCACCTGACTTTGCTTCACGTACAAACACAGCTAAAGATTGGCTAAATGCGGCGGGGGTGGGAAGAGCCGGAAACTCTCGCCCCCGCGCCCATAGGATGCTTAGAGGTGGAAAGGCTTCTCCTCTGGTTGGAGCACTTACCAAGCTACGGCGTGACCCTGAACTCCCAGAAAGCAGCGGAGCAGCACCATAGAAAAAACCACCAAAGCAGTCGGTCGCTGCCCCTCGCCTACTCTATGCACTAGGCGCTCTATGGAGGCCGCCATATTGAGCCTGCCGCGCGGTCACATGACAAGCCATCACGTGAGAGTATTTCAAAAGCAGCAAAGCCAGGAGCGGAAAAAGGAAGCGTGGTTTCCCTGCTCCTTCTGGTGGCCAACTAGCGGAGTCACAGAATCTGCTCTCCTGGGATTAGGAGGAGCAAGCTTCTTATTGTTTTCGTTGTTGTTGTTTATTCTTGTGTCCTTAAGGCGGCCACTTACACTGGAAAAGGATGCGTATTTGCATAAAATTTGCACATGCTAATTTGTAGCTATAGATGCAAATTTAGAAATAACTACTGTAATTTAAACAGACATACCAAATCTCATCGTAATGGGGAAGGCTGACCCGAGGGGCCTGTGTGCCTCCTCTGTCTAGGTGCTATCTCCTGGTGAGCAACTGCAACCATAGCTGCCAAGTTATCCCTTTTTTACAGGGATTTTCCCTTATGCTGAATAGGCTTCCTCGCGAGAAAAGCGAAAACTTGGCAGCTATGACTGCAACCCTCCTCCCTTTTATGATTTTTAACTTAACTTTCCAGTGGGCTATGGACCTGACAGCCTTTCAGACAGAGGGCTGTCCTCTTAACAGCACTCCAAACTGAGGACCATCTTCTGTAAACTAAGACACACTGTCACCCGCCTGACCATCTAAAATTTGACACCAGGCGAACCACAATGCAGGTGGCGCTGTGGGTTAAACCACAGAGAAGGTCGGCAGTTTGAATCTCCCGTTGCTCGGTCCCAGCTCCTGCCAACCTAGCAGTTCGAAAGCATGTCAAAGCGCAAGTAGATAAATAGGTACCGCTCTGGCGGGAAGGTAAACAGCGTTTCCGTGCGCTGCTCTGGTTCACCAGAAGCAGCTTTGTCATGCTGGCCACATGACCCGGAAGCTGTACGCTGGCTCCCTCGACCAGTAAAGCGGGATGAGCGCCGCAACCCCAGAGTCGGTCACGACTGGACCTAGTGGTCAGGGGCCCCTTTACCTTTAAACCACAAAGGAAGGGGGAGGTGCTGGGTTGAGGAGGGAAGGGATATATCCCACCTTTACTCCAAGGAGCTCAGTGATTTGAACCCTGCTCTCGCAGCAACTAGTTCAGCATTCTAACCACTACACCAGATTTTGATTATCCCAGCTACATGATGTTTAGGGTTGGGTGCAGGCGCCATTGCAATAGTGCAGCTAAGGCAGCAATCCTAACTAAGGTCACATCCACATCAGACATTTAAATCACACGTCTTCCCCCAAAGACTCTTGGGAACTGTAGTTCACCCCTCACAAAGCTACACTTCCCAGAACCTTTAACAACCTACATTGCTTGGGATTCTTTGGGATTCCATGGGTTGATGTTTGCTCCAATTGATTGCTAAAAAGCGGGTTTTTGCGTGGAAAGCTCCAGAGCCAAAAAAAAAAAGGTGCTCAGACATGGAGCTTTAAAGGATGGACCGTGTCTGGAAAGGTAAGTGTGGATAAGCTGCTAGTTTCACTAAATTCAGTGGAGCTTTACTCCCAGGTAAGTGGAGCCAGGATTGCACCCTTAGGCCATCGTGTCATTTCCACTCTACCTTATTCCAGTTCTCTAATGGTATTTTGTTGGGATAGATGAGCAGTTTCCACCCGCTGCTTTGCACAGGTTGCTGCTCTGTGTGGTGATTTTGCATTTGACCCTGGGACTTGCTTACCTACCGGTACTAGTTTCCTCAGCTGTGTTTACATGAAACAGGTGGGGATATGAATCTGTGAGCAAGGGACAGCACATCACAAATCACTGGCCTGGCTCCTTTGTCTGCCCATTGAACCCACCCAACCACACCCAGCACCTGCTGCCTGAGGACAACACCCCACTCTGTCTAATGTTAGGGCGGGCCCTGAAATCTGTCAGCACCCCCACCTGCAGAGCAAAGGTGGAAAAAGTGGGTGGAGAGAAGTTTTTTTCCTTTAAATTGTCATAACACTAGAAATTGGGGCCATCCAATGAAGCTGAATGTTGGAAGATAGACAAAATACTTCTTCATGCACCGCATAGTTAAGGCACCAAGCAAAAGGTTTCCTCTATAACCAGACCTTTGGCCTTCAACTATTTGTGCCCTTTTAGGAATGAGTGGGATGTTTTAAATGCATCCCCTCCACCCGCCCTTGGTTTTGATATATCTATGTGGGTTTCTTGGTTTGTTGGCTGTAAGCCACTTTAGGGAGCCTTGGGCAAGATAAAGCGATGAACCAGTTTATTAAATAATAATAAAAATTAAACTTTGGAACTCACTCCCACAGGAGGCAGTGATGGCCACCAACTTGGATGACTTTAAGAGAGGATTGGACAAATTCATGGAGGACAAGGCTATCAATGAGCACTAGCCAATATGGCTATGCTCTGCCTCCTGGTCAGAAGAAATAGACCCAGTTGGTGGAAACCACAGGAGAGGAGAGTGCTGTTGTGCTCCTGCCCTGCTTGTGGGCTTTGTGTGGGTATCTGGTTGGACACTGTGTGTACAGGATGCTGGACTAGATCTAGGACTCTATCCTTATGTTCTTAAGTCAGTGCACCTAAGAGGGTTGTAGCCTGGCTGGGACCACCACATCTCTAAGTTGATGTTGTGCATTACCTGGGATTTGTTTTGTTTTGTTTTCTGAGTGGGGTGGAAATTTGCTTTATAGATGGACAGCCTCCATTTAATGAATGAGAGCTTGGTTCATTTACAGGAACAATTGGAAGCGGGGCATATCAGCAACCACCGTCACCGACTGCCCTATCCAATGTAGAGTTCCTCTTGCTCAGAGTGGATTTTTCAGGAGACTTTGGCTTAAGTGATTGGGGTGGGACACCACTTGCCATTATGACAGCGAGCAGAACAGGGTGCTCAAAGTGGGAGGGAAGAAATTTAAAGTGTTCTTCAAAAAAATCTACTCCTAACAGCACAAGCTTATACATGCTTAAAGGTAAAGGTAAAGGGGCCCCTGACCATCAGGTCCAGTCGTGTCCGACTCTGGGGTTGCGGTCTTTATCTCGCTTTATTGGCTGAGGGAGCCGGTGTACAGCTTCCGGGTCATGTGGCCAGCATGACAAAGCTGCTTCTGGCAAACCAGAGCAGCGCACGGAAACACTGTTTACCTTCCCGCCGGAGCGGTCCTATTTATCTACTTGCACTTTGACGTGCTGTCGAAACTGCTAGGTGGGCAGGAGCTGGGATCGAGCAACGGGAGCTCACCCTGTTGCGGGGATTGAACCGCCGACCTTCTGATCGGCAAGCCCTAGACTCTGTGGTTTAACCCACAGCCCACCAAGTTCAATGAGGCTTATTTCCAGGACTGCAACCCTAGTTACTTATTTGCCTTTTAAAGTGTCCTTCTATATCCACAATAATAGTAGCTAAATGGGAAAGTTTCCTCTCACAGGAAACCCCAGTGTTTCTACATGAGTTATTGATTCTAGGTATGCCTCGTGGTTGGAAGGAGAAAAGCCAAAGGAGCAGGGGCTCATCCAGAGAGACACCAGGCAGCCTCCTCTGAGGATGGGTCTTTCTACTGTCTGAATCAGGAACCTCAGGGTTCTAGCAAATAATGAGCGCCAAGGGCCTTCTGGTGGTTCCCTCATTGCGAGAAGTGAGGTTACAGGGAACCAGACAGAGGGCCTTCTTGGTAGCAGCACCTGCCCTGTGGAATGCCCTTCCATCAGATGTCAAGGAAATAAGCAGCTATCTTAATTTTAAAAGACATCTGAAGGCAGCCCTGTTTAGGGAAGCTTTTAATATTTAATGCTGTATTGTTTTAATATTCAATTGGGAGCCGCCCAGAGTGGCTGGGGAGACTCAGCCAGATGGGCAGGGTATAAATAATAAATTATTATTATTATTATTACAAAAATAGTAGATCTAGTAAGCCTGGTATCTGCCCACTTTTGATTTAGAAGTTGTTCCGCTTTGCACTTGCCAGTCTTTTCACCGCCAGCTTCACTTCCTGGTTCCGTAGGCTGTATATAATGGGGTTTAGCATGGGGGTTACGATGCAATACAGGGCTGAGACCAGTGTGTCCACATCTAAGGAATAGCCTGCGCTGGGACGGTTGTAATTAAAGAGAGCAGTCCCAAAGAACATAATGACCACTGCAAGATGAGATGTGCATGTAGAGAAAGCCTTCCTCCTGCCCTCTGTGGAGCGGATCTGGAGGATGGCTAAAGCGATGAAGACGTAGGAGATGATGATGAAGAAGCAGGGGCTAACCCCAATGAACATGCTGGCTGTGTGGAGCACAATATTATTCAGAGCTGTATCCGTGCAGGACAACTCCAAAAGCGGGGGGACGTCACACATAAAATGGTGGATCTCCCTCGGCCCACAAAATGACAGGGTGGATGTCAAGAGAGTGTGCACAAGGGAGTTC
The DNA here is from genome assembly GCF_963506605.1 of Zootoca vivipara. Classification (NCBI taxonomy): domain Eukaryota; kingdom Metazoa; phylum Chordata; class Lepidosauria; order Squamata; family Lacertidae; genus Zootoca; species Zootoca vivipara. The sequence continues at coordinate 34,544,583 of NC_083289.1, read as the reverse complement.
AGGAAGCCCCCTGTCCACGACCCAGCCACCATTTGGAAGCAGACTTTCCTATTCATTATGACCGTGTACAGCAGCGGGTGGCAAATGGCTACATATCGGTCATAAGCCATGGCCGCTAGGAGGATGCACTCTGACCCAACACAAGAAATGAGGGAGAAGATTTGGACCATGCATCCAGCGTAGGAGATGGTCTTGGGCTCACGGAGGAAGTCTGCCAGCATTTGGGGGACGGTGGTGGTCATGTAGCAAAGATCAATGAAGGACAGGTGGCCGAGGAGGAAGTACATGGGTGTGTGGAGACGGCTGTTGGCCATGACAACCAGAATGATGAGGAGATTCCCCGTCAAGGTCACCGTGTAAACGATGGAGAAGGCCAAGAAGAAAAATATTTGCAATTCAGGATGGTTTGAGAATCCCAGGAGGACGAATTCATGGATGGAGGTTTGGTTTCGGAGGTTTCCTACACATTGGGAAGAAGAAAGAGGATGAATGAAGCTTTGGAAGTCATGTGGTGTGGTGATGGTCACTAACCTAAACCTAATTTACATTGAGAAGATTATAACTGGTTTTTTGGGTGGTAACAGACTGACTTGATATTCCTTTATGATACATAGCTACAAGCTTACTGAAGAAGCCAACTGTGGCGAAACAAGGTGCATGACCCAGGAACCTTGTCTTCACTTGTGGATATTCCCATTTCACCTGTGGATATTCTCATACCCTGCCCGATATTCATTCGGACGCATTGTTGCCACCTACCTAAACGTTGGTGAACACCTCATTCTGTGGAACTCAAGCATTTACATCTATTTTGCAAGTACTTTTGAATTGATTTATCTCCACATGGATACCCTATATGAACTATGACTTATGAACTACTACTTATGACTATTTATGTTGGACTAAGTCCTTTTCTGATACTTTGCAACACGTGGTTGTGCTATTTATGTTATTTCACATTGTCTTTATAAATTCTTGAATGACTTGTTACAGCAGCCGGTTACGCCTGTTTATATAATGGCAATTATTTGTGCTCATGGTGCTGTCAGGACTATTGCACAAGATCCCGCGTTCAATGTTGTTTGAGCCTGCAAATGTTTTGGGGCAGACATGCTCTTTTGTCTTCAATTTGTGCCTGTTCTGCAACTTCCTGCCGAAATCCCATAACTCTTTATACCACAGACATTCTGGCTTATTTTTTGTCCGGCTTTTGTTGTACTGTAGTGCAAGGGAGCCCCTCTGGGCAGCAATAATGCAGAAATATTGGGAAGCATCACAAAATGAAGAAAATTGAATGATGCGTGGACAGTCCAGTGTAAATCCATGCACAATGATTGCATTAATGATATGTTAGAGAATTTGAATTCATTTGAGGCTTGAGCTAGATCCAGAATGTACAGAATGTCCATTGTCTCTTGCATACATGCTTGACTTTCAGTTTTCTCTCCTCTCTTCTTTGAAGTCTCTTTGGGAGATTAATCTTGGAAGTGTATTGGATAATGCACAGTGGGAAAAGTTATAGCTTACTCCCACTTTTAGATCCGTCTCCAAAAATATCCATGGAAACTCCTTAAAAATAATCCACCAATGGTTCTTGACTCCAGTCTGCCTGGCACATATGTTGGATAATATATGCCCCCTTGTCTGCGTCCCCCTATGCATGTCATCATCACCCTCAAAGACATGGAGAAAGAATTGCTTCATTTTTACCTTTTCATTATATATTTTTCATAAAAGTTACAAAAATAAATAAATAAGCAATACTGTACCACTTAACAGAGTAAAAAGGGCAATGTGTGGGGAGAGGGTGGTGGTTTTGAGGAAATCCACCCCCCCTCCCCCCAAAAAAGATTTACAAAAACAGACTTCTATTTAGCCTTCTGTGGTCACAACACACATTCCAGTAAACTATTAAATCCATCTACTTAACTGCAACATTAATCTATTCATTGCTTCTGGTAGGTCATTTCAATCAAATCTCTATTTTGTCTCCTTTTCATGAACCATGTACGGTATGTATGATATGCAGTGCAAAGTTATATGGGGACATAAGCAAATAAAAAGTTTTCTTGTGAAATGGTGCAGACCTGATTTTCTGGTTTTCTGGTTCAGGCAGGCTGAACTAGTAAGACCTACTCAGCAGTCAACTTTTGTTAACACCACCAACTTTATCTAGGGAAATTCTAAGAAGCATTGTGGAAAAGAAGGAAAAGAATGAAGATTGAGGATTTCCAATAGCAGAATGCTCAGGTTTAAACCCCTCTAAGCCATTGTTGCTCTTATTCTATACAAAATTTATTTAAGATCTTTATACACCATTTATTCACATTTCTAAGCAGCAGACTTGAAGAAAATGAGACAAGAAAACAATGCAAATTTATCATAAAACCCCCAATGATACCTTAAAATGCCTTTTGGAGCAAGAAAGTGGGGTGGGGGTTCATCAGGAAAGATTGCAAAGCAGTTTGCAAGGGAAATTGAACAACAAAATTAAGTGGTAGAATCTATAAAGCAACAACAACATTGAAATCCATAAAACAGGGTTCCACTCCCTCCATGCCGCATGGATGCCACACACATTCACACACCAAACAAACTACGGTACACCTACATTTACACACACAAACACGCTGTCCCTCACTCTCAACAATTCCTGCACGCAGGACGCAGATACAAAAGGAGCATAAGAAATGCTGGCAGCCTAAGACCAGGAAACTAAAACCAAATCTGACTTGCAAAACTCTCTCTCTCTCTCTCTCTCTCTCTCTCTCTCTCTCTCTCTCTCTCTCTCTCTCTCTCTCTCTCTCTCTTTCTTGTGTCTGTCTGTCTGTCTGTCTGTCTGTCTGTCTGTCTTGAGGATGGATACCCCACCTTTCCATTGAAAGGAGCACAAGGTGGCTTATGGAAAGTATGTGGCAAAAATGACAGAGGCATACAGTACAAGTAAAAATCTATCAACCAAAAATCTAACAGCGGTTCTGGATCCAAATGAAGAATGTTGAGGAAAGAGCTGCAGCAAACGGGACCCTTCGTTGTAAATGCCATTTTTGCCTTCAATTGGTCTCTGAGCCGTGTTTTGCTGATTCGTGACGCCATGCATTTTACTTTAAGGGCTCGTCCACTTTTCCACTTGTCTCGTGCCTAGAAAGCACGAGTCCAAGTGGTTTTCTGCTTGCCCTGTGCTTTCTTGGCATGGGTCTGAGTGGTTTGGTCTTTGCCTTGTTGCTTTCCCACCGAAAACCGACTCTTTAGCACTAAATCAGAACAAACAGCAATTGGGGAAATGGGGGGGGGGAGTGGCGGAGCAAAGGGAGTTGTGGATGAGCCCTAAATAAGAATCTTTTGCCTGCCAGGTGCTGCTGGACTACAACTCCCCTCATCCCTGACGACTGGCCATGCTGTCTGGGGTGATGGGAGTTGGAGTCCAGCCACATCAGGAAGGCCACAGCTCCCCTGCCTCTTCTTACCCATCCTCTTCCTCCTCCGTCTCCTCCTTCTCTACAGGAGCTATTAAGGACATCTCCTACATATCAAGCTAGCAGCCTCTTTTATACTGAGACATTGTTCCTGGTGCGGATGGGCAAATCTGCCAATTTCAGTTTCGCCAGTTTCTAATTCTCCCACTCTTCAGACTAGCTCTCCACATTTCAACAGTGCAGAACTGGCCCAGGTGCATTTGTAAGAGATCAATCTTGGTGTGGCAGAACTCATAGTTTGGAAGTTTGTACTTCACTGTACTCTTTTCGGCACCTGCTAAAACATTTTTCTTTAGGCCAGCCTATTCATTTAGCTTATCAATTATTTTTAAAAAATCTCTCTCTCTCTCTCTCTCTCTCTCTCTCTCTCTCTCCCCCTCTTGATTTCCTTGTTTTATTCTTTTCGTAAACTGCTTTAAGTTTTTTTTTTAAACTAAGCTGTATATAAATTTCTTTTCTTTTTCAAGAAATGTCTTTTCTTTTCCAATATTCACATTTTTGTGTGCAATTTCCCCTCATATGTGGACATCTCTGCCAAGCAAATTTCCCCCTAATAAAATGCATTTGGTGTGGGTGTGTTACTTTCACTAATAAATGCATTTTAATGCACATTTTAGCCTGGTCTATGCATTTTTGTACATATTACGAACTACATGCAAACTGAACCTAATTCCTCCCTTTGTTCCTCATTACAGCTTCCACTTATACCGTCTAAACACCTACCATTGAAGCCAGGAGCCATAATGGCCGCTGCAGAAGGCTGCCTCACTGGAACAGAATTGTGAAGCAAAGGGATTCCCTCAAAGACCTGTGGGCATGAAAGAAGAAAACAAAGGTGCTGGAGAGCATTTGAGAATCTGTTGCATGTATCTGTTGGGGGGGGGGGATCAGTGTTTTTATAATGTGGCACAGCTACAATCGCTGATGATGTTCCCTCACTATTGAGAACCAGCCCTTGTCTTTTCCCCCAGAATCTTTCCACATTTGTATTAAAGCCGAATCTTCCTTTCTGAACAGTCAAAGCTGGGTTAGCTAGAAAAACATCTACTGTACGCTGATTTTAACAAGGGGTGGGGGAAGAAGAGGCGCTTACCTTGCTGGGAGCCAAGGTCTGTAGAGATGTGCTTCCTTGGGCTGGCATTTTAAAATGCTTCTGTGCCTCTGAGGATATGTATTCACCAAAGGCTCTCAGATCCAGCAATCCACACTGTGGGGGTTCTGTTGTCACGGATAATGAAAAGGGAATAATTAACATAAGAAAACAAGAAGAGCCTGCTGGATCAGGACAGTGGCTCATCTAGGCCAGCATCCTGTCCTCACAGTGGCTGACCAGGTAATATCCATCTAGCTTAATATCATCTACACCATGGGTTGTCAGCCTGGTACCTACCTCCCACTAGTGGGCATTTCAGGATTCTAGGGCGGTAGGGGGTTCTATGGCACAAGCTGAATCCTCCTTCCATCGAGCACTGGTGGGCAGTAAGGAAAACTTACCATCAAGTAAGATGTGTTAGTGGGCGGTAGGTATAAAAAGATTGACTACCCCTGGTCTACATTGACAATGGCTGTCCAAGCTTTAAGGCAGGGGTCTCTCCAAGCTGCATTTGGAGATGCTGAGACTTGATCTTGGGACCTCCTGCATGCAGAGAAGAAGAAGAAGAAGAAGAAGAAGAAGAAGAAGAAGAAGAAGAAGAAGAAGAAGAAGAAGAAGAAGAAGAAGAAGAAGAAGAAGAAGAGGAGGAGTAGTAGTTTGGATTTGATATCCCGCTTTATCACTACCCGGAGGAGTCTCAAAGCGGCTAACATTCTCCTTTCCCTTCCTCCCCCACAACAAACACTCTGTGAGGTGAGTGAGGCTGAGAGACTTCAGAGAAGTATGACTAGCCCAAGGTCACCCAGCAGCTGCATGTGGAGGAGCAGGGACGTGAACCCAGCTCCCCAGATTATGAGTCTACCACTCTCAACCACTACACCACCGAGCCAGGCTCCTTCCTCAAGCATTTTTAGGGGTCCGCCCAAAACAACCCTGTTTGTGATGTACCCTCCAACATTTATGTGATGAAACAGGGACATCCTAAGGGAAAGCAGGACATTCTGGGATCAAATCAGAAACCGGGACGGCTTCTGTAAATCCGGGACTGTCCCTGGAAAATAGGGACACTTGGAGGGTCTGAGACTGATGCCAGGGTGGTCACAGAAGTGTAAGAAGAGAACCAAGCAGCGCATATTTGCACAATCTAAATGGAGACACAATGCATCTCACCTTGGTGGGGAAGATGGTGAGCAGGTGACTCGTGTGCTTCCTCACTCTGCTCTGCCGGTGCCCACTGGGTGTGGGCAACTTTGAGGCCCCCTTTTCTCTCCATCCTTTGGATTATTTGTCTTTAAACTGCTCTTAGGCCACGCAGCCCTTCAAAGAGAGAACCCATCAGATAAGAGAGAGTTGTCCTCTGTACAGTAAGACACACTGCCACACTGGCAGGTTCATGTGGACGTAGGCCAGGGCTGGCCCACCCTTGAGGCGAGGTGAAGCAGTGTGGGGCAGTTGGGAGAGGTCTTCTGTGTTTGTATATATGCCTGAATAAAACTGCATATCCTAAAGACACCACTGTCTCCGCTGAGCCTCATTCCAAGGGCAAGTGTTGGAATCCAGTGAATACAATTGACACTGTTGCTTTCAGTCCACAGAAAATACATTCTTGATCATGCCGCCCCCTATTTGCAGTGTGTTTCCTTTGCATGGAAATGAATGGGGTGAAATAACATAACGATGATGCCATTTGTGGAATTAATTATGTAAGTTACATGAAGTGTGTGATTTTGCCACAGTGGACAGTTTTTTGGGTTGGTTTTTTTTTTTTTGGAAGATGATCTGCAGCAGAATGGAAGCAGTGCTCTGTTTCAAATCCCCCACTCAGCCATTAAACTCACTGGGTGATACTGGGGTCAGTCGCTCGCTCTCAGCCTAACCTACCTCACAGGTTCAGGTAGGTAGCTGTATTGGTCTGACGCAGTCAAAATTTAAAAATTGTCCAGCTTATATCCAGAACAAACTTAGTTGGTCACTAAGGTGCTACTGGACAATTTTTTAATTCTTAAATTTATTTCAACCTCACAGGGGTGGGGTGGGAGGAGGACTATATACGCCACCTTTAGCTCCATGGAGGAAAGGTGGGATATAAATGTTATAAATAAATGCATGTGAAATGCAGGGTTGAGCGGAAAACAATACCTTCTCAGATCCCTAGTAGCAGCCATTGTTTTAAGAAATACCTTGACTGAAATTTGGATAATGGACATTATCCAAATGCCTGCAGAGGGAGGTCACATCCAGCTGCTGGGCCTCTGCCCAGATAATGCACACTAGGAGAACAGCAGGCAAACGACTTAACTTCTTGCTGTGTTTATTAACCTGTTCCCGGAGGAACTGTCCGTCAGCTACTGCTATGTAAAGCACAATGTGGGGTATCATTAAAAGTTAGCTGTAGTTTTTTCCTAGTAAACTTTCAGATGTGGTGCCTGGGGCCTTATTATTGTCTCCCAGTTTTCTTTAAAATGCTTCATGGGGGAATTCCTTATTAAGATACGCTTGAGACTGATTTTCTAGTCTCCGGTGCATTCCAAACTTGAAACCATCCCTCTGGCTTTTGGTTAGCTCAAAACCCAAGTAATACATAGGAGATTTTGCTTTGTTTTTGTTTTAGTGTCAAAAATAGCAACATTATGTCTTCTAAACATACATTTTCCCTCTGCATTCTAAATAGCTAGGGATCACACATGCACCACCGCCAACACCTACTGAGTGGTAGCAAGATTCCAGGGGGTTCTTCATGTTTCCATTAGGAATCAAAGCACAGCAGAGACTGTCATGTCTTTAAGAAATATGGTTTATTAACACACTTTTACAACTTGAGTGTAGATGGAATGCAGACTTGAACAATGCTTGTTGAGGTCTTGAACCAAAAATCGTAATCAACCATGGCAGAAACCTGAGCTGGATCCAGGTGGAGAGACGACAAGTCAGATCTTAGGGTACTTGAAAATGCAGTTTATTGCAAAAATAGATAGAGTAAGTACATGGGTGGCACATCGATGGAAATGGCAATTATTTGGTTAAAACTATAGAGACGGCAGGAGAAGGAAGACTGGGAGAAGCAGGATAGCATACGGTGCCGAAGAAAGGAACAATGCAAATGGAGCCAGATAGACAAGTGAGGAGCCTAATTCGATTGGATAAAAGAGATTAAAATGTAAGTGCATATGGATGGCGCTGTCCGTCTGAGGCCACATCTGTACCAGACATTTAGAACAGAAACCTCTGCGCAGAAGCCTCTGACTTTCATGTGACTGGAATGCAGCCTACTGTTCAAAGGTTAAGAGCCACATCTGTTGTGGGACTCACTTTTTGCCTCTGGTCCCACCCACACCACTGGTATGTGGTCCTTGGGTTGAAGAAATTGACTTAGGTTGTGTTCCATTGTGTGCATAAACAAGTCCCGGTTAGAAAAATACGGGATCGGCAGTGTCGGCACTGGAAGTCGCTTCTATGCATGCCCAGACATGCGTAGAAGCAACTTCCGGTGCCGGCGCTGCCCGATTTCTGGTGCCCAGACATGGGCAGAGCAGCACCAGAAGTCACTTCTATGCATGTCCAGACATGCGTAGAAGCAACTTCCGGTGCCGGCGCTGCCCGATTTCTGGTGCCCAGACATGGGCAGAGCAGCACCAGAAGTCACTTCTATGCATGTCCAGACATGCGTAGAAGCAACTTCCGGTGCCGGCGCTGCCCGATTTCTGGTGCCCAGAAATGGGCAGAGTGGCACTGGAAGAAATCCGGGGGAATTACAGGATATTTCACCATTCGGGATGACAGCGGGAAACGGCTTTAAAAACGGGGGTTTCCTGGGGAAAACAGGAGACTTGGAAGCTATGCTTAAAACTGCAGCACCTTGTGTTTTCAGTGTTCCTAAATGCTTAGCTTTGGAGCATGCCATGGCTAAACAGCTCCCCTTTCGTGCTCATTGGGCGACTCTAGGACAATGGAGGCAGAGACCCTGCTGCAGAAATAGTAAGAGGTCTTCAAGCCCCAAAGACCCTGGCACCTCACTGCCCCTGCCCCATGCTAGGGGGGCAGTGATGTGCCAGGGTCTTATTCTACTCCCCGTCCTAATGAGGTACCAGCACAGCACCCCACAATGTGAAGATGATTTTTCCAGCGCCCTTGTTGACCGGGATGTTGAGAGCACAGTCATGTTGACTAGCACCCAAAATGTACCTAGAGAGAAGAGCGATTGGTTTTTGAACGGTTCCTGCACTGCATAATAAAGCCAGAAAGTTAAGCTCGGTGGCATAAGAAAAAAGAAGCAGAAAAGCATCAGAACTCGTAGTGGAGAAATCCTCCAATCGCTCCTACGGCCACGGCAGTGTTGTGAGAAGAGCATTCACCTGCAAGGAAATGAGACTTTTGGTTATCAAAGGGAAGAGAGGGTTGTAATTTAAACTGGGGGTGGGGAAACTTTGGCCCTTCTGTTGTTGCTTAACTACAGCTCCCATCAGCACCGGGAAGCATGGCCAATGGCCAAAGGATGCTTGGAGTTCTAGTTTAGCAAATTCTGGGGAGGTTCCCACAAATTATATAGTCTCAATAATGGGCTCTCTGCTTTATAGGTGTCTTACAAAGATGGAACGATTATTATGTTGCACCTGTAATTATGTGCCAGTTTTGCAGCTAAAAGCCGTCAAGTGGACACATCCAGGGTAAGGCCATCTCACAGATAAACTGGTCCCAAGTTGTTAAGGTCTTCATATACTAATAGTAACAACTTGAACTTTGCCTGGTAGCAAATTGGTAGCCAATGCAGGTCTCTGAACAAAGTATTAGACACACTAGGAGTAGCATATCCATTGAAATCAATGGATCTGATGGGTCTACTCATGGGTGACTTGGTACATTATTTTTAAAATATGTGATAGGTTGGGAAACAATTTTTATCTATGCACCCACACCAGTTGCCATTATCTTTACCTTCAAGAATCTTCTCCGTTCTCTTAACTCTTCGTGCTTCCTTGTGATTGTCTTCAGAAACTGGGCTGAAGGAGTCTAACAGAGGAAGTGCTTTAGAATGTGAGTCCTCATTCAGCCACAAACTTACAAAGGCAAACTGTGCATGTTACTCAGTGGGATTTCCCACTGAGCTTGATGGGACTTACAGAGTAATCATAGATACATCTACTCCGAAGTAAGTCTCGTTCTCGTCCATAGGGTTTACTCCAAGGTAAGAAGGTATAGGATTGTAGCCTTATTCTTTACCAACAGTGCAATCCAAACCCAAGATCTGCCAAGATGAGAGTTTGGATCTGGCGGTTCTTGGACTTTCCCAGCTTGGGTACCTTATGCCGGTTGAGCCAGAGATACACCAGGGTAAATCCCTCAGCCAGTGCGAATTAAACCAGAGTAAGTTAAAAAGGGGGAGGTTTTCGGAGGGCATGGACAAAGCTAGACTCGCCCAGTGGCAGAGCTGCATGCTCCGGGAGCAGAGAGCAGGTGGGAGCGTGGCTGGCGTGCATCCCAGGGGCATGGCTCGGGGGAGCGGCCGCGATGGTACCCCCCTCCCCAATGGTGCCGGGGGTGGTGCGCTCCCCACGCTCCCCATTCCTCAGCCGGTAGACTCGCCCACAATTGCACTTCCTTAATACAGGATGGGTGACACCTGGCTTGAGAGCAGTACATGTGATCTAGGAGTCTTGGTAGACCACAAACTTGACATGAGTCAACAGTGTGATGCAGCAGCTAAAAAAGCCAATGCAATTCTGGGCTGCATCAATAGGAGTATAGCATCTAGATCAAGGGAAGTAATAGTACCACTGTATTCTGCTCTGGTCAGACCTCACCTGGAGTACTGTGTCCAGTTCTGGGCACCACAGTTCAAGAAGGATACTGACAAGATGGAACGTGTCCAGAAGAGGGCAACCAAAATGGGTTGGGCATGGGAATACCCACAAGTGAAGACAAGGTTCCTAGGTTATATATCAAGGTTATATATCAAGTCAGTACTCCGTCTTTGAAAGGTATGTACTTACATTGAGAAGTTTATTACTGGTTTTTTGGGTGGTAACAGGCTGACTTTATATTCCTTTATGATACATAGCTACAAGCTTACTGAAGAAGCCAACTGTGGCGAAACAAGGTGCATGACCTAGGAACCTTGTCTTCACTTGTGGATATTCCCATGCCCCACCCGATCTTCTTTCGGACGCTTCGTTGCCACCTACCTAAACGCTGATGAACACCTCATTCTGTTCAACTCAAGCATTTACACCTATTTGCAAGTACTTTTGAATTGATTTATTTCCATATGGATACCCTATATGAACTATGACATATGAACTATGACTTATGACTGTAGACATTGCATTTATGTTGGACTAAGTCCTTTTCTGATACTCTGCAACACGTGGTTGTGCTATTTATGGTGTTTCCTGCTTGGCAGGAATGGCCCTTGTGGTCTCTTCCAACCCTATGATTCTATGATTCTAACACACACACACCATTGCACACAGAACTATTTCCACCGGAAATGCAGGTGCATATTTAAAAATGTGAGGACATAAGAAAACCTGCTGGTTCAGCCAGTGACCCATCTAGCTCAGCGTCTTGCTCTCACAGCAGCCAACCTGATGCCTATGGGAAGCCCAAAAGCAGGACCTGAGTGTTACAGCACTCTCACCTGTGGTTTCCAGCCCTGGAATTCAGAGCTTCTGGCAGTGGAGACAGAACCTAGCCATCAGGGTTAGGAGCCACAGATATCCTCAACCTCCACAGATTTGCCTAATCCTATTGAATTTGTAGCAACTCTACTCAAGTTGCAGCATTCATTTTCTCCATAGATTTGCCACTCTAGCACTGGATGAATCAAACAGCAGTGCTCACTCACCAAACATCCAGAAACATCCTCTTTCCTTTTTTTGCCAGTTGAGAATGATGTCCAGCCACTGTGGTTTATAGAAGTCGGAGAATCCAGCCAGGCCACAAAACAAAACTGAGAGACAGAATGCAAACACGTTAAATAGCAGCTATTGTCTTCCATCCCTCCTTGCTTCTTTCCATCCATCATGGCACCCAAAGTGGTTTCCCAGCAGTCAGTCTCTCACCCAAACACCAAGCAGACTTGGACCAGCTTAACTTCAGCAAAGATGGTAGCCTCACATGTCTTCACGGGGCCCTGCCCTTCTTATTGTGCATTTGTGATGCTTTGTGCTCATGGTGCTATTGGGATGGCCCAACACAATCCTGTCTCTAACCTTATTCATGCCTGCAAAAGTTTTAGGGTGGACATACTGCTTCATTTCCATTCAGTGCCTATCCTGCATTTTGAGGTTGTTGTGGTTGAAATCCTCTAACTTTTCATACCACAAATGTTCTGAGGGTTTTTTGGTCCTATTTTTATACAGTGGTACCTTGGTTCTCAAAAGCCTTGGTGCTCAAACAATGTAGAACCCAAACACTGCAAACCCGGAAGTAAGTGTTACGGATTCCGAACATGCTCCGTTTTGAGTGTTACGCTTCCATTTTGAGTGCCATACTTCAGTCTTGAGTGTTACGCTGAGGTCTGTCTGTTTTTTGCTACTTATTTTGCGTTTTTGTTTTCGCGGCTCTGTTTTGTTTTGTTTTTGTGACTGTGTGGACCCCAGTTCAGCTACTGATTGATTGTGTGGCTGCAGTACATTGTTTAGTGCTTTCATTCTATGGATCAGTGGTCTCATTAGATAGTAAAATTCATGTTAAATTGCTGTTTTAGGGGTTGTTTTTAAAAGTCTGGTGGAATGGCTTAATCCATTTTGGATTACTTTCTATGGGAAAGCATGCCTTGGTTTTGGAACGCTTTGGTTTTGGAACGGACTTTGGAACAGATGAAGTTTGAGAACCAAGGTACCACTGTAAAGTGGTTCCCTGAGTGAAGCACACTGCCTTCAACAGTGACACTACAACACAGCAGTAAGGCCACTTACTGTTTTCCGTAAAAAGGTCTCCCATGGTCCCTAGAAGCGCTTGCCTTTCAGCGTAGACATTGATTTGCATCATTAAATGACAGAACACACTCTTGTAATATTGTGCATTGTGGAAGAGAGGATCCGAGCATCCTTTCTAGAAGTGAACAACAAGCAGGGGAAGAAAGACTGTTTTTCCTATACCATCTTGTAGCACAGTTTTGCTTATCGAGAAAGGGATGGTGAAGAATGAAAGTATTCAGCTAATCAGAATACCGCCCAAGACCATAATTAAATTACCTACTAGAGAGAACCTGTGTGAATATTCACAAATATTCGAAACACTGAAGTTTTCCAGTTTTGCCAGGACACATTTGAGTGGGAAAATCCAGAATGAGACTTTTGAAGCTTAAAAGATTCAAAATGAGTGTGCTTTCAACCTGATGGCATTTTGTGATTGTTTTCGTAGGCAAAAGCCCCTATTCCCCCTCACAGAGCTACAATACCCAGAGTGGTTTAACAATCACTCATTTTCCTTAGTAATTCCCAGGGAATTGTCACTCTGGAACGGGAATAGACTCTTAAGTAGTCTCAGGACCCGTAACAAAGTATGGTTCCCAGGATTCCTTGTGGGAAGCCATGACTGCTTAAAGTGGTATAATAGTTCTTTAAATTTTCTATTGATAACTGAAGCACTGGAAGGGCAATTTTCACCAAGATAGTGGCTGCATTGTGGTCCTGCAAGAAACCACCCCCATTCCTAGCAAGGATTCTTAAAAAACAAACAAAACCTATACCCCATAACCCAACTGCAATTTACACAATTTACATGCAGTTAGCCCTAAATATAAGTGCTTTCCACCTAACAGCTGCTCTCAGATACTAAATACCATTACATGTCAAACATTAAATACTACCCAGTGCTAAACCAATGCATGTCAACTATCAAATGCTATCAAATATTGACAATGAATGTTATAACCACATCAAATACAGACAGTACAACCTATTCTATGAATATTTGACTAATCTGTTCATAAACACACATTTATGTGCAATGTGCCTTAGAAGTCATTCGCAAACATTAACCAGTTTTAACTGTTTTTAATTCTGAATTAAATTGTCACTGGTCCTGGGTCCTGCGAGTGAAAGGTGGGAAGTAAATTACTCTACTACTACTACTACCACCAGCACTAGAGTAGTACTATTCTAGTAGTAATACAGTTGCAGTATTCATGGTACATTTCATCCAAGGTTCTTGATTCTGGATGAAAGATGATATTCTGAACATAATGCTAGGCTCATTTCCATTCCCTACCCCTGCCCCGCCCCCCAATTAATGTTTCTGCCCCGTTAGCAAAGCACATGGCCAACTCCTTACCATCTCTGCAAACAGGAAGTAGAAAAGCTGGTGGGACAGGCCGTATCCCGAGCAGTGTGTTTTTATCATGATGTTTCTGCAGTTATCTGGAACAAGGCAAGGTGTGCCACCGGCCCTTTTGTAGAAAAGCATGGCATTAGGCAATTTCAAGAGCCAGACAGGCGAGAGATTTGTGTAGCAGGCAACCCATGCTTCGGGGTACCTGGACTGCATGAGGTTGCTGATTCTGACACTCCAGTATTGTGGTGTAAAACCAAGATATTGCTGCATGCACCCCAATCTCTAGGTGGCGAGAGACTCCTGGGGTTCCAGCCATTACCTAGTATTTGGTTTTCTTAAAATGAAGGTCAACAGACACTGTGGTGTCTTTAGGATTTATGGTTTCATTTAGAGTAGGGGTCGGCAACCTGCGGCCCATGGGCCACAAGTGGCCCACGGGGGTCATTTAAACGGCCCCCCAGCTGCCCCCGAACTGAGCCGCCCACTTGGTGAGTCCCCGCGCGCTGTGCTAAACCAGCGCAGCACAGAGCGGGGACTCACTTCCGCGGTGCCGGAAATCGTGTTTGCGCAGACGCGATCCAGCCCATGAAACGATCTCCGCAGGAGTGAACTGTCCCAGGCGAGGTAAACCTTGCCGCCCCCTGATCTAGAGTCATAATGTTAACAATAGGTATAGAAACATAGAATCATACAGTTGGAAGAGACCACAAGGGCCATCCAGTCCAACCCCCTGCCAAGCAGGAAACACCCTCAAAGCATTCTTGACATATGCATGTCAAGCCTCTGCTTAAAGACCTCCAAAGAAGGAGACTCCACCACACTCCTTGGCAGCAAGTTCCACTGCTGAACAGCTCTTACTGTCAGGAAGTTCTTCCTAATGTTTAGGTGGAATCTTCTTTCTTGTATTTTGAATCCATTGCTCTTCTCTAGAGCAGCAGAAAACAACCTTTCTCCCTCCTCTATATGACATCCTTTTATATAATTGAACATGGCTACCATATCACCCCTTAACCGTCTCTTCTCCAGGCTAAACATACCCAGCTCCCTAAGCTGTTCCTCATAAGGCATCGTTTCCAGGCCTTTGACCATTTTGGTTGCCCTCTTCTGGACACGTATGACAGAGAGGTAAGCGAAATTCCTACCCTGATCCTAGCAGGCTGGATATGCAGGAATCGCTTGTTCCCAAGTCCAGACATGAGCCGTTGGTTGGGGAGAAAGAAACAGGAGGGTCATTCCGAGCCCACTGATGGGGAATCTTCCAAAACCCTGGGCTTAAAGCTTGATGAAATGCTGCAAAGTGGGGTCGGGGGGGGGGCAAGGGGAAGAGATAATAGTTTGTTATTATTTTGCGATGACTTAGTTTGTAGACAATAATACTGAGCTAGAGAGACCATTGCTATGACTTGGCATAGGGGAGCTTCCTATGTCCCAATAGGACAGGGGTAGGAATGGATGACAACAGTGAATCTGTGACCTTTACATGGCTAAGAGGCAGGTACATCCTGCCTGAGGGCCTCATTGCCCTACGTTCAAACATATTTCATACAGATGTCAATTTTGTGTGGATACCTATTTGAACATAGGGAGGGTTGGCATAATATGTTTCATTTAAGATTCATATACTGATGATCACTGTTACTGCAATGTGAAACTATTGTTTTTATTAGTACAATTTATATATTAAAATTTATCATAATTTATTTTATTTTCTCTCTTTTTCTTCTTTTCTCTTTTCTTCTTATTTAATTTGCAAAGAAAAATCAATACATTCCCTTCTTGGCAACCTCCTGGGGGCCATATGCCAGCGGTGGGTGGGGCCAGAAGCAAAAGAGGGTGGAGCAATGCATGCAAATTCTACCATTGTTCAGTAGGCTAATTTCTGCACACACTTGCACACCCCTTTCTGTCTCCCACAGGGGCAGCCCATCCCATTTTGCCACCTGAGGTCTACCTCACACGGACAGCATCCTCCAACCAGTCCAACGTGAGGGATTATCAGAGTTCAGAGACATATTCCAGCCAGGCAGAAACATTTCTGGGTGAAGCAGGGCCATTGAGGGTTGTGGCCTGGGGTGAGTTCCAGGGGCCAGAAAGAGCGACATTTCCCCCTGGGGTTGAGCCTTGCCACCCCTGTGATAAGTCACCTTAAAACATGGGGATAGCAGATATTTGGGGGTCTTTGCCCTAAAGACAGATTCCTGCCTGCCTACTGTCCTCTCTAGCCACAGGCCCCACCCCACCCATATTCCACTATGGTGAGGTTTGATGTTACCTCTGTAAGAATCTGGCTCGTTCTGCTCTAGAGCATGCTTTGCTTTTTCGATCAAAGCTGACACCTTCGCATCCAAGCGTCGCACTCGCACTTGCTCCGACTCTAATCCAGACACCGAGGCCCATTTCTCCAATGTTCCATTCAGATACGCTGGATATTTAGAGAAGAGAAAGAAGATGTTTGAATTCTGCCTCTAAAGGATGGAGAGTTGGGGGTGGGTCAATTCCCCCCCACCCCGTTATATGCAACTAAGTTCTATTCATTGTAGACCATTGTAGAGTCATTAATGCCTATTAATGGGTCTACTCTGGGTAGGACTAGCTTTGGACATAGCCCAAAGTTCAGTTCTTCACATTTCTGCAATAGTGTTCTCTTTCTCTCCCACCCTCCCCACCCCCCTAAATAAATGTACACTTATTTCTTTACTTTATGGACCCTCCATTCAGTGTTATAACAAAGACCATTTTGCCTCTGTCTAGAAGACCCTGAAGGAAAACCTGCTTGGTTTTTAATGTTCAGAGGTGTGGGAAGGACTCCTCAGCCAAGAAAGACGTTTGGAAAACGACAAAATAAAGTCACACCCAGACTTGACGAGTGAAGCTGGCAATTTTTAAAGTGAGTGAGAGAAAGAAAGAAAGAAAGAAAGAAAGAAAGAAAGAAAGAAAGAAAGAAAGAAAGAAAGAAAGAAAGGTGGTGTAACAGGAAGAATTAGTGTAAAACACACTTAGCTAGGGAGGCAGCCCCACTGAACATAATGAGAATTAGAGCTCAGCAACACTTAACCTTTTGCCCTACTCTTCACAGACAAAGGCCCACATTTTGAATCTTCATGTGCCAGATGTTGCCCTAAACTTTCCCAATAAAAGCTGCTCAGTTGGAGCAAATGTCATTTTGGGTTTTCTGGGGATTGCTGTTTGCTTCAGTTCAGCTTCAAAGAGCGCGTTTTCGTGGGGAAAGCTCCAGAGCTTTAAAAAACAAAAGCGGACTTGGGCACAGAGCTTTAAAGCATGGACCATGCCTGGAAAGTGGGGGGGGGAGGTAAGTGTGGATAAGCCCTTATTCCAGAGTAAACATGCCTAAGGGTTGTGCTATGTGCCTCCAAAGTAGCTGGAACTGTACCTTGCAACAGACGATATCCAAGCACTCCATCTATGTTGAGTTCATTATATTGCTCTTCCAGGAACAAACTTGCTTTCTCCAGTGCGGAGATGATCGAATTCCTCTTGTCCTCACATCTGGATAAATTCAGGTTGAGGAAAATAAACAGCTGGAAACAGAGGAACAGCATGCTTTGCTAGAAGGGCTCTGCCACGGAGGAGTGCCAGTTGCTTCTGAGCGGTGCCTGGGAAGTGCCCTGCTCCACTCTTTCAAAGCAAAATATTATCTGTGCAAATACTTGTCAAAGGGAGGGACAAAGCACTACACTATGGCTCCATGGACACCTTCAGGAAACATTTGCATGGTATGTGAATGTCCAGGTGCTGTTCTTCCGATGAATCATTTGCACAAATCATTTCTCCTGGATGTGCAGGGTAGCTCAGGTGATACAGCATGAAAATCTCAGGGTTGTGGGTTCAAGCCCCACATTGGGCAAAAGATTCCTGCATTGCAGGGGGTTGGACTAGATGACCCTCATTGTTCCTTCCAACTCTACGGTGCTATGAATTTCATCTTCCTCTTGATCCCTTTAGTCAGTCCATGTATTCTGGTTCTTCTCAGTGGTTATTTCTTCTAGAATTTCAGCATGAGAGAGACCTGAATCCAATCCAAACACCCTTCAGGTAACAAATGAAATCTACTCCAATCCCCCTGAGTTAACCATTCTGAGCTTTCAGCTTGAACAACTTCAGTTGCCAAGTTTACCTCCTCTTCTTTAAGAATTTCTCTTTTTAAATTAGTGTTTCAGGCTTCTTCCATAAATGTTCCACAGTTCAGTCTAAGGTGTTTGTGTATACAGTGGATGTTGCTTTTTATTGCTCTCCTTTTCTAACAGATAAATGGGTGAACTTCTTGTCTGCCTATTCCTTTGCAGTGATTCGTGCTCTGTGAGATGGGAGATCCACAGGGACTTAGAGCTCTGTCTTGTGAGGACCATGTTCTTGTGAGGACCAGTTTTACAATTTAATGAGCAGAGTTAAACAACTAAGGAATTTTATACCTCAGATATGCTGATGACACAACCTTGATGGCAGAAAGTGAGGAGGAATTAAAGAACCTTTTAATGAGGGTGAAAGAGGAGAGCGCAAAATACGGTCTGAAGCTCAACATCAAAAAAACTAAGATCATGGCCACTGGTCCCATCACCTCCTGGCAAATAGAAGGGGAAGAAATGGAGGCAGTAAGAGATTTCATTTTCTTGGGTTCCATGATCACTGCAGATGGTGACAGCAGTCACGAAATTAAAAGACGCCTGCTTCTTGGGAGAAAAGTAATGACAAACCTAGACAGCATCTTAAAAAGCAGAGACATCACCTTGCCAACAAAGGTCTGTATAGTTAAAGCTATGGTTTTCCCAGTAATGATGTATGGAAGTGAGAACTGGACCATAAAGAAGGCTGATCGCTGAAGAATTATGGTGCTGGAGGAGACTCTTGAGAGTTCTATGGACTGCAAGAAGATCAAACCTATCCATTCTTAAGGAAATCAGCCCTGAGTGCTCACTGGAAGGACAGATCCTGAAGCTGAGGCTCCAATACTTTGGCCACCTCATGAGAAGAGAAGACTTCCTGGAAAAGACCCTGATGCTGGGAAAGATGGAGGGCACAAGGAGAAGGGGACAACAGAGGATGAGATGGTTGGACAGTGTTCTCGAAGCTACGAACATGAGTCTGACCAAACTGTGGGAGGCAGTGGAAGACAGGAGTGCCTGGCGTGCTTTGGTCCATGGGGTCAGGAAGAGTCGGACACGACTAAATGACTAAACAACAACAACAAATAGCTACGCTGAGTGGCATCTTAGCATTATGCCTCTGGTTGTTTTCTCTCAGTCCAGTTTTTCTGCAGAGTTTAAAAGCTTATCCACATTTACCTTTCCTCTGCTCTTTCCAGGCACAGTCCATACTTTAAACCTTGGTGTCTGAGTGCCCTTTTTTCCTTCTTTTGCCCTGGATCTTTTCCCACAAAAACCCACTCTTTAAAGCTTAATTGGAGGAAATGGCAATCTGCAGAAAACCTGAATCAATGTTTGCTCTGATTGAGCGTTAAAAGAGCAGGTTTTCATGGGGAAAGATTGGGGGGGGGGAGAAAAAGAAAAGGAAGAAAGAAAAACACTTGGACATGGAGCTTTAAAATGTGGGCATGTGCCTGGAAATAGTGGGTCAAAAGATAAGTGTGGATAAGCCCTAACTGGAAACATAGGCTGCAAATCAGAAATCTGTATACCGTACAATCTTGGATACCTGTAGATCTCAGGGCAGTTCACAACATAAAAATCACAATGTAAAAAACACAAAACACGTAATAAAAATATGAACAAAAACAAACACACATTTAAAAGGGCATTGGCTATCAATCAGCCAAAGACCAAGGGAAAGTGTTCTAAAAACACTTTTTGACATGGTTGTAAACTTTTACAAGGTTGCTAAGTCTCATCCTGTTGCTTTGTAGAAGTCATGGAAAAAATAACCCCCTCTCCCCTCTGCCAACTTCCTCCCTAAAGAATCAAGCAATTCTTAAAAAAAGATTTTCTGTAAGTACAATGAAGAGCTTGTCTCCCACTATCTCTGTTGCCATCTCTATCACTGGCAATTTGAGTGTTTTGAGCAGGTGTGATTTCCCCTGCCATCACCATGCTCTGCTAGCTCTTGGCATAAAATTAAAGGGGAGATGCCCTTTAAATGTTGTATTGACATTTCAAGGTTAAATTGGTGCATTGTTGCCGTCCCCTCCTTATTCGTGCCTTGACAAAACACCCTTTTGCAAGCAATTGTGACTGTGCAAGCATTTATCCAGCTGAGCTGGGAATAGAACTATCAGGTGGCATAGCCCTGGATGAGTCCTGATTCCAATTCCAATTTTGGCGGGGGGGGGGGGGATTGTTTTTATTTTCACTTTATAATACACAAAAAGCAATAACGACAAAGCAAGTGAGTTAAAGAAAAGAAAGCAAGGCAGTGAGAAGAGAGGAGAGAGTGCTAGTACTGTATTCAAAAAACAGCATTATAATTCCTGACAATTGTCCTTCACAAATACATTATTCAAGAATGTTTCTGCATGGCAGGCCATGAGAGGTGGGTGGCTGCCAATCACGGTCCCTTTATCTTAATGTATTCAGTAAATGGTTTGAAAAATTGTTGTACCTTTTCGGATAGTGTAGGATTTGGGCATCTTTTGATAACTTTTCCATTGGAGCAAGAGTCCACCAGCTCTGGAGGTAAAACCAGCATCCTTGTGTGCAGCCTGTAAGGCTTGGGGATGTTATCTGCAGCATCCTTGGAGTAGGCCAGCTTCTGGATCATCCACCAGCCTCCTCTCTTGTGCCGCCTAGGAAGAATCATAGAATCATAGAGTTGGAAGAGACCACAAGGGCCATCCAGTCCAACCCCCTGCCAAGCAGGAAACACCATCAAAGCATTCTTGACATATGGCTGTCAAGCCTCTGCTTAAAGACCTCCAAAGAAGGAGACTCCACCACACTCCTTGGTAGCAAATTCCACTGCCGAACAGCTCTTACTGTCAGGAAGTTCTTCCTAATGTTTAGGTGGAATCTTCTTTCTTGAAGTTTGAATCCATTGCTCCGTGTCCGCTTCTCTGGAGCAGCAGAAAACAATCTTTCTCCCTCCTCCATATGACATCCTTTCATATATTTGAACATGGCTATCATATCACCCCTTAACCTAATAAGAAGGGGAGATCATTGTGGAGAGCTTGCTGAACATCTCCTGGGGGCTGCTTGCAGATGCAGGATGGCAACTACGGCAGTGCATCTGCCCACTGCCACCCTCTTCCTCCTCCTCCTCCTGTCATTCCGGCTGCAACCTGGGAACACACTCAGAGTATAACCTACATCACAGGGTTGTTGTGAGCAGTGCTTTTTTTCTGGGTACGCATACCCCTAAACATTTTGTGAATCTAAGTTTGGCCTCATTGAGGGGCAGTATTTCAATATGAATAGGAAAATGAGAGTACTCCTAAACATTTTCTTTTTAGAAAAAAAGCACTGGTTGTGAGGATAAAAATGGGGAAGAGAACTACATATGGTACCTTGAGCTCCTTGTAGGGAATGTTAGATACAGTATAAGTCTAATAAGTTAGTAAGCAATTATTGGTAGCAGGGGGCTTCCGTTGTGGTGTGGGGCAAGGGCTAGCTCACTGGGCTCCACCACCCACATGACCCCCACTTTCCGCGAGAGAGGGTCACCCAAGTCACGAGTTGCAAATACTGTAAACAACTTCAATAGCTGGAACTGAACTTTGTGCTCCCCTTGTCATAACCTGCATGCATTACATATTAGTTCTCTTGGCATATTTTAATTTCCTTGCATGGGTTGGGCTAAATGACCCTTGGGATCCCTTCGAATTCTACAATGCTATGATTCCTCCGAACAGGGAAGAAGAGAAGAATTCCGCCCATCGAGCCTCGATTTGGATCCAAGATGGCGACCGATCTGAAAGCGGCCTATCTCGGCAATGATTTTCCCCACCCCTACATAATGCAGGCGATACTTCCTTGGTCAGATTCAGCGGAAGGCGCTCTAGCCCTCTCGCTCTATCTCTCACAAGATGGCGGCCCTCCTTTGGCTGACGCTTTGCGGGTCAGCGACGTTAACGCTGCTGCTGCTGCTGCTTCTCCTGTTACTATGGCAACGGCAGCGGCCTGCTGGTTCCGAGGACCGCGTGGCGGTGGTGGTGCTGGGCGACCTGGGCCGCAGCCCCCGCATGCAGTACCACGCCCTGTCGCTGGCCCAGCGCGGCCGCCGCGTCGACTTTATCGGGTACCCGGGTGAGTCCGAGGTGCCGGGGCTTTTTCGAGGTTGGAAGCCACGCCTCCTATTGCCTTGCAAGCCCTCGTTCCAAAAGATGTCCGAGCGCTTTTGCGCATTCCTTTGGTTCGATGAAAGGCACTCTGCATATGCTCAGAGGCACTCTTGCGCTGCATTGCTATTTTTAACAGAATGTCGCTAAGGTCTGCAGCCAGGGATCTTGCTTCCTTGCAAACCCTCATTGCAGAGATGTGAGGGGGCTTAAGAGTTGTGAAAGGTACTCTGCATATGTTCAGATGCACTCTTGCACAGCAGTGTTGATGTTGTTAACAGAATGCTGTTAATGTAGCCAGTCATGCGTCTTCTTCTTCTTCTTCTTCTTCTTCTTCTTCTTCTTCTTTTGCAAACTCATGTTCCAGGTATGTGTGAGAGTTTAAATGCTTGGGGAAGAAGGGGCACTCTTCATATGCTCAGAGACAACCATTTAGCGAGGGCTTCCTTTAAAGTATTCCGGAGAAAGGCTTTCTGTATATGCTCAAGAGTCATAATTCACAGCATGCTTCCAGGGGCTGAAAGCTCTGGCTTTAAGAACAGCCGCTGCCCCCACATTTAAATCCTCCTGGACAACCACACACCCTCATGCTTTTCCACTCTGGAAATTTAGAAGTATGGTTTGAATGGTGTTGCAACAGGGATTGGGAACGTGTAGCCCTCCAGATGGCCGTAGACTCCAAGTCCCATCAGCTTCACCCTGCATAGCTAACAGTGCAGGATGATGGGAGTTGGAGTCCAATGATATCTGGAGGCCTACAGCTTCCCCACTCCTTCAGCAGTGGGTGTCCTTTTAAACTACCATAGGTATACATTGAATTACCCTAATATGTGTATAGTTTTTTGTCCCCAGAACACCCATATTGCTGGCTTATGCACTGAATTCATATTTGCTGTTCCCACTTAATTTGCTTTCACATTCTGTTCTGTTTATGTGTGTGCTGGATGGATTTTCTTAATTGTTTGCTTTTCTCCCAGGCACAAAGCCACACAGTGAGATTATACGTAATGGAAACATACAGATTGTTCATATCTCTGAGCTCAAAATCTGGCAAGGTATGGTGAACATTGCAGTATTTGGAGGTGTTTTTTGTTTTATATAAGAAAAGGATGCACCAGTTTTTAAAACAAGGCTCCTTTGACAGAAAAAAACTGTTTTTCTTTTTGCTATTTTATATTTTAGACATGTGTAACTTGTGTTTAATGTTTGTTATTGGTATTTTTAATGAACTTACTGTAAACAGCTTTCTGTGTTATATTATACGTGTTGCAACTCTGATGACTATTTATTTCCTCTTGTAGTTGGGCCAAAGATGTTCCAGTATATCGCAAAAGTCATTTTACAGAGCATCCAACTATTGTATACAATGCTGAGAATAGCTAAACCAAACTATGTACTTCTCCAGGTAAATATGTGTCATGAGAACTATATACAGTATTTGTGTCTCCTAGGTCTGTTTAAAACATACCACTTTTAAAGCAGTGGCAGTTGGGAAATGTTTTATTTAAAGTGTGTTTTAATTTGAATACTACATTTGGAATATTGATACACGTATGCTTTGTCTGTAGTAGTCCAGGGTTCGTTTTTAGAGCAGATTCTTATGTTTTTGCTGTAACTTTTTAATTTAGGTAGCGATCTGTTATATAATCACAAGCAAACATCATTAGATGATGGTGAATAAGGACAGGTTGCTGGACTAGATGGGTCTTTTGGTCTTAGCCTGCCCGCAGAAGGATAACAATGAAGCAGCCAGCCTAACCTTTCTTGGGAGGCAATTCCACAATATGCTTTTGATGTTCATGGGACTAAGAGAAGGTGCTCACCTGAGATGCTTAGCACCCAAACATTCTAAAGAATCTTAGGAATTGTCATTTGTTAAAGGGGCTGGGAAATAAATCTCTGAGGGTTAAATTACAGTTCTCAAGATTCTTAGGGGGGAGCCATGTGCTTTAAATGTGTGGTGTTGATATGACCTATGGCACTGAGATAAAGGCTTTGGGGAGAATGAAACTTAAGAGGAAATATTTGAAGGGTGGTGGAAGAGAGATGTGGCATTCTGGGTAGGAGTTAAAGCAGGGGTCAGCAAACTTTTTCAGCAGGGGGCCGGTCCACTGTCCCTCAGACCTTGTGGGGGGGGGCGGACTATATTTTGAAAAAAAATGAACAAATTCCTATGCCCCATGAATAACCCAGAGATGCATTTTAAATAAAAGGACCACATTCTACTCATGTAAAAACACCAGGCAGGCCCCACAAATAACCCAGAGATGCATTTTAAATAAAAGGACACATTCTACTCATGTAAAAACATGCTGATTTCCGGACCGTCCACAGGCCGGATTTAGAAGGTGATTTGGCCGCATCCGGCCCCCGGGCCTTAGTTTGGGAACCCCTGAGTTAAAGGCCCAGTCAGAGGAAGAAAGCAAGAGCTCTTCTTCTCTGGTATTGCACTGTCTCTCGCTCTCTGAAAAAGGCTCTCTTTCTCTTCATTTTTATGACCAGAATCCTCCAGGTCTGCCCAGCATAGCTGTTACCTGGGTGGCTTGTCTTCTAAGAAGCAGTAAGCTCATCATCGATTGGCACAACTATGGCTATACCATAATGAGCCTCACCCATGGAAAGAGGCACCCTATTGTCCGAATTGCTAAGTGGTTTGTACAACAGCTGTTTATAGTTTATTACACACAGTCTCCTTCCTTATAGGTCAGAAACTTGAGGAAATATTTGTACATCCGTTACCGTAGCAACTGGCCTCATACAGTGTATTGCCGAATACAGTATGATCACATCTTAAACGCAGTTAAGTTACATACGTGGTTGAAAGCAGACTGGCTGAAAATGCGCAAGTTAAATCCAAGCAAGGCAGAGAGTTTAAAAGCTCTTTATGTGCCAGATCCACTTGGGTTACCTGGCATGAAAAGAGCTTTGTAAGCTCTCTACCTTGCTTGCTGGGCAAGGCTTGCTCAGCATGCGGACTCTGGGAGTATTAGGATTCTCTCTCGCCCCTGCTAGCTACAGGTGACTCCAAGGGTTTGGATATACACTGTTTTTGTGTATACGTAGAACCCTTTGAACTGAACCCCTGCTTAAGATGCAGTTGTCCTGTATTTAAGGTTTGCTATATTTGAACATGTTATCATACTGATTTTGATTTTATTAGTCACATACTAAAATAGTCACTGGCCTACATATCATGTGGATGAAATTGTTGGTGTGTATCTCTTGTGTTAACAAATGTGGGCCCTGCTCCAGGTAAAGCTAGTCAAGCCTATGGCTGCCATCTTATATGCACTGGGCTGCATCTGGACTAAGTTAATTGAACATGGGTCCCATTGAAATCAATGTGAAAACTTCAGGCCACAGCAAGACTTAAATCTCAATTATTTCTTTGGGCATTTCATGTAGTTAATTTAGTCTGGATCTAGCTCTTTCAGTGGAGTATACTTCTGAGTAGTTATTCATAGGGTAATAGCATAAAAGCTACCGAAAATGGTTATCCCTGTTTTGAGATTGAGTTGGGCCATGGCATTATGTGGTGGGCAACTTTTTTGGTTTGAAGTTATTCTCAGTTTGTTTAGTGTGTGAGACCACTGAATTCCCAGGTTAAGGGAATTGTGTATAGGAAATATATGAACATATATTGCATTTTTGTGGTTAAAATGGATCTGAGAAATGAAGGAAAACATATGATTTTGCTTTATTTTTTAATTTTTTTAAAAGGCATTTCAACCAGGGAAGAAACTTATATTCCCATGAAAGCATCTGAGATGGGTTGAACCAGTATTTAGTAACTGATGGACATTCAATTTATTTCAGGTATGAAGAATTCTTTGGGCGTCTGTCTGACTATAACATTTGTGTGACTAACTCAATGAAAGAAGATCTTCTGGTGAACTGTAACATCAGGTAAATGAGTGGCTCACAATTGGCTCTACCAAATGAGTTGTATGTATTTCAAGGACCTTTCCTAGACCATATAGAAATATCTAGCAGAGCCAGTGGACTATTAACAATATTGTTAATATTAACGATAAACTAAAACAGAACTTATATATAATATTGGTAATATATTGTTAATATTGGTATTTTTTGTCTCTGCAAATTGCTTTGAACCTTATTGTATTGGAAAACAGCATATGAAAGTATGCATATCATAAGAACAAATGGAAGAGCAGGGTCACGTCCACCAGCATTTTGAATGTTAGGTTTACTGAGGGGCCTGCAGAGGTTTAGCCCAAAGTGCTTTGCCTCAACCCCTGGGTTTTTGCACCACAAAATCACAGAGTGCAGATTGGTCCTAGCTGCATTGCCTGCTCAGATGTGATGCCCATTGTGTGAATATCAAGCATGGATGAAGCCTCAAGTGCTCTCACCACACGTACCCTTTCCCTTCTCTAACATAACATCTGCCCATAGATTTCCTGCCTTAATTTTGTGTAAAAATTATTTCTAGGGCACTTCTATAGTACCTTTTTACCTTCACAGATTTTTTAAAATATATATTAATATTTTATTAAGATAATTTCAGTTGGAAGAAATAAAGTGAAGAGAAAAACAAAGAAAGAAAGCAAAACATTAAAAAATACAATAAGAAAAAAAGATAAAATACACTAAATATAGTGTAGTTACATTTCTATACATTATTATATAGATTTATAAGTAATATTATTGTCCTTTTGGCTAAGATCAAGTATAGTATCTGATTTTTATCTTTCTTGTTTTGACTCCTGGATCCTTTGCGTTGCAGAGCGACAACCCTCTATGACAAGCCAGCTTCTTTCTTCAAGGAAACGCCATTGATTGATCAGCATAAGTTGTTCATGAAACTAGCCAAAGAATATGCTCCATTTAAAGGCCAGCTTGTGTAAGTTAAAATGTGCTGTTGTATACACTCCTAACTAGTTTGGAACTGGCGTGCTTAAGAACACAGGAAGAGCCTTCTGGATCAGGCTAGCGGCTCATCTAGTCCAGCATCCTGTTCTCAGAGTGGCCAACTAGATGCTTGTGGGCAAACCTCAAACAGAACCTGAGCACAAGATCCCTCTGCCTTCCTGTGGTTTCCAGCAACTGGTATTCAGAAGCATTACTGCCACCAAACTATAGAGGCAGAGCATAGCCATTGTGGCTAGTAGCCATGGATAGCCTTCTCCTCCATTAATCTGCCGAACTCCTCTTTTAATTCCATCTAAATTGGCCATCGGGATGCAGGTGGCGCTGTGGGTTAAACCACAGAGCCTAGGGCTTACTGATCAGAAGGTCGGCGGTTCGAATCCCTGCAACGGGGTGAGCCCCCGTTGCCCAGTCCCAGCTCCTGCCAACCTAGCAGTTCCAAAGCACGTCAAAGTGCAAGTAGATAAATAGGTACCGGTCCAAGCGGGAAGGTAAACGGCGTTTCTGTGCGCTGCTCTGGTTCGCCAGAAGCGGCATTGTCATGCTGGCCACATGACCTGGAAGCTGTACGCCGGCTCCCTCGACCAATAACGCGAGATGAGCGCCGCAACCCCAGAGTCGGTCACAACCGGACCTAATGGTCAGGGGTCCCTTTACCTTTGGCCATCGCTGCCTGCCGTGAGAATGAGTTCCATAATTTAATTATGCTCTGCATGAGTAAGTAACAATGCTTTGTATTCATTTGGTACCAAGGCAGCTCGGTTAAATACTAATGGGTTGAGGAGCTTAGTAGGGAACTTTGAGAAGGGATAAATATTGACAACATCTCCTGCCTAAATATGGAGCTGACCTTTATGGCTTCCATTAATCTGATTTTGGGAGCTATAATGTTTGGTTTGGCATGTGTGCTTTTGCTGATCACACATGTTCCTTGAAGGTTAGTCTTTAGAATCCTGTTTTTCCTCAGAGCAGAGTCCAGCCTCCCAGGTGATGTTGAGAAAACTGCCTTTACACAACTAGACACCAGGAGCGGAAACGTGTTGCACTGCATGGGTCGGCCAGCTCTCCTCATCAGCAGCACCAGCTGGACAGGTCTTGGCTCTATACCATTGTCTGTGTATCTTTCCGTACAGTATGTTTGAGATGCTTATACATGAAGCTGTAAAATAGGGATGCAGAACCTCAGGTCTCTTTGCCTGGCCCTTGGGACTTTCCATAGGCCACACCCCCTCCTAAGCCACACTTCTCATGAGCCCTGCTTCATATTCTTGGGTGTTTTTGCCTGGCTGGAATGTGCCCTTGAACCTCTGATAATGCTTCTTGCTTGTCTGGATGGAGAGGGGTTTGTGAGTAGAAACTAGCCTAGCATAGAAAGTTAAAATTCACATTTGCAGCTCCCATCGCTTTTGCCTCTGGCCCTGCCCACCACTGCAATGTTTCCTCTAAAAGGGAATGCTGCCTTTGGGCTGGAAAGGTGCCCCACTCCTGCTGTAAGACTGCACTAACTGTACCAATAGAAGTGGCAAGTACTTGAGCAGAGAATACTTCAAGATTGCTTGGAATTCTTTTTTTTCTTTTTTTTATAGTTAGTGGAAGTACAGGGACCAATTATCAAATTGGCAACATAATCATGGTTGCTAACAGAAGCTGATTGCCTCCCATTTCCAAGGAGAGGATAATTTTCATGTCCCTCTTTCCTTGGATTTCTGATCATGTATGGCTGTGTTGAAAAATATAATCTCATCATGGGGGCAGGAACTGTGAACATAAGGCTGCACATGAAGAGTGTAACATAAAGAGTGTAACATAAACATTATCTTGTTCTGTATTAGAATTTCTCCAAAAACTGTGTCAGCCACTAACTTTTCGACAGCCTTTCTATCCCCCTTCATCCCCCAATTGATATTGCTTGGTTTTCACAGTCTACTTGCAAATGTTTGGAAAGCATTTGTTTCATTAGCAATTATTGAGTTTTAATTAATGTTTGAAGGTTATGAAGCAATTTTGAAATTGACAGGATGAAATAAGTGACCCTGGAGTACACAGCAGCCTAATATAAACTGGGTTTATTTTTTAAATTTATGTCAGAGCTCCATTCTTTTCCCTAGTAAAAGTAACAGAGCTGACCCTAGGACTAGGCAGGGTAAGATGGAATATTTTGGGGGAGTACAATTTATTTAGGATTACATTATATGATTGGAAGACTCTTTGAATCTTCTCCCTTCACCAAAATACATTGGGATCATCTGTGATGTATAAAGTTTGTAGACAGTCATTTCATGTATTTAAAGCATTTTTACTCTGCTTTCAGTCAAAACGGCTCCCAGAGCTGCTTATAGATCAAGAAAAAGCAAATGAATCCACTCAAGAAGACAAGACCCAAAGCTAAAAGGGATGGGGAGGGAAGATGAAAATGAGCAACCTCAGGCAGCAGTTTCTTAAAGGTTACAAAGTTCTTATAATGGCAAAACAGTTCAGTTAGCCTCTGTTGGGAGACAGTTGTGGAAGAGCTAAAGGCTCTCAGCAGAGCCAGTGGAATAGTCAAAATGCCTTAAGGAACCCAGCAAATGCACAAGGCATTCAGAGTTGATTTCAAAGTTGATCTCAGTGGGCTTAAGCATGTCTAAATTTGTGTAAATTTTCATGGCCATGAGAGGAAAGCGAAAGTGATTTGAGCTTTTTAAGATGGCGCTACTTCGAATTGCTTCAACGCAACAGGAGCTCCATTAAGAAGATTTATGGGGAGGCTGGACTGATTAACTCACACAGGAGAAAGAACATCTGTGAGACTTTGTTTGATATTTATATCAGCAGCTGGGAAACAATCGTGAAAGTAGAAAACATCTATGTGACTGTAAGGGGAAGATCTGGATTATTATGAACTTGAAGGACGATTTGAACTTTAGAAAAAAGACGGCAGTGGACAGTTGCGAGGAATTCCCAATTTCTTGAAGCATGGGAACCCAAATAAAAAATTCTTTAGATGATTTGGCATAACATTCGGTCTGATTGATATATATATGTGTATAATTTGAAATATTGAATGTGATATAATTGGTTTTAATTGGAAA
The DNA here is from genome assembly GCF_963506605.1 of Zootoca vivipara. Lineage (NCBI taxonomy): Eukaryota > Metazoa > Chordata > Lepidosauria > Squamata > Lacertidae > Zootoca > Zootoca vivipara. The sequence continues at coordinate 34,514,532 of NC_083289.1, read as the reverse complement.
ATTAATAAAAATATTTTTTAAAAAAAAAAAAAAAGCATGTCTAATGCCAACACAGAATACATTGCTATTTGAATGGATGTGACAAATACGGAAGAGATTACTTTAGCTGCATGTCTTCTAGCTGCTGTGAGCCCCTTTGGCTGTACAAGAGAGAAGCACTGTGTTGATTGCCTCATTTGCTCTACGTTATACAGTTGCTACAGAGACAGCACTCAAAAGCAGAATTGCTTTAGGTGAAACCAGAGTCATTGCTGTGATTCTTGTATATTAACTGCAGACTTTTTCTCCCTTTTCTAGAAGATGAAGATTTTTCCATCCTATTAAGAGCTTTAGAAGGTGGGTTATTGAGGAAGCGTTCTGTCTTTCTTAACAAGCAAGCCTGGATCCACTACTGTCACTGGAGGCACAGGTTGCCTCAACAGTGTGGCCTGCCCATCGTTTGATTTGATCTGGTCCTCCTGCCAAAAGTGATTCCCCATCCCTGCACTGGCGGAATTGGCAACTGGATCAGAGAGCAGGAACTGTGGTCTATCCCCTTCCTTTCTTCACTTGTTGGGAACAGTGTACTATTAGGTGGCTAAGACTGAGAAGGGTATTTTGAGCAGTGGGGGAGAGACGTTGGCATAATGCATAGGTGAACACACCTCCTTGAATGCTCATAAGCAGACCTTGATTGTGGGTTACCCCCTACTGCAACCAAAGCTATTGTTGCCTCAGTCCTGTGAACCTCAATCTTCCACTTCTCCTGCCCACAGCTGCAAAAAGAAAGGGGGGGAGCTGTAGAGAAAAGTAGCGGCAGCAGTAGGCTCTTTTCTACCCCTGGCAGAGCATCTTTCTTAGCAGAGGACTCGGACCAGCAGTTCCAACATGCCTATCAGAAAAAAGTGAGAGTGTGAGAGCACCAAGGAAAAGGCCCCCATCAGGGAACAGGCTTGTTCTCTGATGGGGAACATTTCTATTTGCATTGCCACAGTGTGTTCTGTGCATATCTGGGATTATTCAGGTGATGGCTACAAAGTCTCCTTTTGCGTCATTCTTGACTAAAAATACTCTTTTATCAAGGCATGCTGAAAACTTGGTAATAGGGTGGCATCTAGATGCCTAAACTAAAAAATATCAGGTAGCAACTACAAGGGTTCCCCCTCCCCCTCCCCCAATTCTCCTGTTGGTGCAGATTCACTTTGGGATCTGTCTACAAACCATCTTGGATGTAAGACTGTAGCTCTTTCCACCTCAGTCTTCCTGCTTGCTGTAGAAATCCCAAACTTGTTAAAAATAAAAAAAGGTTGCCTTTTGTAGCCTGTCACTTTTCTCCAATGATGGTTTTGGGAAAGTCACAACAACTATTGTTTTTTTGTCGCACAGAATATGAACGCTATCTCAACGATGGAGCAAAGCTTCCTCCTCTTGTGTGTGTGATAACAGGTAGCAGCTTTTAAATCATTTGTCTTCTTTTCATCTTATGTACCCGTTCCCCACCACCACCACCACTGAAGAAGCAAGGACGCTTCTGTTTGCTCCAGAGCTCTCTCTGTGTTGAGTGCATTAGTGAGGACCCTGCTTTCATTTTTGTATTCTGTTTATGCCTTAAGCCGCTTGCCCTAGGTTGCTGGCGTGGTGTGAGCCCCCCACCCCTGCCCTGGAGGACTATACAGTTGTTACATTTACATCCTACCTTTCCTCCAAGGAACTCCAGGTGGCATGTTTCTCCTCCCTCTGTGGCTGCAATCCTGTGCAGTAGGCTAGATCTTGGCTGCAATCCTGTGCAGTAGGCTAGACTGAGAGACTCCAACTGGCTCAAAGTCACCCACTGAGCTCCAATGCTGAGTAGCGATTTTAACTCCGTTCTCCCAGCCTGACATTCTATAACCACGGCACCATGCTGGTTCTGGGCATTCAAATGAAATCTTGCCCAGAGGATGATAACTCTCACACTGTGCCCTTTTGGATTAACAGCAAACCATTTTGTTCATTTTCTTTCATTTAAAAAGGCAAAGGGCCTCTGAAGGAGTATTACAACAAGCTGATTGCAGAGCTGCATTTCAAGCATATCCAGATCTGTACTCCCTGGCTGGAAGCAGAGGATTACCCCCTTCTGCTTGGTAAGGAAGATCTTCGAATTCTCAGTGTGCTTCAATGTGCCATTTTGAAAATTTACAGGAGCAGACTCATGAGGTCTTTGGGGTATAGGATAGTGGTCCATTGCAAGACTGTGATAGCAGAACCTGCTATTGAATAATAGAATCATAGAATTGTAGAGCTGGAAGGGACCCCAAGGGGGGAATCCTTGCATTGCAGGAATCCTGCTCACAGCCATCCATGGGTGGGCTTGAACCACCAACCTTCTGGTTAACAGCCAGATGCCCCGACCCACTTGAAATGGGTCCTTGGAAGCAGGAGAGGAACTTGCACCCGTACCTCCCTTCTCCTCTCCACATGGGTGTTGACTGGCAGGGCAGAGGGAAAACAAGATGGCAGTGATATACAAATTGGCTAAGGTAAAGAACTGTCTCTTCAGCATATGGTAGAAGCTACATAATGGAAGGCACCATAATTACCTCTGCGGTGGGGGGGGGGGTATCCCACAGCATGGAGGCTGCCAGTGAGAATGGCTTCTCCCAGGCCACCACTTCTAGAAGCTCCAAGGGCAGTGGAACTACAAATAAGGCCCCTCTCTGCTGATTTTGGCACCCAAGAGGATCGGGGTGGGGGTGGGGGGAGAAGAGGTCAGTAGAGAGGGTCTTGTATTCTGGCTTGAGTTCCTAAGTGATCTGGGCTTGGGAATGTTTGAGCGACAGTGAAACAGTTTCAAGTGGGTGCTATGCAAGAGCTGGTGTACAATTCCTGCGTGCCTTATTTTAACTACCCCACACCCCCAGTACAAACTCCTCATTGGCAGGCCTCATTGCCACCTGATTTGTACGCCTCCTTTTTTTTCCGCGGTGGCAGCAAGCTATCCATTACTTGAGCAGCTAGTGTACTACCAAAAAACCCTCATTTGCAGAATATACTCAACAGGGGGTTGATTTCTCTTACAGGCTCAGCTGATTTGGGTGTCTGTCTTCATATGTCCTCCAGTGGCTTGGATCTACCTATGAAGGTCGTGGACATGTTTGGCTGCTGCTTGCCTGTGTGTGCAGTGCACTTCCAGTGGTAAGAGCACACCTGTGTGTTTCAGTGTCTCAAAAGAACCTGGCATTAGACCATTGGTCCATCTAGTGCAGTAATGTTTACACTGGCAGGCAGCACCTCTCAGGGGTTTCAGGCAGGGAGTCTTTCCCAGCCCTGCTTGGGGATAATGGGATTTGAAGCTGAGACCTCCTGCATACAAAGCAGATGCTCTACCAATGAGTTATGGCTCTTCCTCCATCTAGTATATCCCCTGTTGGTTAACCCATCTCTCTATCCTTTGAGATCTCCATTTGTTTATTATTATTGGTAGTGGTTGTTACTACAAGTGGGCCCTGCAACAAAAAGTTGCAGAGTGCTCCTGTTCAGGTTGCAGCCAGTCTGGAGCCTTATAGACTTGTTCAGTCCTCATAGGAGCTCCTTGCAGTTTCCTCTGGGTTTTTTTAATACTCCCTGGAAGCTCACAGGTCCTTGTCAACTCCCTTTAGTTAGAAATAGTTGGGAAGCTATTGTTTTTATTTTAATTCAGAAATCTTGCTGTGCTTTTCTGTGCTGTGTTTGGGGCTGATGTGGTCCAAAATACCTGGAAGGCACCAGGCTGGTGCATTAATGTGTTATGTTAATTGTTAACCCACTCCCCCACTGAAAAAACAACAACAACTTTGAGGTTCTTTCTAGTGCTGTTTTGCTTATTTTTGCAGTATACATGAACTTGTGAAGCATGAAGTAAATGGTTTGGTGTTCCGGGACTCAAGTGAACTTGCAGAGCAACTGAAGGTAACTTAGAAAAAGAGAACTTTGACTTGCTGATGGGGCTCATTGAGCATTCATTGCTCTGGAAACATCAAGGAAAAACAAAACCTCCCTGCACATAGAAAATTAGGAGAAATGTATAAGCTAACATTCTGCCTGATGCACTAGCTTTCTGTGTGCAGGGAGTTGCTTTTAAATAAGTGGAAAGTGTCATTATTCTCTCGTGCATATGCTGCCCTTTTAAAAATATATAGCTTTATTTTTTTTATTAAGGATTTTCCAGTATATGGAATGCAGGCTAAACATATAATCAATTTTCTTAAAGAAAAAAGAATCAAACACAACCAATTTAGTTAAGGATGCATAGAGTACGGAATTGCAACCCCCCCCCCAGCCCTTCATTATTTTCTCAGTAGGTCAGCAAGATTTCATAATGGCATGGGTTAGGTTATTGAATCTTGGAATACATAGTTCTGACTATAATTTACTAGCGTAAACAGTTCTTTGATAATCCCAGGGACTTGTCACATTATTACTGTTCCATGTGCCAATTTTGAAGGCGGTACTTTTCTAGTGAGACATCAGTTTGTTTGTTGAGGAAGCAATTGATTCAATGTAGCTATATCTGGGGAAAATACCTGCATCTTTCCATAATTGCAAGTATAGAAAGTAGAATATTTTTCCATTTTCCTGTATACTGCATTAATCTGTTTCACTCGCTCTTTCTAACCTTGCAGATGCTTTTCTTGGATTATTCTTCTGTAGAAGGCAAGCTCAATTTATTCCGAAGGAATCTTCGCACAACCAAGCAGCTGCGGTGGGATGAAAGTTGGGAGCAGGCAGTGCTTCCTCTTTTTAGCAGCAGTTAAGCTGATACGACTTCAAAGTTAATTTATAACTTGCACATTCTCAAAATCTGTAACACCACAAGCGTGTTTGCATATCAAAAATTATTTTACAAAAGAAAAAGCGGTTTTATATGGTGAATAAAAAGTTTTATCTGGAGCTTCGTTTTAGGCATATGCAATTTTTCCACCTTTTTTCCTCTTAATTTCTATGCTGTGGGCAGAGCTAATGTTGTTTTGTATCTACTAACTGCTTCATTGTTGTTTTTAAATGCGGTAATGAAGTAGGTTGTGGTGCCTTCGGTTATTGTTGCCTAAGTTGCAAGCTGGTAATTCCCTATTTGAAGTGGAAACATGTTACAGTACTGTGAATCATGGAAAGTACCTTTATAACATCTTCACGTTCAAAGGAGATACCATATTGCGATGTGTGTTATGTGTTTCCTACCTTACTTTATAACTGGTATTTGAACATGAAATGGATAATTTTGCCAAGAACATGCAGGGTCTGAAACCTTAAACTCCAAGGTCTATGTCGTGTTACAGTACATTTAGCATTTCCCCCCTCCCTTTGAAAAGGGGTCATGCTGGTATTTGTATTTCATGTTTAAAACAATGCCTTGAGTGTTCAATCATATTTCATTTTTGGATCTCTTTGTTCAGGGTAGACATTTGTATTGCAAGGAAAAGGACCAAACAGGCTTGGCTGATGAGATAGTAGGACTTGGAGATCTTGGCCCAAGGTGGAAAGAAGCTTTGCCTCTGTTCAAGGAGAGATCTTTTAAACCTCGGCCATTTTGCTTCGTCCTAGGACTCTCATCAAGGCTTCTTTGACATCTTTATTGCGCAGGCTGTATATGATCGGGTTTATCATGGGGTTGATGATAGTATAGAAGACCGAGATGGCCTTGTCCTCTTCTGGCGTGCGCTGCCCCTTCGACCGCATGTACATGAGCATGGCAGTCGTGTAGAAGATAGTCACCACTGTCAGGTGCGCTGAGCAGGTGGAGAAAGCTTTCTGCCTGCTGTCGGCAGAGGCGAGTCGCAGTATGGCAATAATGATGCGTACATAAGAGAGCACGATCAAGAGAAAGGGGATGATCTCCGTCGCTATGCCCCCCAGGTACATTGCACTCTCGCTCACAGAGGTGTCAGCGCACACCAGCTGAAGCATGGCTGGGACTTCACAGAAATAGTGGTCAATGACGTTGGAGCCACAGAGAGGGAGCTTCAGGACAAAGAGTGGAACCACCGACCCCAGGAAGGTGCTGAGCCAAGACCCAGCAGCCATGCCGATACAAACCGATTTGTTCATTAGAACAGAGTAGCGCAACGGGTGGCAGATGGCGACGTATCGGTCGATCGCCATCACAGCAAGGAAGATACATTCTGCCGCCCCTAGGAACAGCGTGATATACATCTGAGCCTCGCACAACTCGGCTGAGATGGACTTCCTTGTCACCAGGAAGTTCATGAGCATTTTGGGGACAACAGCCGAAGTGCAAATGATATTCAAGACTGCCAGGTTGCAGAGGAAGAAGTACATGGGCATTTGAAGGTGGGGATCCAGGCTGGTCAAAGTGATTACAGCAATGTTTCCAATCAGAGTTACGGTGTAGATCACGAGGAATATAATGAAGAGGAAGACTTCGGCCAGTGGGGAGAGAGGGAACCCCAAGAGAACAAATTCTGTGATGATGGTCAGGTTTTCCATTTACATACTTTTCTGTAGGAAGAACCATAGTGGTTTAGTGGTCAAAAGTACAAGAACTCATCTTGACAGCCCATATAGCTTTGCCCATGAAGAGAGTCTATACACACTCGCATCCCAAAGCAGCAATAGATAGCGTAATACCCAGTTGATTAGGAGCGGCATGTCTGCAATCCAATGAAAAGATACCTAGTCATTTCCGTCAATCTCCTTTCTGACTTCTCAAAACGTGTTGCGATCTTAACCCTGCTGAAATGCCACCTTCAGCTTTCAATTAGAAATGGAAACACTATTGTTGCAAATAAGTGTGTGCATTTAAACTGCTGTCAATGGGAAAAAGAAAAGGAGAACCCTACCACTTTTATTTTCCTCATTCTCTGACTACCTCTCTTCCGATGTTGCTGAACTACTGTTTCCATCATCCCTGACCATTGGCCAGGCTGGCTGGGAATGATGGGAGTCGGAGTCCAACAACACAAGTTGCCAACATCTGCCCTACATGCTGTGTCAGACCGGACAACCCACTGCTGTTTCTTTCAACTGGGTCTGCTCCCCCTGCTGTTTGAGATCCTTTTTAACAGGAGATGGTGGAGATTGTACCTGTGTCCTTCTGTCTCAGAGCTCTGTAGCCCCCTGTTATGTCAAGATGGGATGCATCATTTAACTTGCACCGGCAGTAGATTACAGAAGTGTTTTGTCCCCCAATCACTCACCTTTTAAATTTGTTTTAAAATAAATGTGTTTCTTTTTTTTTATTAAAAAAAACCTCCGTCTCTGTGCTGCTTTGGGAAACTGAAGTTGGTGTAAGGTAGCTGATTGGGATGTGGGGACTGCCATGTGCACAAACCTACCTAAGTTGGAGGTTCTAGAGGAGCCTTAGAGGAGGCTCTAAGTAGGAGGAGCCTTGGAGGCACTTCAGCACAAGTAGCTGCCTTAATGCCAAGCATGAGCCTTGGCCCACTGATGTGTAGCACCTCTCCACGATTTCACACTGGGCTCTTCCTCAACCCTTTCTGGAAGCACTAGGGATTGAATTTGCATGCAGAACATGTGCTCTATCACAGAGCTGCAGCCCTCCCAGTGCTGCTTCCACCACCATTACTAATATATCCGGCTTAATGCCAAAATGGGATTTTAAGTGGTTCATGAAGTAGAAAAACCAAGTTACACAATTAAAATGTACAGTAAGACAGCACCATAAAAAACATATCAGTTAACAACAAGGCAAATAAACATAATGGCTGTGTAAACAGGCGAGTTGTCAAAAGCCGGTGGAATGCCAATAGAGATGGAGGTCTTTTGTATTGACGGCAGGGAGTGCTTTTCCTAACACTGGAGATATTAGTGAAAAAAGCCTGCTACTGTGTTGCTACAGGCCAATAAATGTCAAGCTATGGCAATGGTACCAGCTGAAGACCTTTCATTTGCCTCCGTCTGTCATGATATTTTGACTTACTAGATCCAATAATGCAAGTTTTCTATAAAATTTTAAATTAGAACACTTTCCAAAAAATTATTTCGCATAGGGTAATTTGCACTGAAAAATCTTCCACTTGCATCAGAAAATGTTCTTTAAAAAATAAATCAATTTTATTAAAGGTTTTCAACCTAATATACCATAAAATTCCAACTAAACTAAAAATAATAATAACAAATATATCAAACAGAAATAAATTAAGGGGGAAAATAAAATACATTAATGATCCTCATAAGACACCCTGCCTCTCACACAGGCCCCTTCCTTTTCTCTCTCCCAGCTCCCTGCATAAGAAAATGTTTTGATGCCCTAGAGAGTAATGTCCTACAGCATTTTTATATTGCATCCAGTAAACAAAGCTAAAAAAATTTAAACTGCCAACCTTGCCTACAACTGTATTTACAATTGGCATCTATTCAGTGTTGCTAATGAACTTGCGAAACAGATAATTTTTAAAAGGAAGAAAAAAAGCAATGGGGTTCTTCCTCCTGCAGTTCACTGCTTTAGATCACGGCTAATTAACTCCTAACAGCCCCAATGAGGTCAAGAATGATGGGAGTTGTAGTCCAATAACACGTGCAGGGCACTATGTTGACTACCCCTGTCTTAAATAGTAGCCTTTTGTCTTCTTTTATGCTGAGTGGAGTATTGTGCTCCTGGTTTTAATTTGCCTGATTTTTATTTACATATTGCTGCTATGGGTAGCTAACATGCAGTTCTCCAGATGTCTTCCATCTCCAGTCTTTTAACAGGCTCCATTGGAAAGAATCAACCAAAGAAAGGTGGTTCCAGGTGGAAAAGCACTATTAGCTCTTTGCTCCCACCCACTACTTCAGATTGCATCCAATCCTTGCTTCGTAGGGAATGGACACATGCTCCCATGTTTGGTCCTGCCAGTGTTTTAGTTTGTTGTATCCAAGGAAGCTACTTTATACCTAGTCAGATCATTGGTCTATTTGGCTCAGGATTGTCTGCACTGAATGGCAGCAGTTATCCAGGTTTTGAGAGGGAGGCTTTCCCAGCTCTGCCTTATTAGTAGCTGCACGTATGACTATTGCCACTTTTTGGAAGGATCTTAAAGGAGCTAATTTAACAGCATGGTATAAAAGGGTTATAGGGACGCGGTTGGCGCTGTGGGTTAAACCACAGAGCCTAGGGCTTGCCGATCAGAAGGTCTGTGGTTCGAATCCCCACGACGGGGTGAGCTCCCGTTGCTCGGTCCCAGCTCCTGCCAACCTAGCAGTTTGAAAGCATGTCAAAGTGCAAGTAGATAAATAGGTACCGCTACAGCGGGAAGGTAAACGGCGTTTCTGTGTGCTGCTCTGCTTCACCAGAAGCGGCTTTGTCATGCTGACCACATGACCTGGAAGCTGTATGCTAGCTCCCTCGGCCAATAATACGAGATGAGCACCGCAACCCCAGAGTCGGTCACGACTGGACCTAATGGTCAGGGGTCCCTTTACCTTTATAAAAGGGTTTGGCAGATGGCCCTTGCAGAGAAACTAGCATGTAAGCTAAGAATAGCTAGAGGAAATAAATTCAGCTACATGCTTGGGAGAGTCGGTGGAGGCTTGACTGCTTATACAAAAAATTCCAACAATAAAAGGAAAGTCGTAGCATCATAGAGCTGGGAGAGACTCTGAGGTTTATTCTAGTCCAATCCCTGAAATGTGGGAATCTCAACTAGATCATACATGTCTACCACATCTTATGGGAGACTGTTAGAGAACCTCTTACCACCTCTTATGGGAGACTGTCCCTGAAATGCGGGAATCTCAACTGGATCATACATGTCTACCACCTCTTATGGGAGACTGTTCCACGGTCAAACAGCTCTCACTGTCAGAAAATTCTTCCTGATGTTTAGTTGGAATCTTCTTTTTTGTAACTTGAATCCATTGGTTTGAGTTCTACCCTCCTGAACAACAAGCTTGCTCCATCCTCTATGCGACAGCCTTGAGATATTTGAAGATGGCTATCATATTTCATGTCAATCTCGTCTTTTCCAGGCTAAACATACCCAACTCCCTCAATCATTCGTCATAAGGCTTGGTTTCAATACCTTTGATCATATTGGTTGTCCTCCTCTGCACACGTTTCAGCTTGTCAACATCCCTCTTATATAGTGGCATCCAGAGCTGGACACAGTACTTCAGGTGTAGTTTGCCCAAGGCAGAATAAAGTGGCACTATTACTTCACTTGATCTGGACACTACCTCTGATGATGCAGCTTGGAATAGCATTAGCTTTTTCTGCTGCTGCATCACACAGTTTGCTCATGTTAAGATTGTGGTCTACTAAGACCCCTAGATCATTTTCACATGTACTACTAGCAAGCCAGGCACCCCTCATCTTATATTTCTGCAACTGGTAAAGGGTAAATGGACCCCTGACCATTAGGTCCAGTCGTGACCGACTCTGGGGGTGCGACGCTCATCTTGCGTTATTGGCCGAGGGAGCCAGCGTACAGCTTCCAGGTCATGTGGCCAGCATGACAAAGCCACTTCTGGCGAACCAGAGCAGCACACGGAAACGCCGTTTACCTCCCGCCTGAGCGGTACCTATTTATCTACTTGCACTTTGACGTGCTTTCGAACTGCTAGGTTGGCAGGAGCAGGGACTGAGCAAAGGGAGCTCACCCCATCGCGGGGATTCGAACCGCCGACCTTCTGATCAGCAAACCCTAGGCTCTGTGGTTTAACCCACAGAGCCACCTGCGTCCCTGACACTGGTACTTCGTGCCTAAGTGCAGAACTTTACATTTGTCCCTTTTGAAATTCATTTTGTTAGCTTGTGCCCAGTTTTCCAATCTGTTAGAGTCATTTTGAATCCTGATTCTGTCTTCAGTGGCATTGGCTACCTTCCCAGTTTGGTGTCACCAGCAAATCTGATGAGCATCCCCTCAACACCTTCATCAAAGTCATTGATAAAGATGTTGAACAACAATGGGCCCAGGACAGAATCCTGCGGCAGAATCCTACTTTATCACTGTTTCCCAGGATGATGAGGAACCATTAGTAAGCACTTTGTGGGTTGGGTCAGCCAGCCAGCTACAAACCCATCTAACAGTTACCTCATCCAGCCCACATTTTACTAGCTTCTCTGCAAGAATAGCATGGGGGACTTTGTCAAAAACCATACTGAAATCAATATACACTACCGTATGTCAGAAGACTGCCTGATATATAAATCTGTTAAACATTTTCTCTTTTTATTACTTTAAATACTTTAATAAATATTACTTTTATTACTTCAAAATCTCTGCAGTATTTACTTGAAAACTTTCTGTGGGGTCTGCACATAGAAGCCTCTTGGTTTTGTTGTTTCTTGTTTTTGTACAGTTGGTCATGGTTTAGATTTTGGAATGTCGCTTTCTCTTTTGTGAAGTCTTTGATCTGTTATGCTTGTTAAGCAACTTTGTAAAAAGGAACTGAAAGTGAAAGGGCAAGTAGCTTATGACAATTAGTGGCCTATCCTCAAGCTATTTCCACCCCAGGCCTGACCCTCTTTAGCTACTGAGATTAGTTAACATGAGGCATCTTCAGGGTAGCATAGCTGTAGGTCATTCTACCAAACTGGATAACCCCGGGTTCTAGTATTTTGAAAGAGAGAGAAAAAATGTATTGTTACCTGCTTTCTCCACAACCATGCATCATTTTATACACCTTGATCATACCTCTCCCTTAACTCAACTTTTTCCGATGTGCAACATTGTATTGTAGAATAATTTATTGTAGAATAATTCTTCCAGTCCCCTGATCATTTTGGTTGCCCCTTTCAGCACCTTTTGAGCCTTTCTTTTCTTTTCTCTTTTCTTTTCTTTTGGTGCAGTGACTACAACTGTGCACACAATTCCAGCTGAGATCTTGTGGTATTCATATAGCAATGGAAATGGACTTTACACTGGCAATTGCAGTCAACATAAGTTAATAGGAATCAGGTTTTATTTTATTTTTTTGTCTCCCCTTCTGTCCCGTCCCTCCCATTTACCTGAAGGGGTGGCTTTTTATGTCATCATCACATTCTCAGCACGGAGTCTGTATGCAGAAGTAGTTTCTCTTTTTCTTCTTGTAGACCTCCCTAATTCTGAACTTCAGAGTCACAGGAAAGGGTCAGCCATATAAGACTGATGCAGAGAAACTTCCCTCTTGGACTCTCATGGTGTTATGAAAGAAACAATGGATTCAAAGCATTTCCTCTCCCCAAATCTAATACCAGTCACGGGGAGAACTTCTTGGTGTTTTTCACCAAGAGACAGAGAGAGACTCTAGAGGAAACGTATTTTCTAAAGGACCTTTGAATAGGCTAACTCTTTGGGGATACAGGGCTCACAAACTCAACTGTGCAATTAAACTAGATTAGCACATAGTTAGATCCAGATGCATCTACTGTATCACAGTTAAATAGAAAACTAAACGTTGTATCTAATTGCATAGAATAATAATAATAATAATAATAATAATAATAATAATAATAAATTTTTATTTATACCCCGCCCTCCCCAGTCAAAAACCGGGCTCAGGGCGGCTGACACCAACAGAACCACAATAAAACATAAAAACAATTAATTAAAATACAGATTAAAATACAGTATTAAAATTTAAAGTGCAGCCTCATTTCAAGTAGGCCATAAGTGGCTGACACCAACAGAACCACAATAAAACATAAAAACAATTAGTTAAAATACAGATTAAAATACAGTATTAAAATTTAAAGTGCAGCCTCATTTCAAGTAGGCCATAAATCCAAGCCATGAGGGAGAAAAACACAGGGGTCAGGCTGAGTCCAACCCAAAGGCCAGGCGGAACAGCTCTGTCTTGCAGGCCCTGCGGAAAGATGACAAATCCCGCAGGGCCCTGGTCTCCTGGGAAAGAGCGTTCCACCAGGTTGGGGCCAGTACTGAAAAGGCCCTGGCTCTAGTAGAGGCCAATCTAGCCATCTTATGACTCGGGATCTCCAGAATATTATTGTTTGTGGACCTTAAGGTCCTCCGCGGGGCATACCAGGAGAGGCGGAGAGTTGCAGATTTGGAAGGGACCCTGAGGATCATCTAGTTCAACCCCCTGCAATGCAGGACTGTACCATATGGGGATCAAACCTGCAACCTTGGCGTTATCAGCACTGTGCTCTAACCAACTGAGCTATCCAGGCTGTCCATATTGAAATGTAGTGCTCACCCATCCAGTTGTTTAACATGGATAGTAAGTTTCCTGCACCTCCATTAATTCTCTGTTGCCCATGTGATGCTCTCCACCAAATAATAGAATCATAGATCTTCCCACACTCTCCCCTCCCTCAGAGATAGTCCAAAAAGAAGAGGGTGTGAGAAAATCTGGATTAAGGGAGGGGAAAGTATGGGAATGCGGTGATTTGAACATCATAAGGGCTATGGAGAATTAGTGGAGGTACAGAAAGCTTTCTATCAACATTAAACAACAGGATGGATGAGAGCCTGTCGTTTAAGCACTTCTGGTGGTGTGGAGTTGTTTTGCTGTGGGCTTGGTTTAATTTTTCAGTGTGAATCCACACCACACATTCAAAGCATATGGTTTTCCCCCAAAGGATCCTGAGATCTGTAGTTTACCCCTCGCAGAATTGCAATTCCCAGCACCCTTAAGTTCCCACTCCCAAGATTCTTTGGGGGAAGCTGTGTGCTTGAAATGTGTTGCCTTGATGTGCCTGTGGGGTTCACTAGGGTCAGGGAAGGGTCAGGGCTCAGTAGTCCAGCGTAGGCTGCAGGAGGCAGAGGTTCAATTCCTGGCATGTCCGGGTGAAGTTGTGGGGCTGTGGTGGTGGAATCTGCCTGTGATCCTGGAGAGACGCTACCAGTCAGTGTGTGTGTGTGTGTGTGTGTGTGTGTGTGTGTGTGTGTGTGTGTTTATGTATTTAAAGCATTACATTACAAGGGGTTGGACTAGATGACCCCAGGGGTCCCTTCCAACCCTATGATTCTATGATCTATGAAATCATGGAATTCACTCTCACAGGAGGCAGTGATGGCCACTAACCTAGACTGCTTTAAAAGAAGATTTTGGACAAATTTATGGAGGGAAGGGTTATTGGTGGCTACTAGCCGTGATGGCTATCTCCACTGTTGGAAATGTTATGCCTGTGAATTCCAGTCGCTGGGAATAGCAAATGGGGAGAATGCTACTGCACTCTGGTCTTGCTAGCAGGCTTCCCATAGGGATCTGGTTGGCTGGACTAGATGGGCCATTGACCTGAACTGGCAAGCCCCTCTTATGTTATCACCACCAGCAATACCTGAAGGAGCGTCTCCACCCCCATCGCTTAGCCCTTACCCTGAGGTCCAGCTCCAAGGGCCTTCTGGCGGTTCCTTCACTGTGAGAAGTGAAGCTACAGGGAACCAGGCAGAGGGTCTTCTTGGTAGTGGCGCCCACCCTGTAGAACGCCCTCCCATCATATGTCAAGGAAATAAACAACTATCTGACTTTTAGAAGACACTTTGAAAGTAACCCTGTTTAGGGAAATTTTTAATGTTTGCTCTTTTATCATGTTTTTAATATTCTGTTGGGAGCCTCCCAGAGGGAAACCCAGCCAGATAGGTGGGGTATAAATAATAAATTCTTCTTCTTCTTCTTCTTCTTCTTCTTCTTCTTCTTCTTCTTCTTCTTCTTCTTCTTCTTCTTCTTCTTCTTCTTCTTCTTCTTCTTCTTCTTCTTCTTCTTCTCCCATCCTTCCTACCCAAGAAGCCCAGGGTGGCAAAGAGATGCACAACTTTACAAAAACCCTATCTCTAGATTAAAACATTCCAAAAGCAATTACAATTTCAAAGGTTCTTCCCTCCAACGATCTTGAGGTTTCCAGAAACAGTCTTCTTCATCCACCAAAAGCCAGTGTCAACAGGAATGCTTAGATTCCTCCTAACTGTTAATCGTGGTTAAGGCAGGCACACCTCACTAGCGAGGGCATCCCACAACCAGGGAGCTACCACCGAAAAGGCCCTGTGAAGGCCTCACCTTCCAGTTGTAGGGTCCAAGGTAGCTGGTATTAGAGAAGGCATTCTTTTAGGTACTTTTCATACAAGAAGCAGTGATGGGCACCAACTTGGTTGACTTTAAAAGAGAGTTATAAAAGTTTGTGGAATGTAAGTCTGTTAATGACTACAACCAGGATTAGGTGTGTGATATAAAAATAATGTTCTTATACCTAAAGGAGCGTCTCCACCCCCATCGTTCTGCCCGGACACTGAGGTCCAGCTCCGAGGGCCTTCTTGCGGTTCCCTCATTGCGAGAAGCCATGTTGCAGGGAACCAGGCAGAGGGCCTTCTCGGTAGTGGTGCCCGACCTGTGGAACGTCCTCCCATCAGATGTCAAAAAGGAAAACAGCTACCAGATTTTTAGAAGACACCTGAAGGCAGCCCTGATTAGGGAGGCTTTTAATGTTTAAGAAATTAGTGTATTTTAATGTTTCTGTTGGAAGCCGCCCAGAGTGGCTGGGGAAACCCAGCCAGATGGGCGGGGTATAAATAATAAATTATTATTATTATTATTATTATTATTATTATTATTATTATTATATTATATAACTGTTGGCCATGCTGGCTGGGGACTCGGATTTGGGATTTGATGGGATTTGGAGTCCATCAAATTGGCAAGCCTCGTTGAAGGACAACCCTGTACTTTTAGATCTTGCATTGAACTGAAAGTTCAAGAAGATGACCCCCCCGTTTCCCTCCTCTCCCTACCTAAATTATATGATTCCCCAGGCACTAGTCAAACACATACTGCAAAGTTTATTGTCTGAGTAGGATTTTGGCTTGGTGAGCCAAACAGGGAGAATTTCCATAAATGAACTTTCCGGCAATTTCTCCTGGGGCAGCCTCTCTCCTTAAGGAGAAAGTGTCACCCCATAAAGCTGATTGGTCCCTTAGCACCCATTACCCCTGTTTTTAAGGCACCGCATGGGATGCAGGATGAAGCTGGCTCTTTATCTTTGCAAATTTTTGGCAACTCATTTATTCAGCTCAGTTCAAGTCAAATAAGTTCTCACTCATTTCTAGTGCTTGTACATCATAAGAGCAGATATTTACACAGGCACAGAGGCTAAAGTGGGAGAGGCATTATGTTAAAAATGCCTTAACTGAACCAGTGCCGATGTTCCTGCACAGGCGTTACAGCCAGCCATACCCTCCTAGCTGCCTATTCCATTCCATTTCCCCTCTCTTTGATTTTCTGGTTTTCCCCTTTCAATTTTCTATGCTCAGTGAGCATACCCAACCCTTATTGAGCTGTTTTGGCATACTCCTGCCCCCTGCATAAAATGTATACTTCTGCAAATCTTAGCCCCATTCCCCCTTAGGCTGCTGCAATCTCCCTTGTGTGCATGTAGAGGGTTATTTCCATGCCATACATTCAAAACACATGACTTCCCCCAGAGAGTCCTGTAGTTTCCCCCTCATTGAGCTGCCATTCACAGCATCCCAAAACTACAATTCCCAGAATTCTTTGGTGGAACCCATATGCTATAAATGAGCAGCAAATGTGCTTTAAACCCATTGTGCGGATCTGCCCTGAGTTTGCTGTTAGGAGGTACAAGCAGGATCTGCCACAAAATGTTGCCATGGGGAGTGTTCCTGTTCAGCATTCTAGACCTTGCATTCCATACCATCCTCCCCAGGCTTTTGTAAACTGCCCCCCCATTCTGTACCCCCAACCTTAGTATATAGGGCAACCTGAAGTAGGGTTTCCCAGTAAAATCTACTTCCAGCTGTTGTCTGCAGTCTATGTCAACAATAGCAAAGTGTTGCCAAACTTTTTAATAGGGCCCATTTGGACTTATTACCATTCTTATTGCAAACTTTAGAGTGATTGCTGCTTTTGAAAACATTCCGCTTTAATTGCACCCATTGCTACCGGAGTGTCCATTGCTAATGAGCTCAGCGTCTCTGTGCATCTCATTGCACTGCTAGAAGATGCTGGATCTTGTGGGACAATGAGTCTAGGGGCAGAGCCGTGCACTGCCGCAGGGAGTGGGCAGCCCAAGGCCCTCCAGATATTGTTGGGCTACAGCTCACATCATCACCTGGCCATTGGCCATTCCATACCCTCCAACATTTCTCCAGTTCCATAATGTTTTTTATTTCTTTATACCCCACCCATCTGACTGGGTTGCCCCAGGCACTCTGGCTGGCTTCCAACATATTAAAAAAAAACCATAACGAAACATTAAACATTAAAAAACTTTCCTATACAGGGCTGCCTTCAGATGTCTTCTAAAGGTTGAACAGTTACTTATCTCCTTGGCTCGGGGGTCACATAACTCCATACCCTCCAACATTTTTCCAATGAAAATAGGGATGCCCTAAGGAAAAGTGAGACATTCCAGAATCAAGTCTGCCATGCTGGCCAAGGCTGATGGGAGTCTAATGACATGGAGGGCCAGAGATTCTTTATCCCTGACCTGGAGGCAGGCAATTTTTCCCCCCAGAGTCTTGGACTTGACAAGGGAGCGTTAAAAGCTTGGGATGTCTGGGTGATGCGCCTCCTCTCATTGGACGCTAATGGTTAGATCAGGAGTGAAACAATATGCCTTCCATACATTCTGAATTACATATGGTGCAGCGTTCAGTGTGTCGGACTTGAACCTGGGAGACCAGGGTTCAAATCCCCATTTGGCCATGACCCCACTCACCCATGAAGCTCACTGGGTGGCAATGAGCCAGTCACTCACTCTCAGCCTAACCTACCTCGCAGGGTTGTTATGAGGATAAAATAGGGAGAACAATGTACACCAACTTGAGCTCTCTGGAGGAAAGGTGAGGTATAAATGCAGTCAATCAGTTTGTGAGCCAAACTTTAGAGTTACCCCTATTCCAGGCAGGTTTATATAGGCAAAGATGGTGGTTCAAGTAACTTGGCCCCAAACTTTGAAGAATGACACCAGCACTTTAAATCCATACCACAGAGGTATGTGTGTGGAGGGGTAAGAGATCAAAGAGGACACAGAGCAGTTTTCAATGGAGGCAGAGACAGCTTCAGGTTGCAGACTCCGTTACCCCGGAAGTAGTACCTCAGGTTAAGAACTTTACCTCAGGATGAGAACAGAAATCGTGCGGTGGCAGCAGGAGGCCCCATTAGCTAAAGTGGTACCTCAGGTTAAGAACAGTTTCAGGTTAAGAACGGGCCTCTGGAATGAATTAAGTTCTTAACCAGAGGTACCACTCTTTGCCTCAGGCATTTTAAACCTTTCTGCTTTTTTTCCTGTAAGCCACCCCGAGAGTCTTTTTAGCTAAAGAGCAGGGTAACAGTAAGTATGTAGCAAGGCTTACAATGCCTCAGGCTGACCATCTGAAAGACACAAGGGAAAAAAACGGGCCAGTTCTTAAAGTTAAAATTCCTATAATGATCAGTGGCTGCTGACAGTGACAATTGGGGGAGAGCCCAAAACAGCTTTTCTCTCCACAGAGGTGATGCCCCAATAATAAGAGGTCCGGGTGCCAGGGAGTGAAGTCACGGCATGAGGTATTGAATCATAGAGTTGGAAAAGGACCAGAAGGAGTATGGCTGATATATATGGCCTCCGAGGCCCTTTGAGTTCAAATACTCCAGGGGTAAAAGGCTTCCCTGGAAGGCCAGAACCAGATCAGTTCCCTTTGCCATAGCCTAGCCCTCTTGGGTAAGTAACAAAAAGGCATTGATGAGAGAAGTAATTCCAGAGAAGAGAAGGCACTCTCCCTGCCTTGCCAAGATCCTTTCCAGGATCGCTAGTCGGTTAGAAAAACTTATCTTTGGTAAAAAAAAAAATCCATTGGAACTCTCTCCTCCTCATTCTGGGAACAATCTCTTCTTGCCATTTTTTTTAAAAAAAGCTTTAATGACAGTGAGCCCAAACTAAACCCTACTTAAATGGCCTTGGATGCTGAAGGAAGTGAGTGATGCAATGTTGAGGGATTTCAGATTTCTATAGCTCCCTTCCATGAGCTGTAACTTTAACTCCCAAATCAGAAAATATATCAAATTGTCATGCAGAAGTAAATGAGGCTTCCATGAAAAGCGCTCTGCATCAGGAAGGCACTGCTGAATATTTGGAAGGGACATCTTGAGTTCAGTCACATTGTTCTGTTATCAAGAGATGATGGAGAAGGAAACAAAAAGAGAATTAAAGGCATCGGCCATGTATGTAAGTATTGATTATCGTTGTTGGTTGGTCAGAATGTATTCCTAGCTCCAAGTTTTATTTGTGAAATAATGATTGTTTGGGTGTATTTATCTGGGAGCAATGGTTTAAGAAAAATGTCTTCCTTCAGGGAGCCTTTTGTCCTGTTGATGTTGCCAATGAACCCCCAAAATCCTGCTAAGGAACCTCTGCCCAATTTAGAGGACCCTGGAGAATATTTTTAAAGGGCTGGGGAGGGCAAATGTTATGCTTGCAGGAGCTTCCTATTTCCCCCCCTTTTTGCTAGAAATTCACCAACTGGACAACATACACTTTGAATTAAATTTTGAGCACAGGGATTTGTTTGAGACATCAGAACAAGACTGCGCTCACAGCCCTTCCACACAGAAACCCACTCCTGATTATATTTTATACATTTCAGCAGTATGATTTGGAGGGAGTGAGGAGTCGCTACGTTACTGCCGTTGTTAAACAACTGAGATCCAGAAATCCTTGTTGAACTGCTTGAAGTCATGATATCAAAACTGGAATCAAAAACTTGTTACACACTAACATAAATACAGATGGTATATAATAATTTTTGTGTGTGAAATTTAACAACAATTTAAAGGAAGCAACAAACACATTTTTTTATCTAAACCAAAATAATACAAACATAGTGTTTACTGACCCAACAGCAGCAATCTGAGCAGATCTAAC
Source organism: Zootoca vivipara (assembly GCF_963506605.1). Classification (NCBI taxonomy): domain Eukaryota; kingdom Metazoa; phylum Chordata; class Lepidosauria; order Squamata; family Lacertidae; genus Zootoca; species Zootoca vivipara. The sequence goes on along the minus strand of NC_083289.1, from coordinate 34,494,779 downwards.
TCACAAAGTATCACAAACCTGTTTTGACCTATACGTAAATACATACTTTTTTGTTTTTTAAATTGATCTCACAAAATTATTTTTATATACCGTATGCATTTATGTTAGTCTGAAACAATTTTTTGATCTCAATTTCTTTTTCATCGCATCTTCAGTTTGTGGGGACTTATTTCCTTTTTTTGTACCTCTTGATCTGCTTCAAGTCACCCAGAAATTAACACCTGCCTGGGAATCTACAGTGCATCTACATGGGAAGAGCCATAGCTCAGAGATAATAAGAGCATCTGCGTTGCATGCAAAAGACTCAAGTTCAACCCCCCAACATCTCCACGTAGAGCGTGGAATGTTTCCAGCCTGGAATTCTGGAGAGACACTGCCAGTCAGTGTGGACAGTACAGACCTGATGGACCAGTAATTATAAGGCAGCATCCCATGTACCTTCTATCTGCTCAGCTGTTTTAGGGCATACACTCATCTGACCTGACCTGTTTCCTGCTTGGCAGGGTGTTGGACTGGATGGCCCTTGTGGTCTCTTCCAACTCTATGATTCTATGATTCTATGACCTGGGGTACCACTGACGCTGTTCTCCACATGAACTGGGAAGGCATTCCTTCACAGATGTGGTTTTGGAAGAGGGTTGGCTGTGGATTTGCAAATGTGGATTAGAAATGAAGACAGCTAGTGGTGAGCAAGCCATCTTCAGGGGTGCTATTTCACCACTGCTAATCTTCAGATGGTGAAGAACCATTAATTAGCTTCCAGTGTACCCCAAAATTTGCTGTTTGAAAACCACTGCCTATAAGAAAATGTGTTTCGGGAGGGAATTACAGATGCTCTATAACACTACTGTTCCATTGTCTAAGTAGATCAGGAAACAAGAGAAGACAGTTTAATTTTGTTCTCAATATGCCAGATATCATATTATGTACCAACAATTTACAACTGATCCCACCTTGCCAGGAGCCCATCTATTCCCAATACTAGTGATACAGAGATCATTAAGATTCCACACCAAGTAAATATATTTATTCCTGCCTGCAAATCTTTCCAATGATTATATTCTTTCATCACAAATGTGTGCCAATGTCGTCGTAACAACATCATCTGAAAACTCTCATGCCCAAAGGGTTTATATTTCAGTTCAGGGGTACTGCGTGCTGTCAACCTAATAACTTATGATCAAATGAAATGTTATCTTAGTTGCATATAGTGCTCTCTCTCCCTCTCTCTCTCTCTGTGTGTGTTGGCAAAAATGCCAGCAAAAAGGTGGGTGATCCAGATCTTTCCAACAGCCTGGTAAAACTGTCCCTTGCATGGAATTGTGTCTGTTTCACAATTGCCATTTGCTGAAAAACACACAACAGCGCTTAGCTCCTGTCTGAGTGTAGCTTTTCTTTTGCTTATGGTGGCAAAATATCTTTGCAGTCTTCTTCAGCCACGGACTTTGTTTTTATCTCCCTGGCTTAGGGTGTTGGGGTTGCAGCCTTAATTGACCATATCACACCCATCAGCACCGTTATGAGATTCCTTTAGCGTAAACCCCAAGTACAGATGCACACTCACTTACCCTCTCAAAGGTCAAGCTAAAAATTATTATTTGTTTAGAGCATTTGCATCCCATTCCTCAGCCAAAAAGGCTTCCAGACAGTCAATTCAGACAAGACAGTCCCTGCTTGCAGGCTTACAGAAGAGAAAAGGACATGGAGGGACGAGCAGGTGGGGAAATCAAATTCAGCACCAATTCTTAAAACAGTTGCCCTTATAAATAACCAGCTGGCATACTTCAGGGGTAGGAGTTCCTGATGTTTGAACTTTACAGAAAAGTGTGCACATTTTTAAAAAATAAAAAGCACCCCCAAGAGGTCGCTAGTTTGACAGGAGTGGTAATGATGAAGATGTCCGGGGTCCGCAAGAATTTTTCCAGGTAGTGGACTGAGTAAAACACTGAACATAGGAAGCTGCCTTATACTGAGTCAGGCTATTGGTCCACCTAATATTGTCTTCCCTGACTGGCAGCGTTTCTTCAGGGTTTCAGGCAGGGGGATCTCTCCCAGACCTACTTGGAGGTGCCAAGGATTTATTTATTCTAAGTTTTTATTTCAAATTTAGACCTTTCATTAATTTTACTATCATTTTAACATTTCGAAGTTTGACTTCCTTCCCCCTCTTTCCACGGTTCCTTAAATTTATCTTTTAATATCCTCTGCATTTCCAAATTCATTTAATTTGCTCATTTAATTATCTACTTCAAATATATGCTCTTATGAAACTGCAGGTTATTACAATAATCTTGCCAATATTTTTATCCGTTTGCAATTTAGCTGTAAATATTCAATAAACCATTTCCATTCTTTTATAATAAGTTTCTTATCTTGATTCCTTATTCTTCCGGTATGTTTTGCCATTTCTGCATATTCCATAAGTTTTTGTATCCATTCTTACTTTGCTGGGACTTCTGCTTCTTTTCATTTTGGGGTGAGTAACATTCTAGCTGCTGTAGTCGCATACATAAATAAATTTCTATACAATTTAGGTTGCTCTGTCCCTATAATTCCCAAGAGAAAAGCTTCTGTTTTTTTTTATAAAAAAAACCAAAGGTTATTTTAAACATCCTTTTCAATTCATTATATATCATTTCCCAAGGATTGAACCAGGAGATCATTTGCCAGCCAGTGTAGATGATGATGAGCTAGATGGAGCAATGCTAGGTCCAACAAAGCAGCTTCTTATGTTCTTCTGCAATATCTAAGATTGGTCCTATGGAAAAACATGACTTCTCCCTTCTTGCTTTTTAAGGTAGGTACTTGTGACCAGAATGGAAAGTAGGAACCTCACTATTTTCACCGAGTTCATCCTCCTTGGATTTCTGGGCCACCCCCAACTGGAGATCTTCCTTTTTGTGCTCGTGTCCATGATGTACACGGTGACCCTCTTTGGAAACATCTTCATATTGACTCTGACTTGTTTGGATTCTCGCCTCCACACCCCAATGTACTTCTTCCTCAGCAACCTAGCCTTCTTGAACATCTGCTACACATCTGCAGTGGTCCCCAAGATGCTGGCCAACTTCTTAGTGGCCAGGAAGACCATCTCGTACCAGCTGTGTGCTGCGCAAGTGTACATCACGCTCTTCCTGGGGGCGGCCGAGTGCCTCCTCCTCCTGGTGATGGCGTTCGACCGCTACGTTGCCATCTGCAACCCTCTGCATTACACGACAGCGATGAATAAGAGCACCTGCCTCGCTCTGGCCACCGGGGCCTGGCTCGGCAGCTTCCTCATGTCCGTGGTCCCTTCCTTGACCATGAAGCAGTCTCTGTGCAATTCCGTCATTGATCACCTGTTCTGCGAAGTTCCTGTCCTCCTCCAGCTGGCTTGTCCCAGCGATGACACATCCCTCAACGAGACCATGATGGTGGCAGGGAGCACTTTCACCTTGCTCATGCCGTTTGTCTTAATCCTGCTGTCCTACGTCCGCATCATCTTCGCCATCCTCCGAATCTCCTCCACGGATGGGAAGCGGAAGGCCTTCTCCACGTGCTCGGCTCACATCACCGTGGTGACCATCTACTACGGGAGTGGGATGTTCATGTACATGAGGCCCAAGGCCAGCTATTCAGCTGAGAAGGACAAGCTGATCTCTCTCTTCTACTCGGTCATCAACCCTATGCTGAATCCCATCATCTACAGTCTGAGGAACAACGATGTCAAGGAGGCCCTCCTGAAACTGCTGAGGAGAACCAAAGCACCTTGAGCAAGAAGACAGGGGTGGAGCATCTCAGAACCCAGGGGTCAAATGTGGCCCTCCAGGTCTATCTGGCTGGCCCTTCAGACTCTCCCCAAGCCATCCCCTCTCCCTGTTTCCAGATCATACCCCTACTTCACACCCTCCTTGAGTGATTTAGCCTGGCTGGAATGCAACCTTGAACTCTGATGGTGCCTCTTGCTTGCCTGGATGGAGGATAGAGAGAGGCATGTGTATAGAAACTAGCCTGCTCCAGAGGCTAGGATTCAAACCAATGGCTTCAAGTTACAAGGAAGGAGATTCCGACTAAACATCAGGAAGAACTTTCTGACAGTAAGAGCTGTTCAACAGTGGAGCGAACTCCCTCAGGAGATTGTGGACTCTCCTTCCTTGGAGGTTTTTAAGCAGAGGTTGGATGGCCATCTGTCTAGGATGCTTTAGTTGAGATTCCTGCATTGCAGGGGGTTGGACTAGATGACCCTCAGTATCCCTTCCAATTCTATGATTCGGTGCAACACAGCATCTCATGTGCCTTTGGAGGATATGGAACTCTTGTGTGATGCCTATTTTGTCATGTTGTTTTATTGTCTTAATTATTTTAGTAATTACCATTAGCTAGCATCCCTGAAACATAACTTGAATAAGTGGTAGCATGATTTTGGCCCTCTTTCCTTCCTTCCTGGCACTTTTACAACTTCTACTTGGCTTTCTTTTCTGTATGTAAATTATTTTTATTAAAGAATTTCTTAGGTTACAAAGGTAGTGCAATGTCTCTTTCTTTTCATGCATCATTTTTACACATCAATTTTTTACTTGTTGAGACATTATGAGGAAGGGGGGGAAAGGGGGGAAAGAGGTAGGTGGGATGGGGAGTTGGGTGTGGTGGATTGCCGATGTTTCTGTTTTTCTTGATATGTGTAGGGGTTCAGCGTCAGCGTCATTTGTGCAGGTTCTCTGTTGTTAGTTCGTGCTTCTTTGTTGGTGAGAGAGGTCAGGATTTGTCTTAGAATGTGGTTGTTCATTTATGGTTGGCTGTGATGATCCTTAATTTCTTGCGTGAGTGGGGAGGGAGGGTGTTTTGATCAAGTTAGCCATATTGATTTGTATGCTGACGGTAATTTTTTGTCATTATCCTGTTGGGTTGTATAAGTGATGAAGGGGAACCATACTGGGGTGAAGGTGTCTTCTTCTGTTTGTCCCCGTGTCAGTTTCAGCTTACTGGTTAGTTTTTCTAGCAAGGCTGTTTCCCATACAACTTGGTACCATTGGTCCAAGCCCACTCCCGATAAGTCCCTCCAGTGCCTGGCTACGATATTTCTGGTTGCTGACAACAGATGGATTATAAGTTCTTTATGATTTGCGTGAGCGTTGTTATCCTGAAAGATATTTAGTAAAACCAATTCTGGGGTAATTTCTAGCACTTGCTTAGTTATGTTACAAATTTCTTGCATGGATGTCTTCCAGAATGATTGAATTTTAGGGCACTCCCACCACATGTGGAGGTACGTGCCTGTGGAAGTGCATCCTCTCCAACATTTTGATGAGATTCCTGATCGTATTAGTGATAATTTTCGTGGAGTCAGGTACCATCTGTGAATTAGTTTCAACGAGAGTTCTTTTCTTTTCATTGATATAGATTTGAAAGGGGGTTTCGACCACATTTTAGTCCATTGGGTAGGGTTGATTTCATACCCTATGTCATCCTCCCATTGTCGTTTTATCTTGTCCAGAGGATCTATGGGAGTCTGAATTAGTATCTTGTAAATTGCAGATACCATCCCTTTTCCGTGTCCTTTTGGCAATTGGAGGAGGCTTTCGAAAGCTGTCAGGGGTCTAGTTGCTGCTGGTTTTACAGTTGGGTTGTTCAGAAAGGCATGTAGTTGATGTTGTGCTAACCAGGGCATTGGGATGTCTTCTAGTTTGTCCTGTATTTCTTGTGGTGTCAAAGGTTTGTTGTCTTTATAAAAGTCTATTAAGCGATGTAAACCTTTGGTTTGCCAGGTCTTCATCTGGAGGTTTTGTGCTGCATGATGGAACAATGGATGGTAAGCCAGGGGAGTTAATGGGGATGGGGTTGGAGATAATTTACTAGTTTCTGCTTTCCATGCTTTGAACATGGTTTGTGTGTATCTGTTGAGTGTTGTGGGAATCTTCCTTAATTTGTTTGGGAGAAATGGATATGCTGTGGTGCAGATATTTTCAATTGAGTCCCTTTCCAGATGTACCCATTGTTTAGTCTCGTCTTCAAGTATATATGGGATTATATGGCGTATTTGGTTGGCGTTGTAGTATGTTTCTATGTTGGGGATTCCCCATCCTCCTGCTGAGGTGGGGAGGTGAAGGTATTTGATGCTAATCCTTGGTTTTTTATGTGAGAAAATAAAAGAATGTAATTTTCCCTGCCATTTATGAAGTTGGGTTGGGGGGATCCAAATTGGAAGGGTTTGGAATAGGTAGGTTAGTTTTGGGAGGATGACCATTTTGACCATGGCTATTTTGTCTGAAAGAGTGAAACTCATACTGTCCCATCTTTTTAGGTCTTTGTTTATTTGTCGCCACAGGGGTTTGTAATTGTGGAGGTATAATTTGTTGAGGTTCTTGGTTATTTGTACTCCTAGGTATCTGAATTTGGTGTGACAGAGTTTTATTTTGGTGATATTGGTAAGTTCTTTTTGGATGTGAGGAGGGGTGTTGAAGCACATGGCTTCTGATTTACCAAAGTTTACCTGTAAGCCCGACACCATTGCAAATGCGTTGAGTTCTCTGATTAGGGAGGTTGCTGTATTTAAGGGGTCTGATGTTGTGACCATTAGGTCATCTGCAAAGAGCCCTAACTTATAATTTCTGCCTTTTATTTCCACTCCTTTGATGTCTGTGGCTGCTCGGATTCGGATCGCTAGGGGCTCCAAAGCCAGGATAAATAAGAATGGAGACAGCGGACATCCTTGTTTTGTGCCTCTTTGGATTGCTATGGTGTTTGAGTTCATATTATTAATTCTGCAATTTGCTGAGGCTTGAGAATATATTTGTTTGAGAATTTGAAGGAAGTTGGGGCCAAATTTCATTTTAGTTAGTACCGCTAATAAGTATTTCCACTCTAAGCAATCAAAAGCTTTGAGGATATCTAGGGACATAATTGTCAGTGGAAGTTTGGTTGTTTTGCTGTGTTCAATTAAGTTCAGTAATTTCCTGATAGGGTCTGTAATGTTGCGACCAGGGACGAAACCGGTTTGGTCTGGGACTATTAAAATACCTAGGAAGATTTTTAAGCGATTGGCCAAGATTGATGTAAATATCTTGTAATCCTGATTTATTAATGAGATTGGGCGGTAAGATTCTACTTTGAGGTTGTCCTTCAATGGCTTTGGGATGGAGACTATTTTGGAGTGATTCCATGTTTTGGGGATAAGCCCCCCTTTCATGATATCATTAAATAGGCGTAACATATAGGGCAGCAGGGGTTCCTTAAATTTTTTATAGAATTCTGCTGTGAAGCCATCTGGGCCCGGTGCTTTGTGTGATTTCAAGTTTTTAAGAACTGTGTCTATTTCCTCGGGGGTGATAGGGCTGTCCATGCGTTCCTGTTCTTCATCGGTTAAAGTGGGCATGGTCAGTCCTGCCAGGAATTTTCTAATTCCTTCCTCAGATGGGTTGTGGGAGGTGTACAGGTTGGAGTAGAATTCTGCAAATTCAGAAGTTATTTCTTTCGGGGAAAATGTTACGTTGCCATCTTTTTTGGTGATGCAGTGTATTCTTGTTTTAAGTGCTTTTTTCCTGCATCTATTTGCTAATAGTCTGGAGTTTTTCCCTCCGTACTCATAGAAGCGCTGTTTAGAATATAAAATATTGATCATTGTTTTGTTGATTTCTAAGGAGTCCAATTCTCTTCTCTTTTGTTCTAGAAGTTTAAGTAGTTTTTTGGAACCTGTTTGTTTGTAACGTGATGAGAGGGCAATAATTTCTTGTTCTATTTTGTTAATTTTTGAAGAGGTTTGTTTTTTAAGGAGTGCTTTCTCTTTTATGCAAACTCCTCTGGTCACCGCTTTCATAGCGTCCCATAAGAGGGGGGTATTTATATTGTCTACATCATTCTCCTTAAAATAGTTTTGGAGAGTTTTTGTGATACTTGCTCTAATTTGGGTGTTTGTGGTTAGAATGGGACTGAAAGACCATGATGGAGTGGTTTGCGTTTCTTCACCTATTTTAACAGTGACTTCTACTGGGGCATGATCTGTGATTTTGATGCTGCCTATGTTTGTTGATTCTACCAAGGGGATCAGACCCTGTGTGAGCAGGATGCTGTCCAGTCTGGACGTTGTACCATGACGTCCGGACTGGAATGTGTGGGTGGTGTCTCCTGGGTTGTGTTCGCCCCAGATGTCATAGAGACCCCTGTTTTTTAACATTTTTAGTAACTTGTAAGAAGCCTTAGTTGTTTGGGAGGGGGGGTTGAGGAGGGTTGCCTGTAAGTTTACAGGATGTGTGTTTTCCAGAGTTATGCCCTTAATATTTAAGTTAAGGTCGCCTCCTAGAATTGCTTCCCCCTCAGAGAAAGAAAGGAACTTGTTTAGTGTTTTTTGAAAGAATTCAAGTTGTCTCGAGTTAGGGCCATATAATGAGCCAATTGTCAGTTTAATTTTGCCATCTAGTATTCCTTTAATGAAAATGAATCTACCTTTTTTGTCCTTTAGGACTGTTATGGATTTGAAATTTAAGTCTCTACTAATTATTACAGCTACTCCGCGAGCCTTTCCTGAGCCTTGTGCTACCCATTGTTGACTAAAACGAGGGTCATTCAGGAGTTTGTTCCCTTTGGGTGGGTTGTGTATTTCTTGTAGGAAGGTGATGTGTGGTTTCATGGTATTTATGTATGAGGTGATACGTTTTCTCTTGATGGGATTTCCCAGCCCCCTCACATTTAGTGTGATTGCTTTTAAGCTAGCCATCTTGTTTATTCATTCTGTAGGATGGTTCCTTGCCAACCCGTCTGGGTTGTCCTATGTCCCTCACTTCGTGTTGTGTATTGAACCATTGGAGTTGCGCTGACTTATGATGTGGCGGGTGGGGGTTCAATGGGATTAAAATTAGAATCGGGTTAAAGAGTGGGAGGTAAATTATAGAGGGTTTCCTATATGTAGTTATATAGGTGTACGTTTGGGGTATTTTGGACCTTTTGGCAAATAGCCGGTTGGTCCTTGATCTCGGCTGATGTGAAGGGCTGTACTCAAGGACAGGCCTTCCCCCTTGTCGTTTGTGACAGGGGGTGATCAGCGAGACGGTGTAGAGTGGTTTTGTAATGTTAGTGTCAGGTATAAGGTTCGTAAGCAATGTTGCCAATGTTAATAGCAACATCACTGATGTGTTAGAGTGTGTGTATGTGTTGGCGCGCTCTGGTGCCACCATGTTGTTGAATAGGTATCATGTTTTAGCCTGATAGTGAGTTGTGTTATGGATGTTGGGGGAGCTGTTTTTCTCTTGTTTGGTATGAAAGGGATACTGGAGATATGGGCTGTGGTTGATGGGGAATGTGATTGAGGTTATCTGGACTGGTGTCGGGGTGGGGTTGGGATGGGGTAGATTCTATGGAGGTGTGGTGTTGGGGGGGGGATATTGATGATGATAGTTATGTTCAAGGCCTATGGGGAGGGGGGAGGGGGTAGGGGGATCACCAGTCCTGCAGTTTGAGATGCTTTCCAGTTGCCTCATTCAGCTGTGGTTGTTGTTGTTGTTGTAGGGTTGTTCATCAGTGATGTTTTGGTTCGGTTGATCGTGGTTTGGCGTCCTGTGGAGAATGTTCGGTAGAATGATTTTGTGCGCGATGGTAGATGGTTGAATCGACGAGTCTTGATGTATTGCTTCTGTTGTCTCTTTCCCCTCTTTACTTCCATCCATTCATTTACTGTTATTCCACTTTCTTGATCTCGGCTGTCACTTGGTGGGTCTTTCTGTTGCTGGTTCGATGGAGGGTCGAGTCCAAGGTTCCTCAATAGTTGTTGGGCTTCCCTTTCGTTGGTAGCCATGTATTGCGTTGTATCGGTTGTCACGATGAGACGGAAGGGAAAGCCCCAACGGTATCGAATCCCTTTTTGCTGAAGAAGCTGAGTGTATGGACGTAGGTTTTTTCTCCGATTTAGGGTGTCCTGGGATAGATCCTGTAGGACCAATATGGAATTGTCTTTGTAATGGAGATTGGTTGAGTTCTTGAGGCTGTTCCATATCTCCTCCTTTTTTCTGTAGCGTGAAAAGCACACTATGATGTCTCTTGGGTGGGCACCAGGTTTTGGCAAAGGTTTTAGAGCTCTGTGTGCCCTTTCCAGATCGGAAACCTCGAGTGTCAGATTTGGGATTGTATCTTTCAACCAGCTCACAATTAGGTCTGCTGGGCTTTTCTCCTCTGCTTTTTCTGGGAAGTTGCGGAAGCGGATATTGCAGCGTCTGTTTCGGTCTTCGATGTCTGCTTGTTTAATTCTCAATTCTTCATTTTCTCTTTCCAGTTCGCACAATTTCTCATTCATGCGTGTGGTTTCATCCCGATATTGCTCTATTATTCCTTCTTGCAGTTGATTCTTCTTTTCTAGAGCTTCCACTCTGGAGGTAAGATTACTGATTAGTAGCTGTATAGGGGTCGTTGCATTTTCCACTGCAGCTTCCAATTTACTTGTCATCCTCTCTTCCATTTCTCTTAGGTGTTGTAATATTTCATCATTTTGAGGAGGTGTTGCGGTCTCATTGTTTTTTACCATCTTTTTAGTTGGTGACACCTTCATTTCCTTGACGTTCTTGGTTTGAGGTTTGTTTGGCATTCTCTCAGAGTGGGACGTGTTACGGTTAGGAGTTATGGCGATGATGATTTCTGGGTGTTGGGTTATTGGATTAATCAGGCGTTGTTGACTGGTGGCTTCTGCAGAGCGTTCGGTTTAGGCAATCATTTGTGTCATGCCTTGGTGATGTTATAAGGACGCCTCTGAGGTTGTCGTGTTCGCCTCAACAGTGTTGTCAAAGCGGTGGTCTGGTACTCAGAGAGGTGGGTGTACCAGTGGACAGATAGACAAACAAGCAGAGACAAACAAACAGGCAAATGAAGGGGGGGTTCGATTTAGAGGTGATCAAGTAAGCAATCTAGCAAGCAAAAAGGGTATAAAACAAAAGTGAGGGTGGGGTGAGAAGTGAGGTAGAAGGGGAAGATAAGGAAGAGAAGAATAAAGGGGAATCCAGCTTCTGGGAAGGGGTTTAAGGAGAAGGTTTATGTATTGGAGAGAAGGAAGGAAGATAAAGGTTTATGTATTGGAAAGAAGGAAGGAAGATAAAGGTATAACAGAAGTGGGGGTTTTTTGTTTTGTTTTTTAAGTTATTTTACTTTACTTTATTTTATTTTTTAAAAGGGGGAGGTGATGGGTGGGAGGAAAGGCTACCCTATTGGAGATAGGGTGATAAACAGAGTAGATGGGGGGGATTCAAATTAAAGGGAAGGAGGAGTCGAAAAAGAGAGAGAGAAAAGGGGCAGAAGTAACAAGTGGGATGGAGGGTAAAAATAAGAATTTTTCTTAGAGGGTTAAAGTGTATGAAAAGAGGGGGTTTGGGTGTTAAAAAGCGAAAGGGATAAAGGGTAATGATACTTCTTTTTTTAAAAAAAAAAATATATATATATACAGTTAAAGATAAAAAAAAGGAAAAAATATTATTCTCCCTCTCTCTCTTCTTCTAAAAAAAGGGGGAGAGAGAGAGGGAAAAAAATCACTTCTATTTTTATAGAAGAAAAATTTTAAGGAAAAGGAATATTTTCTAAAAGAAGGAAACGAGAAGTGTGTGTGTGTGTGTAATACGTAAATATCTTTAAAAAAAATTTTTTTTAAAAAAAATTATATTTCTTTTTTTTTAAAAAAAGAACCCTATATATATATATACATATATATATATATATATGTTCAAAAAAAAATTTTTTTTATAATAATAAAAATAATTCAAAAAATTATAACAATAAAAAATTATAACAATAAAAAATTATAACAATAAAAATAAATATATATTTGAAAATAGAAAAATCGAGGCCTTTCCACTGGGCCTTTGGCTCACTTGGCGGGAAAGTGGGCTCAGGGTGGGCCTACCTCTCTTTCAATATCGGCGGCGGAAGAAATGGCGGTGGCTCGGCAGTGGGGCAGCGAGGCCAGGACCTCTTTCCTTCCCTAGGCACCCCCGCACTTGCCTCCTGGGTCCCTCCAGTCCCGGGGCTCCGGATAGCCGGGCGACCCTGGTGCAGCGGCGCAGCAGCAGTAGGGAGGATGATTGACAGGTCGGAGGTTGGAACAAGGTTCCTCTCTTCTCCCCCTCCGAGTTGAGCGCGGCGGCGATGGTAGTAGTAGTAAGTGCAAAAGATCGCCCCGCTTACTCTTCGAGGCCCCGGCGTGCCGCGAGGCGGGAGATCCCAGGCCTGCGGGTCCCGGGTTCCCGCCTGATCAACGGCTGATTAGCAGCCGGGCGCCCCAGATTCCGGCTCCAAATTCCGGTTCGCTGGGGGGGGGGACTCCTCAGCTGGTCTACCGAGCCTCCCCCCGACCCTCGCACGGCAACGGCGGCGATCCCCGCGGCTCAGGAGTCGCTCAGGCAACGCGGCCACGTTGGCTGCCCTTAGGAGCTCCGTGGCGCCGTGGCACGCGCCATGATGCCTCGGCGGAAGTCCCCGGCTTTCTTTTCTCATTGAGGAACCTCGATGGTGGTCAATGTGGCAGGACACAAAGGCTGCAATAATATCAGACACTCACCTGCTGGGAGTAACTCCTCTGGGTGATCTGGATGCTGAGGGTAAGGTGGTAGCAACTGGGAGAAGGCCTACATCAGGAGCAAGGAACCTTTATTCAGGTGAGGGCCACATTGCTTTCTGGGGAACCTTCTGGGGGCCAAACATTGGTGGTGGGCAGAGCAATAAATATAACTTTGACCTTTGCACGGAAACAGTTGCTGGATTTAACCCCCCATTATTACAAATCAAACCAAATTAATTTAATACAATTTCTTAAAATCAGGTTTCCCGTTCCTGTTCCAAACATTTCTTATTTAGAGTCCAGTTGACATCCTTCACTTGCCGTTAAACAATTCTTCCAGCTGGCTGCTTTTTTCACCTTACAAACAGCACCTCCGTTACGTACAGTCACAGTTGCTGGATTTTTCGCCCTGTTGCACAGCTTAGTAAACCAATTTTGTGAGTTCAAAGGTGTTGTTTGGGTTCTTCTTCTCTTTTTCATCTTTTATAAAATGCACCATGTTGTTTTGACTCACATTCTGGCAGAATTTGCTTTTTCCTCCCCAACAGATTTTATTCAAGTTTGAAAGAAAATACAAAGGTTAGTATGAGATATCAAACAGTTCTGGCAGAAATTGTATGCAAATATTTAACATGTCTGTGGCAGCATAATAAAATTTGATGGATTAACGATGAAATGAGTGTTTTAGAGAAAACAGAAACTTAAACAAGCAATCTTAGAATTGTTATATTAGCGTGCTGATCGTAAGAGAAAAGATTCCTTTGAGGGCTGGGGACAACTTGCCATCTGATCCCAACTTCTTCTGGAATGAGAGACAGGAAGAAAAGTGGTTACACTCAGCAAAGCTGCCAAAATGTTCCTCGTCCCAATTTATGTGCAGAACTTAGAGATTCAAATTACTTGGCCCACATGCACCCCATACATTTAAAATGCTACAATGCCAACTTAAACAGTCAAAAAATTATGGGAGCTATAGCTGGTTCATGATTCTGAGAGTAAGGACACCTACCAAGCTCTGTTTGGAACTGGCAGTAAGTATCTGGGTTTCGAATTGTGCAGGCGATGTAGACTTCTGGGGCCTTCCCATCTCCATTGCAGCTGGAAAACTTTTGCAGAATGCCAATAAGGGACTGTGTTAGCTCTGGATCATATACCACATCTGCTTGGAAAGGGTGCATTCGAAAAACAGACACACAAAGAAAATGTAGAAAGCAGGAAGTACCATACGTGGGGGGAAATCTAGGAGAAAGCTATTGGATAGAGTCTCTACTGGCTGGCAGGCTACATTTTTATCTCCTCTACCCCTGGGCCCCCCAACTTTGACAGGTGGGCAGGGTCACCCACCTGTAAGTTTCCTGGTGTCATAATGACACCAGAGGATGCTGCTGTCTGAAGCCCCAAATGGTCAGACCCCCCACCCTAGAGTCCAGTTCTGGGCACCACCGCTTTTAAGAAAGATATTGACAATGTGTGTGGAGGAGGGCAACTGAGATGATCCAAGCGTTTGGAAATTAAGCCCTGTGAGGAACAGACGAGGTTGCTGAGTATGTTTAGCCTGGACAAGAGAACACTGAGAAGGGATATGATAGCCATCTTCAAATATCTAAAGGCCTGCTGCATGAATGATGAAGCAAGCTTATTTTCTGTTGCTCCAGAGGGTAGGACCTGAACATATTTAAATTAGAAGACAGGAGACCCCAAGTTGGAAAGGCTGATCTGGAGTGGAATATTGTTGATTATATAAATAAACGTAAAGGGACCCCTGACCATTAGGTCTAGTCGCGGACGACTCTGGGGTTGTGACGCTCATCTCACTTTACTGGCCGAGGGAGCCAGTGTATAGCTTCTGGGTCATGTGGCCAGCATGACTAAGCCACTTCTGGCGAACCATAGCAGCGCATGGAAACGCTGTTTACCTTCCCGCCAGAGCGGTACCTATTTATCTACTTGCACTTTGACGTGCTTTCGAACTGCTAGGTTGGCAGGAGCAGGGACCGAGCAATGGGAGCTCGCCCCATTGCAGGGATCTGAACTGCCGACTTTCTGATCGGCAAGCCCTGGGCTCAGTGGTTTAGACCACAGCGGCACCCGCGTCCCTGATTATATAAATAGTATGGGGATAAAAAAATGTAACTGCCTGGTCTTGCTGGAGGCACCATACTGGAGTCACTCGTAAAAAAGCCACCTCTGTTTTACCGCAAGGCAATAACCATTAAGCTGTGGCAAAAATAGCAGAGTTCCACCTATATTGCCCTTAATGGACAGTAAATACAGTCTTTCAGGTAATATGCTCCAGAGATCTTCAGGACTTTGAATGTAAAAAAACAGGATTCAGGGGTTAATGGGTAGCCAATGCAGATCCCTTAGGACTGGCAAGATTTGTGCCCCATAAGGAGAACCAGTCACCACTGGGCAGTGGCATTTTGCACCAGCTACAGCCTCCAGACTAGTCATAAGGGAAGCCCCACCCACAGCACATTACAGTAGTCTAAACATAACATTCGCATTCAGCATACTGTACCTGCAGCAATGATGACGTCAGGGCCCTGAAGTTCTGCCAGCTGTTCTTTTGTAACTAGGTTCCAGTCAAGCTCTGCTACAGTTATTTCAGCGCCCTGGGATCCAGGAAGCTCAGCCTCACAGGTTTCTTGCTTTGCCACGCCATGGCCGCGAGGTTCAGACGGCAGAAGCAGGCCGTTCAAGCGGATATTCTCCGACAACTGTTGAAGAACACACTCGTGGTGATCGCTGAACGTGTAAGTCCTGGGGCGGCAAGCTTTGGAAATGGCAATGCCTGTCAGTCCTGTCCCACTTCCCAGTTCCAAAACACTCCTAAGAAAAGAGAACAGCAGCAAATCATGTTAATGAAGAAGAGGATATGAACAAAAATGTAGGGAGGTAGCTAAGCTGAAAGCAGGTTTTCCATATATTCAGATCCCACGTTTTCAAATCATTTTTGGGTTTCAAGCTCCACATCTTTGGACCAAAATATACAACATACACACACACACATATACAATTTTCTTATATTTATAAACCTTGGGACATATCCAAATGCACTTATGCAACGACTTTTGTGTGCACAACAGAACTCCACTCTTTTTCTCTCCCTGTTTTCCCCTTTACCCTCCCTGAATTTGCTTTGGGGAGTTGGGGGATTTGGGAAGCAGGTGACGAGGGAGGGAGAAAAAGCCTTGTTGCACAGCCAAAAGTCCTTGCAATGACAGAACAAATGCATTGAATATTACACTTATTTTGCTTGACCACGCCTATCCAGACATGTACATTTTAACGTGTATTTAAAATGTAATTTTATCTAATAACAGATATTTCTAAAAATGCTTTGATTTTGAAAAATAAAGAAGTTAGGCTAGCTTGTTTTTAAAGACCAATTTCATCAGCCATTTTAATGGATATTTTATATTTTAGGTATTTATTACATCTCTATCCTACCTTTCCCCTAAGGAGCTCTTTCTCCCCATTTTATCCTCACAGTGACCCTGTGAGGTAGGTGAGGCTGAGAAACTGACTGGCCTAAGAAAACTCCTTAAAGGCTTTGACATTTTAATTGGTATATAAATCCTGTTAAATAAAAATAAATAAATATACCGCCCAATACTATTTATTTAGTCTAACCATAAATCTATGGATTTATCAATACAGTGGTACCTCGCAAGACGAATGCCCTGCAAGATGAATTTTTCGCAAGATGAATGTGTCTTGCGATCTGATGGTGACTCGCAAGATGCATTTGTTTTGTGACAAATTCGTCTTACGAATCGCGGTTTCCCATAGGAATGCATTGAAATTTAATTAATGTGTTCCTATGGGCAAAAAAAGAAATTTCAATGCATTCCTATGGGAAACCGTGATTTGCAACATGAATTTTTTCGCAAAACGAATTGACTCGCAGAACAAATTAAATTCATCTTGCGAGGCATCACTGTATATCTAGACATGCACACACCACTTTTCCTTATCAGTTCCAAGGTGGTTGACAATATATAGTAAAACGGCATTAGAAACAACAATAACTCAGAACGTCAATACCACCGTGGGAAAAAAATATGCAAAACTAAACTGCTGTCTGGTTTGTCTTCCAACAGCTCCACACAAACCTCTGCAGGGAACTCAAGGCTAAGCCCTGACCGTCACTGGGGTCTGCCTATGACCAAACACAACAAGAAATAAGCTACCTGTAAGAGAGAGGGCTTGCAGAGAGCAGCCCACTCTGCTTACTTCCATCAGATGGGAGAGCAGCAGCAAGTCTGGGAGGGAAAACCAGGAACAGGAAGTGGCTAAGATGGGTCCAGGGCTCTGCAGAGTCCTGGAGGGTCAGCTCCAGGTTGGTAGCAGGGAAGCAGGGGAGGAGCTAGCTTCAGCAGGGGCTGGAAAGGAGGGAGAGGGTAGAACGGCACCTCAGGAGCCTGGTTTGGGACCACGGAGGACCCGTAGAGCAAGGAGGAGGGGCGTTTGGATGCCCAGTCTAAAAAGGGGGGTCAGAGCCCACGAGACGCCATTGTGGGCTTCTGCCCCATGCAGAGCAGACATGATTTGAGACATCTCACCACTGTATATAGCATGCACAATAAAACTCTGAAAAATCCAGAGGATGTGTGGAGTGCTTACTCGGGAGTAGCCAACACCCATCTGTGACACTACCTGTTGCAAAAAACTGCAGAATTCTCCAGCGCCCATTCAGCCAGGTAAAGACCAGCATCCCACGTGACAAGGCCTGTGGTCCCCCGTGAAATAATTGCTACACTCTCACAAAGCGTAATGGCATCTCCAGAGGGCTACCAAAAAAGAACAGAGAGCAATACACCATAATATTTTAAGAAAACACTTAAATACTGAGCACTCCAAATCATTTCCCCATGTATTATGCACAGAAAACAGTAGATCCTAGCAGAAAGGCAACACATATAGATTTATGCCCTGATGGTTGCAACTCATCCCCAATTATTCTTATTGTATAATTATGCAATAATCTTATAAGGTTGCATAATTTCAGAAGTGGGGTTGGCTGTTACTATCATGAAGGAACCCCGCAGCTCTGAATTTGCCACTACTCTACTGGCTAAGACCTTGCAGTCCTGGTTTCAAATCCCCACTTAGGGTTGCCAGACTCAACAGAGGACAGGATTTCTGTGCCTTTAATTGCCCTGCTCTCTTTTGAGTCTGGAAACCTTAAAGAGAAACCAGCAGACCCTTTGTTTAATTGCCAAGCTCACTGCTTGATCTTGGGCTAAACACTGTCTCTCACCCTAACTGACCTTGCAGGGTTGTTGTGAGGACAAAATGGGGGAGGAACCACATATTTCACCCAGAGCACTTTGGAGGAAAAGAGGGATATCAATGCAAATCAATAAAGAAAGGTCACCCACAGTACACACAGAATAAAGACATTCTTATTTACCAATAAATAGCTTTTATAACACTGTGTGGTTTCTTCAGTGTTTAAGACGTCTCTGATCGCTTCATACAGCTGTTCCAGAGGTTCGGCACCTGTAGACTCATGCTGCATGGAAAAAAGAACGAACCAGAAGTCCAGTGATCTTTGAATATCACACAGGCAGCCAGCACAGTCATGGGATCATGTTGCAATTGCAGAGGGAAACCGTTCTGGTTTCCAGCTGTTCCATTCCATCCTCCCTCCCACATCTGGGCACCAGCATTCCATGCATACCGAGCATGCTCAGTCCTCACTGAGCTGTTTTGGGGAGGTCCCAAGCCTCCCACCCCCACAGTGAGGGTTCTTTCCTACAAGTCACATAACCCATCTAGTCCAACCAGGTGTCTATGGTAAGCTGACAAGCAGGAAGCATTTTTGGCTGAAGAGTGGGTACAAAATTCTACAAAAAAACAAACAAACATAGGATCAACTAGTTCCAATCAGTAGTCCGGCAGCTGCATTTAAAACCTGCTGAAGTTTCTGTACTGTCTTCAAGGGGCAGTCCCACGAACAGTGCCTTAGAGTGGTCTAATCTCCAGGTAATTACACCATGAATGACTGAACTATCAGAACTTCAATGGTATAAGCCATATTACTATCATATTTTTACCTTCTTAATAAGCTCCGATAAGAAGCATCTTCTGTACTTCACTGAGAGAGGGTACTTCAAGCACAGCGGGTGAAAAACAGTCTGAAACAAATAAACGCAACAGCCGATAAATGCCACACACTGAAATAACTGTGTGTGTCAGCTAGAAAACTCCCAGGCCAAAGTAGGGGTAGCCAACCCGCTTCCTCTCCTGATGTTGTTGGCTCCAACTCCTATGAGCCGCAGATAGCTAATGGTCAGGGGTGATGGGAGTTGTAGTTGTAGAGGAGTTGGCTACCCTTGGGCCAAAGTAACACACACAACTATATGTTACAAAACATGTCGGAAAAGTGATGATGTAATCATTGTAATTTAAAGCAACAGGGAAACATCTTTGGACATATAATTGGCAGTATTTAACTGGCCAGCTAACGCTATTATATTATCCAACCAGTTCAGCTTCTTCTTCTATTAGATTCGAAACCTCATAGATGCAGGATAACAGGCCTGGAACAGACCCATGGATATAATCCAGGCAGCCCCCCCAACGTACACTATTATAACAGGTGGGAGTTTGGGTGACTGACTGCTGCCTCACAATATGGATTCACTGCCCACTGAAAGCAAGCATTTCAGAAAAAAATGATGATTTTGGACCCCTTTCCCACCCAACATGCTTATTTCCCATGTTGTTTTACAGAGAAAAACCTCAAACATTAAATTTCCCACCTGTTTTCTGGTGGCACAGTCTTTGAAAGGCTCTGCTACATGCCTTTTTCTGAAGATGTAGATCAGTGTGAAGACACACTGTTGCTTGCAATGTGAAACTGGACAGCCCTCCTCCCAAAGCCCCCGAAACAAAACCCAAAGAGAAAAACTCATCACTGGAAAAAGCGGTAGAGTGTCTGTGAGGGGCCAGATTCACCCGCAGCTGCCCCACCGCTTCAGTTTCCTCACTGTATCTAATTGCATATGGAGCATGACGTATATTCAGTTATCCATAGATGTTTACCTTCTGTAAAATAGTCAGCAGAGGTGAGGAGTCTTCTGAATTCTTTAGTATCTGTTCAAGATCCTAGATCACAAGAAATGTAAATGATCAGGTAAGGTTCGGGGGGGGGGGGGAGCAGCAAAAAAGTGTTGTGGCACCCTAACTATGAATTTTATTATGGCATAAGCTTTTGCAGACTAGAAAGTGGGTTAAGACTTTGTATAAGGTATGGACACAGTTGGACGGCTTTTGAGAACTGTCTCTCTGCAAGTGTGTGTGTGTGTGTGTGTGTGTGAGAGAGAGAGAGACCCCCTCAAAAATAAAAGGTAAAGGGGCCCCTGACCATCAGGTCCAGTCGTGTCCTACTCTGGGGTTGCGGCGCTCATCTCGCTCTATAATAATAATAATAATAATAATAATAATAATAATAATAATTTATTATTTATACCCCGCCCATCTGGCCGGGTTCCCCCAGCCACTCTGGGCGGCTTCCAACAAAACACTAAAATACAGAGATCCATCAAACATTAAAAGCTTCCCTAAACAGGGCTGCCTATAGGCTGAGGGAGCCGGCGTTTGTCCGAAGACAGCTTCCGGGTCATGTGGCCAGCATGACAAAGCTGCTTCTGGCGAACCAGAGCAGCGCACGGAAATGGCGTTTACCTTTCCGCCGGAGCGGTCCCTATTTATCTACTTACACTTCGATGTGCTTCGAACTGCTAGGTGGGCAGGAGCTGGGACCGAGCAACGGGAGCTCACCCCGTTGCAGGGATTCGAACCGCCGACCTTCTGATCAGCAAGCCCTGCCTTTTGCATATGGTGAATCTAGCCACTACAATCTGCTCCACTTCCATCTTCTTGGTCACACTGCTTGGAATGTTTGGAAGTGGCTTGCTTCATGGAACATAGGACGCTGCCTTCTAATGAGTCTTAGCCCATTATTGTCTACACTAACTGGCATCAGCCCTCCAGGGTTTCAGGCAGGGAATTGTTCTCAGCCCTACCTGGGATTGAACCTGGGACCTTCTGCATGCAAAGCAGATGCTCTGCCCCTGAGTTATGACCTCTTGCTACCCAAAGCAGCTAGGAAATAATGGAACGCAACAGGAAAGGCAAATGTAGAAATTAGCAGAGTGATATTTAATTCTATTTATTGTGTGCATTTGTAACAGCAGTTGCTGCAATCCTGCTTTTCTGACCTACGCTGGAAATATTCTCTGGTGGTTTCAATTGCTGAAATTAAACTCTTTTGTTGTTGTTGCTGCTTTAAATTACCAAATGCTGATAACAGATGAATGAAAGCATCAGGCAAAGAACTTTCTGGGAAAGAAGAAATCGCCCCTCTTTAATTATACTTTGAGGGGAGAAACAACTTTATTAAAAAACTAAATTAAAGCAACACTCTCTGCTACTAGCATACCGCACAAGAAATGCAGAGCTCTGTGCAGGCATAAGGGGCTAGTGGAATTTCTCAGCCGATGCAAGACTGCATTTTGTTGGTTAAGGGGTTTTTTTGGGTGTTTTTTTAAAGAGTGAGATTGCAGATCCCAGGTTCAATCTGCAGCATCTCTAGGTTAGGCTGGTAGAGACTCCTTGCCTGAACTCCTGGAGAGCCTCTGCCAGTCAGTGCAGACAATATTGAGCTAGATGGCAGCTACATCATTTTCTAGGATGCAAATCTGTGTCATGGGCCTGTGGCTCAAGCCTTTTTAAGTAGCTAGTAATGGCCCTGAACAGCACAATCTCATGCATTTTTACTTAGAAGGAAGGCCCACTGTGTTCATTGGGGTTGTAGGTCCTCCCTCACTGGAAGCCTTCAAGGAGTGTCAATCTGCTAACTATTGGGGATGTGCTAGCTGTACATTTCCAGCCTGGAGCAAGTGGGTGGGTTGCATTCAATGCCCCCTCCAACACCAGGATTCTCAGTGCAGGGACCCCTGGAGCGTTTGAAAGAAGTAGCAGTTCTGTTCAAGGTGGTCAGGAGCTACTTTTGGCACCTATTTACATATCCGCTTATTTAGTGATAAAACAATACAGTGGTAAGCTGTCACATTCAATATTGCTGAGGTGAGCTTATTGCAAATCATATGAATGCTTGAACGAAGAAAGAATTTTTAGACCTGGTCATTGATCAAAAGCGACAAGGATGCTTATAGAACATTCAACAGCCTTAAATCATCAGTCTTTTTTGTTTGTTGCCTGGTTATCCTGAGACACCAGCAGTCCTCCCCCACACTGGTCAAACTCAGGAGCAGCTCTAGCACCCTCTGCCTCCCACTTCTGTGATTCTTATGTTTAGTATTCCAGCCTAAAGGAAGGTCTGAGAGTATCATGTAGCACCACAGAGAATGAGTTGAGCAAGCTATAAGTGGCTGAGCACCTGCTTTTCATGCAGAAGTCAAAGCCACAGCATCTCTGGTTAGGGCTGGGGATGGTTCCTGGTCTGAAGAATAATAGAATTGTAAAGTTGGAAGGGACCATGAGGGTCACCTAGTCCAGCTCCCTGCAACGCAGGAATCTTTTGCCCAACGTGGAGCTCAAACCCACGACCCTGAGATTAAGAGTCTCGTGCTCTACTGACTGAGCTACTCTCACCCCGGAGTTCCCAGAGAGCCACTGCCACACAGGGTAGGCAAATACTGAGCTTGATGGACTTAATGGTCTTAGCTGCCTTATACAAAGTCAGAACATTAGTCCACCAAACTCAGTACTGTCTACCCTAACTGGCAGTGGCTCTCCAGGAACTGTTCAGATCAGGAATCTTTCACACCACTAACTGGAGATGCTACTGGAACGTGACCTGGGATTTTTCTAGCCCTTCCCTTGGAAGTTCAAAAGTGTTTGCATTGAATTTGGCTGCAACTCAACCACCGTTGAGTTCATGTCCAGGTTAATTAACCCCCCTGGGTAGACGGTCCAATTATGGATTAAGAATAGCTTTTCCATTTTAAGCCTTTCTTCCAGGAGCGGATTAGGTAGTGTATCTCACAAAACGGGAGAGGCGCCAAGGCAGGTCACGCTCAGGTTAAACTAGGATCGAACGGGCACATTATCTATTTGTCAAAAAAATTCCAACCTGACCTTCAACTAAAGTTCCGGGTGGAGGGTGGACAATTTATAATAAAATGCAAAATGAAACTATGTGCAAAGGTGTAAAGCTACAGCTATGCAAAGTTCACCACCACCAGTAGCCACATAGCAGTCTTGTTGACAACAGCAGGTGGAGAGAGATTCCTATGCGTAACCAGGATCAAAACTAGGGGGGGGGCACACCAGCCACGCCCCCCACTGCCAGCCACCCCTCCACCCCCAGCCACCCAATTGGCTGGCTGGCGATGACATGGCTGGGATCCCCCCAGGAGGTGTGGCCAACATCCACACCCCCTAGAGGGGAGGGGGCCAGCTTGCGCTTCTTCCTCGCCTGCTCCTTTACCGGCAGCGGTGACTAAAACGAGGCAGCAGCAGCGAAGCTGCCACCGTCGAAGGAGACCTGGACCTGGACCTGGGCTAACTTCAGTCCACACTCAATGCTCTGTGGCACTTCATTTGCATACATGCAAATGAATTGCCGCAGAGCATTGTGGGACAGCACTTTCTGTGCTGTGCTCGCTGTGACTTGAAGGAGTGTGGGCTGAAGTTAGCCCAGGTCCAGGTCTCCCTCAACAGAGGCAGCTTCGCTGCCACTGCTGCTGTTTCGCTTCAGCCAAGCAGGCTGAGGCGGAGCACAGCTGGCAGTGTCCCTGCCTGTTTTTCCCTTTTTTGCTTCTGGGGGGCAGCTGCCCCCCCTGCCCCGTGCTGGGTATGCCCATGGAGAGATTTGCTTGCAAGCATCCCAACCAGGGGATCTGTTCGGCCACTGTGAGAATAGAATGCTGGACCAGGCAGGCCACAGGAGTATCTACTACTCTCTGATGCATTTAAATTAGGTGGCTACTAGGCATGATGGTTGCAACTTCCCGTATCAGGGACAGTATGTATCTGAATAGCAGTTGCTGGAGAGTGCGCTCTTGTATACTGTATAGGGATTCTGGTTGGCCATTGTGTGAGAATAGGTCACTGGACTAAAGAGGCATTGGCATTTGGCTTGATCCAGCAGTCAGGCCCTTAGCAGCAGATGCTGACTGGGATTAATCTGTGACCGGGGAAAACTACCCTGTACATGCTCTCAGCCGTTGCTCTTTTCCTTTTTTTAAAAAAAACCACTTCTGCCCACGTGGCCGAATTCTTATTTCAGCCAGTAGCCATAGCTGTCAAGTTTTCCCTTTTCTCGTGAGGAAGCCTATTCAGCATAAGGGAATTTCCCTTTAAAAAAGAGAGAACTTGACAGCTATGCCAGTAGCAGACCAAAGGCTCCGTCTAAGCCTCTAAGGCTTTTCTCCTAATGCAAAGGACTGCTCCTCCTCTGTCCCCCAACAAAGCCCCTCTGGGTGGCGCCCCCCAACACAACCAGTCCCCTCTGTTCCCATCCTTAGCCGACCGGGCTAGCTCGCCCCGTTCCCTTCTTCCGCGCAAGGCACGCCCAGGCCAGCCCCCGACAGCGCGTCCTTCGCTCCGCCTCCTCACCTCCCAGGGCAAATCGCGCAGCCGCTTCCCGGCGAGGAAGCCGCGCTGGAAGCGGAGCGCCACGCTCTCTTCGGGGGCTTCTCTTGGCTCGCACGCGGCGCCTTCCTGCCGGCGCTGTTGCTCCTCCATCGGCGGCGGCCGCTCCTCCTCCCGCTCCTCCTCCGTGCGCGCCGGCGGGCGGGCGGGCTTCGTAGCCGCGCCTCCTGGGCTCCGGAGCCCGGCCTTCCGGAACAGGGGGAGGATCGCCGGGCAACCCAGGTTGTGGGCTGGCTGGGTATCTAAAGCGGCGTGTAAAACTCCCTAGTTTTTTGCTTTAGTTCCAGGGGTTTTTTTCCTCCTTTTGCGAGCGGCTAGTAGTAAATAGGGAAGAGAGTGCTTTGGGACATGCGCAGAATGGCATTTCGTAAATAATAATAATTAATAATAATACAGTAGTTATACTTCAGCGGTGCTGACTACCCATCTCCAAAGTGTTAAATGTAGTCTCGGGTGTCAGACACCTACCCCCAAAGGTGTGCCACAGCCCTTCTATTGGGTAACCCTGGGGGAGGGAGACACGGACCCTCTAGAATGATGTCCATTATTTTGACAGGTATATGCATTTTATGCACACCCACCCACCCAGAATGTGCATATGGTTTGTTGGACAACTGCATCGCAAAAATCAAAGAAGTGTAAGTTTCATAAGCTTGCCATGTTTTGGTTCGCTTATTGCATTGGGTAGTGCAGATTAGGCAGGTTTGATGTGAAATGTGAACTAATGAGAATTTCTCTCCCATTGCTGACTTGATGCAAATATTTGCTTTCACCACTGCTGTCAAAGTGAGCAACCAGTTGATAGCGCTCAATTGGTGTGTTGAAACAACAGACTGTTTATGAGTTTGCTTTCTTCTTCGCTTCATGTCCCATTTCCCCTTGTGTGTTGTGTGTTTTAGATTGTAAGCCTGCAGGCAGGGACTACTTTGTTTTAATGGGTTGTATGTAAGCCACTCTGGGGACATTTTTGGCTGAAGAGCAGGGTGCAAATGAACTAAATGCAATAGATAAAGTACATGCATACATACAAACAAACAAACAAACATACTGACAGCGCTTTTTTTCCAGTGGGTATGCATCAGGGGTACGCATACCCCTAAACATGTTGTTGTTTAGTCGTTCAGTCATGTCCGACTCTTCGTGACCCCATGGACCATAGCACGCCAGGCACTCCTGTCTTCCGCTGCCTCCCGCAGTTTGGTCAAACTCATGTTAGTACGGTAGCTTCGAGAACACTGTCCAACCATCTCGTCCTCTGTCGTCCCCTTCTCCTTGTGCCCTCCATCTTTCCCAACATCAGGGTCTTTTCCAGGGAGTCTTCTCTTCTCATGAGGTTGGCCAAAGACCCAACACCAGGGTCTTTTCCAGGGAGTCTTCTCTTCTCATGAGCTTCAGGATCTGTCCTTCCAGTGAGCACTCAGGGCTGATTTCCTTAGGAATGGATAGGTTTGATCTTGCAGTCCATGGGACTCTCAAGAGTCTCCTCCAGCACCATAATTCAAAAGCATCAATTCTTCGGCGATCAGCCTTCTTCATTGTCCAGCTCTCACTTCCATACATCACTACCCCTAAACATATTGTGAATCTAAGCTTGGCCTCATTGAGGGGCAGTATTTCAATATGAGTAGGGAAATGAGAGTACCCCTAAACATTTTTTAAGGGGAAAAAAGCACTGCATACTGATTTGCATATCTGTTTTATTCCAAGAGGCAGCAAGACATCCCTTATTGTGGGGTGCACTTAAATATTAATACAACAATGTGGGTGCAGATGACACCTCCCTATGTTCCCTTGTTAAATCAGCCCTTTATATAGAAACACACATTTTGGTCTTGGATTGAACATGGTGCCTTCGGCAGGCAAAGCAGGTGCTCTCCCACTGAGCCAAAGCCCTTCCCCAGTGGCTGAGATCTCACTTCACCCAGCTGCTCAGTAAGCAAAAAATGTATGGCTACTAAAAAAAGGGGGGGAGGCAAGCGGTTCTGGGGACCAGTGCCAAAGATTTCTGGGCCAGCCCCTAACAACACCCCTGGAGCCTGTGCAGATAACTTGGGGGGAGGCATTTGTAGGTGCACCCCTATGTTTTCAGCAGCAAAATGTTGGTGGGTATGAGGTCAACTCTGTAGCAAAAGAATATCACTTTGGAGCATTGAGTCACTGAGATGGTGGTTCCGCTGCTCCTGTTTCTGGTCAAGCATGTGGAATCAGGCTGCTTCTCTGGGAGAACTGATGTTGCAATTCCTTGTGCCCCCCTGAAAGGCAAATGGGGGTTTCCTGCCACCCTGTCCACCTTGCCAGATCACCTTGTGCCAAAACCAATGATAGACAGAGTCAACTAATGCTTGTTTTGTGCCCATCCCCCCCAACTAAGTCTACAAGGGCACCACTGAGGCTAAGGATGATGGAGATGACAGCCAGGGCCACCACCCCTGAACTGGCTGTAAGTAAGAAAGCAGGGCAGGTGGGGGCTGATGGAAAGTGAGGGTGGGGCAGTGTATGGACCAGCCTCTGCTGCCCTGCTGTGGTTTGACATGGTACAGTCCATTCAACCTCTCAGAAGACTCTCTTAACACCTCATGAGCATCTCATTCTGCAGGGTGTGCAACCTAAGCCTTGGACAACGTCATTCCAAGAGTGCCTTCTTTGAACATGAAAGTGAGTAATCATAAGCCAGTTGACGGCAGCGCTGTCTTTATCATTTGTTCGGGGTGCTCATCTTTCTTCCTGTAATGGATGGGAGCGTTTGGAGAAAGAGAGATAAAAATCAGATATGATTTGGAGAGAGTTTTTGGTATTCAAATAGAATTTGAAATAAACTTGCCTTTGGAGGGGAGCGTTTCTTTACACATCTAAATTTGAGAACTGTCGTTTTAAGGTGACGCAGAACCTCTTAACAGCTCAGAGCAGGTAAGATTCCTCTAGGGGCACAACAAAGACAGAACTGCGAGTGGGACCTGAAACTTTTTACTGCTTGCTGCAGCCCCATCCAGACATCTCTTTTTATTGTGCATTCTTGATTATTTGTGCTCATGGTATTGGGGTAGTTCTATGCATCCTGCTTTTAATACTATTTGCACCTGCAAAAGTTTTGGGGCAGACATACTGCTTGGATTCCAATCAATGCATGCCTCCTGGTGAAATCCCACAACCTTTTATACACCAAATGTTCTGGTGGTTTGTTTGTTTGTTTTGTCCAGCTTTTGTTGGACAATGATGATAATGAGGTGACACTGGGGAAGCAGCACAGTGCAATTAATAAAGCAGAATGCAGTATGGGTGGCTTTGTATCAATTCATGTGCTATTATGGCACCAGTGGCATGCTGCGGAGCACACTTTCTCTGGAAACCTCATGGGGAAGCAAGATGTTGCAGTGTTAATGCTGTGAGCCCCTCCATCCTATGTTCAGGTTGTTTATAGGTGTACATAAAGGCATATATCCCAAAGACATTGCAGTCTCTATTGACCGTCATTCTAAGGAAATCGAACCCTGGGTACATGCTGGGACCCCCAGAATCTCTCGCTGCTTGGATATTGGGGTAATGAGCAACAGTACTAGGTAATAAAATAAAATAAATCCTTCAGTAGCACTTTAAAGACCAACTAAGTTTTTATTTTGGTCTTAGTTGGTCTTTAAGGTGCTACTGAAGGAATTTTTTTATTTTGTTTCGACTCAGACCAACACGGCTACCTACCTGTAACTAGTACTAGGTAATAGATTTTTATACCTGAGCTAGAAGCATAACAATTGACAAAATTGGTTTGTTTGTTTTTAAGTGACTTTCTATTCCTCTGCTCTGGCAAAGCTGTTCACAAAAAGCTGATTGCTTTCCCATTTCACAGCCCACAAAACCAGCAAAAAAACATATGTGCAATCTTTGAAAATGCGTTTTGAATGGACGCGTTTTGCCGCTGTTTACGTAGAGCGTTCTGGCTTCTAACAGATTGCCGGAGTCGTTTTCTAGATGCTTTTTATCCAGAGATAGATGATATGCTTAATGAAACATCTGCTATGCTATTGTTAATTAGGGATTGGAAATGGTTTCTATGCAAAGGGAGAGAAAGAAAAAGAAAAGAACCCGCAACTGGAGATATATTTCAAGTTAGGGAGTAGTGGAATATCATTATTTAATGAGATGGCAACTAGCTGTAGTCTTGGTCGGATCCTGGCACACTCAGGAAGGCAGGAAGTATTCCAGCTAAAAGCACATGCCTTTTAATGTGGACTGTTCAGGGCTGACCACAAGCGTTTCTTTCTCAAGATGCAAAGGCTTGTTGTTTCTTGTTGAACCATGACCTGGGAGACTTGAGTTTGAATCCCTTCTCAGCTATGAAGCTTACTGGGTGACCTTGGGCCAGTCACTGTCTCTCTGCCTAGCCTACCTCACAGGGTTGTTGTGAGGATAAAATGGGGAGGGGAGAACCATGTACACCACCTTGAACTCCTTGCCAGTGGGGAGGTGGAGGTGGTATATAATTAATAATACCTGGGTGGCAAAGAGCAGGGGTGCCAACTTGAATAAAATATTAGGGGGGCCCAGGTAAGCCCTGCCCCTCATAATCGATCACATGACACGGCACATGCACATCATTTGAATGGCAATGCCCATCAACTTTGGGGGGCCAGTGGGCTGCATGGAGGCACTGAGGGTGCATCCATAGAGTTCTGTCCCTGCTGCCACCTTATTGCATCCAAATAAGCTGCAGTGATGCCGAGTTGGCAGGGTGGCTCTGTTGTGCCCCACTGGCTCCCACTCACCTGCGCATCTTGGATGAATGTATGGACATAGCTATCTGGCAGGCAAAGCTCTCAGTGTGGTCTGAAGCAGGCATCCCCAAACTTCGGCCCTCCAGGTGTTTTGGACTGCAATTCCCATCATCCTTGACCACTGATCCTCTTAGCTAGGGATCATGGGAGTTGTAGGCCAAAACATCTGGAGGGCTGCAGTTTGGGGATGCCTGGTCTGAAGAGGCTACCCCCTTGCTGAAGCCCAGTGGGTCTTTGTTTGATTGGTGCCTGGAACATAGGGAGCTGCCTTACGCTAAATCAGACCACTGGTCTATCTAGCTCAATGTTTGTCGCAGTGCTTTTCTGGATGGATGTGTGTAGAAAATAGCCTAGGAACATAAAAAGAGCCTTTGAATCAGGCCAGTGGCGCATCTAATCCAGCATTCTGTTCTTACAGTGGCTGGGCAGATACTGGTGGGGAATCTTGAAGCAGGATCCAAGCACAAGAGCCCTCTCCCCTCCTGCGGTTTTCAGCAAGTGGTACTTGGACCACTCTGATCATGGAGGCAGAGCATAGCCATCCTCGCTAGTAGCCATGGATAGCCTTATCCTCGAAGAACCTTCCTTATCCTTGGCTCAGCTTCTGTACAAAGGCAAGATTAGCCTTCATCGTTCCACTCACTTTTGCCTCTGGCCCTGCCCAACACTGGTGTCTGGCCCCCAGAAGGTTGCCTAAAAGGTAATGTGGCCCTCAGCCTGAAGAAGGATCCCTAGCCCTGCAGTTAGGCGTCTCTGATCTTTTGTACAGTATTGTTTCAGCGCTGCGTCTGTGCAAGTGGGGGTGGGGTGGGGTAACGAAGCAGGCAAAGGAGGAACTTGCTGTGTTTTTCGCTGCATTCTCTGAATGCGGGTTGCATTTTGCGACGTGACAATTGAGGACCTGAGTTTTGACTGTGCCATAGTTTGCAGTGCAGATGTCTCTTTACGGGCCCCAGTCATTTAGAAGGCGAAATGAAAATTGCACGAGAGATGTTTTATGGTGTCGCAAGCAAAAATAAATAAATAAATGAAATAAATGGCCCTCATAATTGCCGGCTGATTGAATCCACGTGAAAGTTTTATACAGATACATGTTGTTTACTAGGATGTTTTCATAGAGTTTAATAAGGCTTGCATTGATATTTCATTGCAGAATAATCAATGTGTGAGTGAAACATGACAAAATTATGACCGGGAAAAGAGCATGCTGGTGTTTTATTGTGGTTTCAGAGTGCGGATGTGATTTGTGAAGATGCAGATTTTTTTAATATTTATTTCTTACAGGAGTGAATAAAACAGGATTTGCAGTGAACGGCTTGCTAGCTGGCATTTGCTGATCTGCCTCTCAGGAATAAGAACACTCCTGTCCTTTGTCTTATGTAGTATATTATGAGCGGAAAGACCCTTTTTCGGCCTGAGGGACACATTGCCTCAGTGGTGGGTGGGGCCAGAGCCAAAAGTGGGCAGGGCAATTTATGTGATTCTTACCTTTGCACCTTTGACTGGCAGAGGTTCTCCTGGATTTAAAGTAGAGGATTTCAAGTTGCCACCCCAACTGGGAGATGCTGGGGATTGAATATGGGACTTTCGTCATGCAAAACACAAGCTATACCACTGAGCTGTGACCCTTCCTCAAAGGGCAGATGGCCATAGCTCAGTGGTAGATCATCTGTTTTGCATGCAGAAGGTCCCAGGTTCAATACCTGGCACCTCCAGACAGAGTTGAGAATGTCCGTTGCCTGAACTCCCAAAGAGTTGCTGTCAGTCATTGTGGACAATAGTGGACCCCATGGTCTGACTCCAAATAAGTTATTTTCCTGTGCGGATGGATCCTGTCAACTGCCTGAGGGTGCCAGGTGCCAACACTGGCCTTCTTTACCCCTGCTTCCTCCTTCCACAACATGCCATTCCAGAACTAGGGAACAAAGAAGGAAAGACGGCTTACCCCTTCTGACGTTGAATAGCCCTGCAGGACACTATGAAGACGGGTATCAGAAGAAGCAGGACTCCCAGGATGCCTCCTACAAGGATGGGAATAAGGATGTTCCTGGATGGTGCTGAATGGAGCATGTTGCGAGTGAATGCCAAAGAGCCATTGTTGGGTTCGGGATGGACTCCCAGGAGCTCACACATCAACGGGTAAATGTGGATGGTGTCAAAGGGTTCCGCTAAATAGCCCTTCTTGAAATCTGGACCAAAAGCTCTGAAGATGGTCTTCATATCCATGTCTTCGTTGTCAAATCCATGGTCGCCTTTGTTGACGTAGAGGATGAACCTCTGAAAAGAGAACGTATGCACATTTCCAATGGTTTGTGCACTTACATTTATTGCGTGTGTGAAGTGCTCTTAGGTTTCTGGAGGAAAGTGCTTCCTTAACGATTCCATCTGGGTGCATAGCTAAGCAACACAGAATTAAATTATGGAATTTGTAACCACAAGCTGTAACGATGGATAGCAGCATATACTACACAGCAATCATAAAGTCGGTTTGGGAAGTGGAGGGAGAAGTGAAAGTGGACAATCTGCCTTTTCCTAAACCCTGCTGTGTTTGAGCAGAAGGTGCTGGTGGTGGAATAGACATTTTTCTTCCAATTCTCCCACACCCTTTCTCTAATTTTGTTTTTTTTTTGGAGGGGGGGGCTTTTTCTTCCCATTGATTTCAAAGGGAGAGAAATAAGCTAGATCAGCTCCAGGACTAGTATAATTTGCCCCCTGTTCTCATTAACAGAACCATAGAATCACAGAGTTGGAAGGGATCATCAGGGTCAATCTAGCCCAACCCGCTGCAGTGCAGGAATCTTATGCCCAATGTGGGGCTTGAACCCACAACCCTAAGATTAAGAGCCTCGTGCTCTGCTGACTGGATGAACAGTTTGTGGGGGGGGGGCACACAGGGTGGGTTTTTTAAACACAGCACTACCCAAGGCAGCTGCCAAAAGGAAGCTTATCCTTTGGATGGATTCTTTAGGGGATCTGCAAAACAGCCCCAGAAACTGTATAATAGCAATAGCAGCAGCAGCTGGAGCCTATGATTGTAATACAGTATTGAAAATATGCACTTTGAGTGTTTTATACTGTATTTTTATTGGTTTTCATTGTAAGCCCTTTGAATACTGTAACAGGAAAAATGTATTAATATTAACTCTAGATCTAACAATGCGCCATGAGCATGCCATGGGTAACCCTCTGCAAACATGTCACTCAAGAGGGAATGCTGTGTGCAAGGAATAGATAGATGGATAGATGCATGACCTCTTATAACCTCTCAGTTCTCATCACTGCCTGCCAAATGTTAGAAGCCTTAGGACTTGGTGCATCAGCCACTATATGTCACTATTGCTCCACTCGAAACTGGGCACCAAGATCACATCCGTGGTTTACAATTCTAGCCTTATGCTACGAAAACATCAGACGTACACCTAAAAAAAGAAGAAGTATGATGTGTGAAGAGGTCTTTCATGCTTCAGGAGGCATGGAATGTGTTAACTTGGTCTAAAGATCAGTACATGTTTAGAAATAGCTTGTGGAAGTGTCCTGCTCAGATTGCACTGCTTGAGACCGCAGCTGGGCAACTGTATGAAAACCGAAAACTAGCTTGTTTGGGGAAATGGCTCTTTATTGATAACGATTTTCACCCTGCTCTTCAGCTGAAAAAAAGAGGCCTGCAGAGCACAATTAGAGCCTGCTGGATCAGGCCAATGCTTAGTCTAGTCCATAATCTTATTCTCGCAGTGACCACCCAGATGCCCCACTGAGGGCAGGCAGGGCCAGAGCTCAAGAGCAGTCTCTCCTCTTATGGATTCCAGCGACTGGGATTCAGAAGCATTTCTGCCTCCAAGCAGCTTACAAATATAAATAATGACTCGCAATCTAAAAGGTACAACATAAATGGCAAAGGGATGGGGAGAGAGGAGGAAAAAGCAAAGTCGGGCACTAATTCTTAATTACAGAGTTCTTGCAAGGACTAATCAGAATGTGGGTGGATGGGGGCATGCAAGGAGAGGAGAAAGCAAACATTGATGAACTCTCAGCTGAGTGGGGAATGGACCTGCTTCCCTTCCCTTCCTCCCTCTGCTGCAGGCTCAGGGTCTCCTGCCAAGTGACAGCTGAGAAAGGAGAGACCCTGGAGTCCCATCTCCTCTTCTATAGGCTGGCCACCTCCTTGACATGCTAGCAGGGAGTTTTTAAAATAGAGATGCATCTCTTCCCCCTCCTCACCCCTTCCATACACGGAGGGCCATACTATGTACTTTTTCTGAATATTTTTTTTAGGTTCTATGCTCATTTTGGATATGACAAGCTCAGTGGAGCACACCATTTTGCAATGGAAACATTTCCATAGGATGCACACCCATGTGAGCTTTGCCAAGCAGTCAGCTTTGCAGATCTTTGGAATTTCTTGGCTCTCCAGCATGCCTGAGAGTTTGCCACATGGGGGCACAACCAGAAGAAAAAGATCCCAAGGCGAAAGTGAGAGTAAAAAGTCATGTTGTGCACTTACTGTCAATTCCCCACAAAAGCTGTGCTAGTCTTTACGATGTTTTGATTTTTTAACCATTATTCTGAATAGCAAACATTTAAGATCACAGCCAGTGGAGTGTGTATTTTGCATAGGGAGAATTCCATCAGAAACTGAAATGGGAGCATAAATTGCTACGATTTGCATATTCAGGAATGGAAATTGCACATTCAAATATGAGCAGTATTTACTATTGTTTTTTTCTTTTCTTTTAGCCCATAGTCTTTATGTTAAATAATATATTTTTTCTTTATGTTGCATCTGATGTTTCCCTTCCACTGAAATTGAAATAGTTTCGGCCACAGTGAATAGTGGGATGTAGGTTTTAGTTGAAGCCGAAGTGCAGCAGAAGGTTAACAGTGCTAAGTGGAATGAACACAAGACGGGATGGAAATCTCTGCCTCTTGACATTTAAAGCTTCTGTCCAGGATTACTTTGGGCTGCCTGCATGGGCCAGGTATGATGGGTGCTGCCGTTTATTTCCTCATTCCCTTCCATTTGTGAATCATTTCCTATGAACCATCTTAGAGGGATAGAACAATAAAACACCAGGAACAAAAACATACAACAAACCAAGTTCATATATAAAAACACTTAGTTCCACAACACTTGGAGGACCCCTGAATTATGGCGGTTGGAGGATGGATAACGGCTAACAGATTGAGGTTGAATCCTGACAAGACAGAAGTACAGTTTTTGGGGGACAGGGGGTGGGTGGGGGCGGGGGACTCCCTG
Source organism: Zootoca vivipara (assembly GCF_963506605.1). NCBI lineage: Eukaryota > Metazoa > Chordata > Lepidosauria > Squamata > Lacertidae > Zootoca > Zootoca vivipara. The sequence goes on along the minus strand of NC_083289.1, from coordinate 34,460,623 downwards.
GTCCCGAATGGGGCAACTGTGCCCCTGAAGGAGCAGGTGCGCAGCTTGGGAGTCATTTTGGACTCACAGCTGTCCATGGAGGCGCAGGTTAATTCTGTGACCAGGGCGGCTGTCTACCAGCTCCATCTGGTACGCAGGCTGAGACCCTACCTGCCCGCAGACTGTCTAGCCAGAGTGGTGCATGCTCTAGTTATCTCCCACTTGGACTACTGCAATGCACTCTATGTGGGGCTAGCTTTGAAGGTGACCTGGAAACTACAACTAATCGAGAATGCGGCAGCGAGACTGGTGACAGGGAGTGGCCGCCGATATCATATAACACTGGTCCTGAAAGACCTACATTGGCTCCCAGTACATTTCCGAGCACAATTCAAAGTGTTTGTGCTGACCTTTAAAGCCCCAAACGGCCTCGGCCTAGTATACCTGAAGGAGCATCTCCACCCCCATCGCTCTGCCCGGACACTGAGGTCCAGCGCCGAGAGCCTTCTGGCGGTTCCCTCACTGCGAGATGTGAGGTTACAGGGAAACAGGCAGAGGGCCTTCTTGGTAGTGGCGCCTGCCCTGTGGAATGCCCTGTCATCAGATGCCAAGGAAATAAACTTTTAGAAGACATCTGGGCAAACTCAGCTGGATGGGCAGGGTAGTAGTAGTAGTAGTAGTAATAATAAATAATTTATTATTGTTGTTATTGTTATTGTTAAATGTTAATATGGCATTTTACTTTGAAAAGTATTATTGCATTGACTGGAAACCACATAAGGAGACCCCTGTTGGATCAGGCCAGGGGCCCATCTAGTCCAGCATCCTGTTCTCAGAGTGGACATCTGGATACCCCAGTGGGAAGGCATAGCCAGGATCTGAGTGCAATAGCACCTCTCCTCTCTTAGGACCCCCAGCAATTGGTATGCAGAAGCCATGATTTCATAATGAACTTACCCCATTGACACTGTAACCAGAATCTCCATAAAGCAGGATTGGCAAAACTCGTTCATGTTGAGCATAATGGAAATGCTCAGGAAACTCTCCCTTTTTATACACTTTGAGATGAGGGTGGGCATTTTTCAATGCCTGATAGATTTCCTCTTCTTTACCCGGTTTGGGGAGTATCATGCCAAAGCCACCATAGTCTACAATGTCAAATTTCACAAGGTCTCTGAATTTAATGTAGTTGGCCAGCATGATCTCACTAACTTCCGGTTTCTTTTTGACCGTGGTCATGCCATGATCGGACGTGATGATGACATTGAGGTTCTCATTCAAGCCGTGTTCTTCAATTGCTTTAAGGAGGTAACCGATGGTCCGGTCAATCTGTCGGATGATCGATTTCCTGTCTTCAGTCTCTGGGCCAACCAAGTGCCCCACCTTGTCAGGTTCCCCATAATAAAGTGTGACAAAATCAAAATCTTCCTCGGCGAACCATTTCATGACAATATCAATGTTTTCCCTCCACTCCGTCTCGTTGCTGTCAGGGTGAGTAAAGGACTCAACCAAACTCCTTTGGACCCCCTGGCCACTGTAATTGGCACCTCCACCGGGATAGTGAAATGAAGCTGTTTTTTTCCCCTAGTGGAGAAAAAAAATGAGGGTTTTTAAAATTAAAAAACAGGGAGTTCAGGGGATATTCTTAAGGACAAGAAAAATCAAGCCTAGTACCTCTCTTCATTGTTGCAACCTGAATGCAAACATACTTCAACACACTCTGAAGCTGCTTCCAGACTCTGTTTATTGAAGATTTTCCCCGGTTTGTTAGCGCAAATGCCACCTCTAGACTATCAGTGTTTTGTGGAAGGGATTCAGCTGCAATACTGTAAATTTAGATTCACACAATTATAGTGAATTAAAGTGCTCTGGTGTAACAATTCCACTTTTTGTTTTTTAAATTGGACTCTTGCGGTAAGGACAGTGATGGACATTCACGTAGGCCTCATTGAGCTCAATGGGATTTCTGCTTAAACACGTATAGGATTTAAAGGAACAAGACAGGGATATCCGTTGTCTCCACTATTATTCATTACTGTCCTCGAAGTGTTGACAAAAAACCTGAGGGAATCTACAACCGTGAAAGGTATAAGAATCGGTATAAAAGAGTATACAGTAAGCGATGATTTGGTCCTAACATTAGAAGAGCCACAAACCAGTGTAAGGGAAGCACTGGGAAAAATGGAAGAATTTGGGTGGTTGGCAGGTTTTAAGTTGCATAAAGGAAAGACAAAAATGTTGGTGAAAAATATGAATAAAGGAAAAATAGATGAGTTGCAACAGGAACTTGGAATTATGGCGGTGAAAAAAGCTAAATATTTAGGAATTTGGTTAACTCCCCAAAATATTAATTTGTTTAATGACAATTATATTTCAACATGGAGAGAAATTAAAAGAGATTTAGAAATATGGAACAGATTAAATATGTCATTGTGGGGCAGAATATCCGCTTTAAAGATGAATGCTCTACTCAAGATGTTATTTCCTTTTCAAATGATACCGATAATTAAAGGAACAAGACAATGTAAGGATTGGCAAAAGATTCTATCGAGATTCATCTGGCAAGGGAAAAAAACCAAAGGATAAATGTTAAATTATTAGTAGACAAAAAAGAAAGAGGTGGGTTCTCCTTGCTAGATTTGAAGCTCTACTATGAGGTGCCCTGCTTGTGTTGGTTGAAAGAGTGGATAACATTAGAGAATATAGATTTATTGGATTTAGAAGGTTATGATAACAGATTTGGGTGGCATTTGTATTTGTGGTACAATAAAGTAAAAGTCCACAAAGGATTTCTAAAGCTCATAATAAGAAAATCAATTTATGAAGTATGGGATAGATATAAAAATCTGTTAGAACGGAAAACACCTTGGTGGCTATCTCCAATAGAAGCACTGACTGTTAAAAAATTAAATATGGAAGAGAAATGGGCCACCTATGGTGAAATGTTGATAGAAACAGAGAAAGGGTGGAAATTCAAACCATATGAACAGATAGGGGAAATGTTTACTGGTTGGTTGCAATATTACCAAGTAAATGATATATTTAGTGCTGACAAAAGGAATTGCGGATTTGAAAGTAAGAAATCTAAATTTCAAACTGAACTGCTGGAGGGTAAAGCTAAACTGTTGTCAAAGATGTATAACTTTTTGTTAGAATGGCATACTAAAGACGAAGAGGTGAAAGAAGTAATGACAAAATGGGCTATAGACTTTGGGCATAATATCCAGCATGAATCTTGGTCAAAATTATGGAATCAGAATTTAAAATTTACAGCATCTATGGCCTTGAAAGAAAATGTAATGAAAGTGATGTATAGGTGATATTTGACCCCAGTAAAACTAGCCAAAATGTATAGGATGAAAAATAAATTATGTTGGAAATGCAATGAAAAGGATGGAGACTTTTACCATATGTGGTGGACTTGTGATAAGCTGAAAACTTTTCGGGAAATGGTCTATAATGAACTAAAAAAGATGTTAGAATATACCTTCCCCCCGAAACCGGAAGCGTTTTTGCTTGTGCTGATGGGAGAAAAGATTGCAAAAGTAGACCAAAGACTATATGTATGCCACCACTGCAGCAAGAATTTTGTTAGCCCAAAGGTGGAAATCACAAGAATTACCAATAATTGAGGAGTGGCAGATGAAGATGATGGACTGTGCGGAGCTAGCCAAACAGACTGTGAGGATCCGGAACCAAGGCGACCAGAAATTCCAGCGAGATTGGAGTAAATTTATTGAGTACTTGAGAGACCATTGCAAAAATGTGAAGACACTAGCAGGATTGACATAAATCCTGCAACACAATATAAAAATAGTATCTGAACATGGATAATAGAAGGATTTGATATGTATTGAAGGACAGAAACTGACAGCAGAAATGCATATACAATTTTTTAGGAAATTGGAAACCGGTTGAAGGGAGGGAGGGAAGTCACGCGCTCGGCAGAGCAAATGCTTTTGAATGGCTATCATAATGTTGTTATTTTTTATGTTTCTGTTTTATTAATGAAAATAATAAAAATTATATATATATTAAGAAAAACACACGTCTAGGATTACATCATAAGGTAGAAATCTCCTCCACATATGAAATGCCTGTCAAATCAGAGGTAACCTCTGCCATAAATTATACAGAGTAATTTTATGAATTCAATTAATTTCAGAGTAGTACCAGCCAGATTATTATTATTATCAATATTATGCTTATCATAATGTTCTTACTGACATTTAATATGCCGTTTTGGGGCTGAGAAAAGGTCAAAGCTGATTTAAAACCCAACTTCACGAAAACAGGCAAATCCTGCCAAGGAATGAAAAGATCAATCTGAGTTCGCAATACCGTCAAGGTACTAAGGATAGAGTCCAGCTTGTAACGTCGGAATCTCCATTGTGATATTTGGCACACTTTGGGATACCAGTTTCACACTTTCGTAGTTTCACAGTGCAATCCTGAGTATGTTTAGTCAGAAGTAAGTCCCACTCTGCACAATGAAGGCTAATTCCAGCTAAATGCGAACACGATTGTCATCTCAAAATGCAACCCTACACATTTCTACTCAGAAGTAAATGCCATAGCATTGAAGGTTGTCCCTCCGGGTGTTGTGGGATTACATTGAGCATTACAGAGTTACAGGACCTGGGGGGCGGGGAACAGACAGATCTCCGTCCCCAAAGAGCTTACAATCTATACTTTCCCTGTATAAATTAAAACACCATGGCAAAGTGAAGTCTAGGCTGATGTGCTAAATTTCCATGCACAAGGAGCTTTATCTGCAAACTTGCTACCCATGCATTACCAGGACTGGCAGAGTCCTGAGATAAGTTTATCCCTTGACCCCAACTATCACTGCATAGAATGGCTTAGGAGTTTCAGGTACTGGGGTGTACATACATCTAAATTAGGACGGGGCACCCTTTTCTGCTAGAGGGCCACATTCCCATCTAGGGAAGCTTCTGGGGGCCACATGCAAAAGTGGGTGGAGCAACAAATGTTAATTTCCTCATATATCTCTGTCCTCCATGCAGACAAGCCAGAAGCATTACCAGAGTTCAATGATGTTTTCCAGCCGGCGAATCAAGAGGGTGTGAATCAGGGTTGGTGAGGGGTTTGACATGGGGAAAAGGGTGTGGCTGGTGAGGGACCATCTCCTAGGGGAGAGTTCTGAGTGCGAACTAGAGAAGCCTGGAGTCTGAGGCTCATCTCCCTCCAACGTATATGCATAAACAGGCCCAATGGAGGGCAGTGACTATGCTGTCTCCCCCTCTCTTTATCCCCAGAATTGTACCTTGGAGAGCTTTGACGTCTGGCTGCAGATCTTTTTAACCCAAGTAGCTGAATTCACATTGAGTCAAAACCCAGCAGGGGAATTCCTCCTGTTCTTATTTCCAACAAAACAATTTAATAAAGCTCAATAAAAATATAATTATGTAGAAACAAGAGGGTATTTACTGTTCTTGCCTCCCCATTTTATTAACATAATCAACTTTACTAGCAGCTATAAAATTGCGATTATTACCAGTTTTACTGGGAGTGTTATTTTCTGTTAATATTGCTCCTTTCTTTTATTGCAAAGCGTCACAGACATTCTTATTATTCCTCAAAGTTGTGAATTGAGGCAGCTGGCAGGTTTGCGGGGCTGTTTCCACCCACCCCCTTTCCTGATCGTACCCTTTGCTTAAACTAAAGTGCTTTGTAATTTTGGTTGCTCCTGCTTTTCACTTTGAAGGCTGCTTTCAATTTGACATAAGCTAGATTTAACCTTTAGCTGCACAAGCTCTTTAAAATTCCTGTTCCATGTGTCATTTGAATTAGCATCACTCTTCTCTCCCCCCCCCCCATGCGAGGGCAAAGAAACTGTAGCTACATTTTCCTTCGCTAAGAGAAAGAGTGGAAGTAGTGGAAATACAGAAAAAGAAAAGAAAGGGAGTTATATTGTTTGGCTGGGGATTTACAAGGTCACTGTTTCTCTTGACATTCTATTTAGTCTTCTGCTAAACAGCGTAACATATCTTTGGAGAAAT